>NC_063354.1:46881235-46923312 GCF_021869965.1 Rhincodon typus | reverse complement strand
GGCAGTTCCTACTATCTTTGTATACTTTATTAACTGTTCTCTCCACCTGCCCTGTCACCAAATATCCTCCCCCACCTCGCCACCGATGCCTCTGCTCCTGCACCCTGTTTAGAATTGAGCCCTTTGTTTGAAATAAATCAGATTTCTCCTCATTGATTGTCATCTGTCATGAATCTGTCCATTCTGCCAATTTATCTACATCCTTTCAAAGAGCTTCACTGGCCTCCTCATAGTTTACAATGCTTCAAAACTGAATATCATCAGCAAAACACACAGGATTTACTTTCATTGAAGTCGGTCTCTGTTATTACGACAAGATTGTATTTCCATGTAACAGTCTTCTTCAGCAACTCAGAAGATGTAATTTAACACACACTATAACACTATTTTAGACTTAACTCCTTTCCCACTAACGCTGAATCCAACTTGCAATAACTCAGGAAGCCTGACTGAAAAGGAACATTGTTTATTGTTGAATACCAAAACAGAGCCACAACTGATGGTGTACGTAGCCCAAGACTGACAATTTTTCAGACCCTTACTTTTTTTCTTACACCAATGAGTGCTGTTACACACAACTGGACAGCTTTTACCCCATTACTAAATCATTGTGATGATTTTTGAACTGCCACCAGTAAATCACCCATGTAGCCAATTAAATGTTTACATGCAAAGCCCATCACAGCCAATGCAAACCATCAAAAATGAGGGGGAGGTAGGGAGAGAGGAAAGGGACTAAATCAACATGAAGTTTTGGGGAAGAAAAAGCACCATATGTCTCACGATGCCCACCTCCCTCTAACAGCATCGAGAGCATTGATGGACACTGTGTGCTCCCTCTCCAAGGACACTAGGGCATGAACATTGCCAGAACGTAACCACGATATGAAGGTGCTGGTGTTAGACTGGGATGGACAAAGTCAGAAGTCACACAATACCAGGTTATAGTCTAACAGGTTTATTTGGAATCACACAAGCTTTCAGGGCGCAGCCCCTTTGTCAGATGCAGTGAGACAGCAGGGTACACAGCCACAGAGTTTATAGGGAGAGAGATCAAATACCGTATAACACTCTTGGTCACCTGCAGAGACTTATTATCTGACGAGTTAGATGATCTTTTGATCTCTCTGCCTATAAACTCTGTGTCTGTGCGTCCTGCTCTCTCGCTGCACCTGACGAAGGGGCTGCACTCTGCAAGTTTGTGTAATTCCAAATAAACCTGTTGTACTATAGCCTGGTGTTGTGTAACTTCCAACATAAGTACGAAAGAGGTGATCTGCTTTATAAAGGGCCGGGGGTGAGTTCCAGCTGAGTGGGCCATTACCTGTAACCAAGGGAGCTCATACTCAGCGAACTCCATGAAAGGATTAATTAGTGATTCTGCATAAGCTTTGTAAGTTTTTTCACATAACTAATACCTTACTGTTTGAGACTCCAGTATATTCTGTCCCTTGCAATTTTCTTTGCACTTTGATATCTGCCTGTTGTATAAACTCTTGGTTTCCACACCAGGAATAAGTTGATTTAAATCGTAGCAAATTGTCTCCCAAGGGGAGCTCAGCTTTCCTCCTGCACATCTCTCCAACCACACCTTCAACTGGTCTATCCTACTCTGTACTCATTCTCACGTGGAACTGGCGCTAATCCAGAGTTTGCAATGTTTAAGGGACTGCTTGCTAATATCTTATATAGAACCCTAAATCCTAACTGCAGAACCATATCCCTCTTTCTTCCTATATCATTGGTATCGACGTGGATGATGAATGTTGCTGTTCACCCTCCTCCCTTCAGGGAAGCTACAGCCATTCAGTCACATCCTTTACCCTGGCATCTAGAAGACAACACACTATCTTGGATTCTCACGTATGACCATGGAAATATCTGTCTATTCCTCTAACTAATAAATCACCTATCACTATGACTCTTTCAGACTTCCTTGTACCCTCTCTAAAGGACTGTGGCTGCACCACCCCCCTGCCCTTATGACCAATCACTCATGCAACTGAATGCTGGATAGAGTGTTGACTATCTGGTGATCACTCACTTCCTCTCTGCCTGCATACGCTTAAGCTGTGGAGTAGCTCTCAACCTCACTGTTGCTGCTGAAACTCCAAAACCCGAACTTGAGCTGCTGAAATTGGTACTGCCTGCATTTTATGCTTCGGAAATGTCAGGGTTTACACATGGAGCAGTATATATAGTTCAGAGGTCAGAGCTGCCCTGCCGTTCCCCTATTAGATAATAAAACTTACTACTTAAAAAAGCCTCACCTTTGACCTGCCTCATATTCCTCCCCGTCTGCTTCGTATTTGACAATATGTCACTATATCTATATCTTGTCTATTTCCTGAAATTCCCTCATCAACAGCACTCTGGTGAAAATATGATGTGGACTGCAGCAATTCAAGAAGGCAGCTTACCACCACCTTGTCACAAGGAAAGAAAGCTTACATTTACCAGCAGCAAAATATTTTCTTTTACTTGTTGGGTGTATCTCTAGCTGGGTCATCATTATTTCCCATCCCTAATTGCCCTTGAACTAAGTGGCTTGCTCGGGCCATTCCAGAGGACAGTTAAGAGTCAGCCACATTGTCATGGCTCTGGAGTCACATATATGCCATCAGATGTCCTTCCTTAAAGAACCTTAGTGAAGCAAACAGGCTTTTACATCAATGGTTACATGGTCACCATTAGGTTAGCTTTTAAGTCCAGATCTTATTGAATACAAATTTCATCATTTGTTTGGTGGGATTTGAACTGCCCTATACCTCCAAAACATTTGACCTGGGGTTCTTGAATTACCACTATGCCACTGTTAGTTCTCAAGAACCAACTTGGTAATAACATTTAAAGTCCAGAGCAACAAGGAGTAAGTACAGAGCATAGCAATGTGTTTTGCTATACGATAAAGTGTTCTGGCTGAAAGGAGATTTCAGATTTCTGGTTTTCATTTTGTTTTCAGTACTCCAGGCACCGTGAGCATGATCTGAGGGACCGGATCAACATCCGTAGTAATATAACCCTAGCACTGACTTCCCTGACAGTCGCAACTCTGGAGGACGTGAACCAGATCAGTGCAGCACTGGCTCAGTGTGTGGTGAGAAACCTGTAGCTTCTTGACTTTGTACTGTAACAGGTTGTGATGTTCACCATGATGTAGGCTCACTGCGTTAGGATTGTACTGCTGACAATAAAATGCTCATTGGACAATGTCATCCTCATTCCCCTTGGCTCACATTCAATCAGTACCAAATCTCTCAGTTATTCTTCCCTCCTTTCTTTGTTCACTCTTCTCTCTCTAACTTTTCCTTTAGTTTCCATACATCATCTCATTTGTTTTCTCTTGCTTCTTTACAGTCTCTCTGCCTCTTATTGTGTCTCTGTCTTTCATTTTCTCCCTGTCTTTCTCTCTCCCTTCCTCTTTCTCACTCTTTCTCAATTTGTTTGTGACTCAGTCTCTCTCTCGTTCTAACTGTTTCAGTCTATTTAGCTGTCTCTCTCATTCTCTCTGTCTCTCTCATTGTGTCTTTGGCTTGTTTGCTGTGGCTCAGTGGTATTGCCCTTTACTCTGAGTCAGAAGGGCATTTGCTGAATTGAGCACAGAATCGAGCGTGCCATTTCTGGTCCCTGTTGGAGGATTGAGCGATACCCAGGGAAGGTTGAGGATGATGGATTGTGGCTTCAGGACAACAGCAGGAAGTTCAAAGAAGAGAATTAGAAGGTCTGGAGTCAGTGGCCATGGGTCAAAGATGATGGTTAGAGGCTCCAAGATGATTGGGATGAACAAACAGAGATGTTGAAAGGGATGAGAGGAAGCTTGAGAGTGACAGAGAGGATGGAGCAGGATGGCTGCAGATGCAGGATTACTGAATGCATGTCAATGACAAGGATGTGAAAAAAGTTTGAGCTTGCAGGAGGTCAGGTTGTTGTGAATGGAGGCCATTGTGTAATTCACATGAATGTAACAAACTGGGAGCAGGTGTAGGCCATTCAGTCCCTCAAACCTGCTTTGCCATTTGATGAGGTCATCGCTACTCTGACTGTGGCCTCAATTCTACATTGCTGTCTTCTCCTTTAACTTGTCTGTCAGGAATCCAGTCTACCTTACAAATATTTAATCACTAGTCTCCTTTGCTCTCTGGGGAAGAGAATTCTGCAGATTAACCACCCACTGAGAAAAAAAATTTCTCCTCATCTATGTTAAATGTAAACTCCATATTTTTAAAAATATAGTCCTGTAATTCTAATCTTTCCCATGAGGGAAAAGTCATCTCAGAATCCACTCAGCCAAGTCCCCTCAGGATCATATAGTTTTCAATAACATCAGCTCTCATTATTGTATACTCCAATGGCTGCAGATCTAATCTATCCAAACTTTCCTTGTAATCCTAGCAATCATTCAAGTAAACCCTCTCTGAGCTGCTTCTAATGCTATTATGTCCTTTCTTTAATCAGGAGATCAGACTGTACACAGTACTCCTGCTGTGCCCTAATCAGCACTCTGTAGCAAAACATCCCTCCTCTGATATTCCATTCCCCTACAATAAACACTAACATTCCATTTTCCTCTCTGATAACCTGTTGCACCTGAGTGCTGACTTTTTGTGATCTGCATACCAGGATGCACCAATTCTTCTGCACCACCAAATTCTGCCTTCTGTCTCTCTCGTTGAGTGTTGGTTACGTTTGTGTATGGTTTGAAAAGTAACTAGGATGATGACTGTTTCCAGAACTGTGACTAAAATTGTGTCAGAGGGCAGGGAACCTCTGGAATGTTTGTTTGTTTGTGCTAGATTTGCAACCAGAGTGTAAACATTTGAGGGCCATTAGTTTGTTTTTTTATTTGGGATAAGCAAGGATTGATTTTAATCAAAGCAAAGCATGAAAGTTTTTGAGCAGTTTTGAGGATACCTGAGTCGAGTTGGAAGTGTAACTTATTTTCTGTCCCAGAAAGGAGAACACATCAAAGAAAACATCAAGAAATAAGTTATCTTTGTGGTAAGTTAATTTGAGCAAGTACAAGAGTGGTTGATTGGAAATATGTAGATTATTTAAAGAGTGAGAAAGTTTCAGCTTTAGGTTTTGTGAATATTTATCTAAGAAGAGTTCACAGGAAAGTAACTGCGAAGAATCAGTTGTATTGAACTTAAAGATTTGAGATAGAGGGGTACTTTGTCAGGTAGTGAAATTGTAAAGTATACTGCAAAGGTATACAACTATAAATATAATATCAGGAAATAGATGAAAACTTTGTTTTACTGAGTGTTTTGAGATCTTTTCAATTTTATAGTGAAAACAACTTTTGTTTTATTGTTAGAGAAAATCATGGAACAATTTTTCATTTTGTCTTCAATACTTTCTCCCACAGGCTTTTCCTGGAGAATTTATAATGGGTCAGGGGCTGGAGGGAAGTCTGAGGATAACCGGACAGATGATTGACATCATTGGAAATCAGACAGGCCAAGGATCAGCCACACCCAGTGAAGCTGGAAGAAATATTTTGAGAATCCTAGGTACCTAACTCCTGCCAGTGTCAGTGTAACATCATTGGGACAGGGCAAGCTTCACATTGACTACTAGCGTGTGGTGTCAACAGAAAGCTGAGCCAAAGGTGGAGAATTTAACATTCCCTCCAGAGACTTGGGCAATAAATCTCAGCTGACACTCCAGTGCAGTCTCAAGGGAATGCTGCAGGATCTATGTGGATGCTGCAGTACACCACTGAGAGAGTGCTGCAGTACACTGCAGTGCAGTCACAAGGAAGTGCTGCAGTATCTAAGTTCATGCTCCAGTGCAGCTCTGAGTGCTACATGGTCTAAGCTGAGATTCCAGTGCAGCAATGAAGAGTGCAGGAGTCCAGCAGCAGCACCAGGCAAACCTAAAATTGGCATGTCAACTTGGTACAGTTACCAGACAAGACTACTTACATGCCAAACAGCAGAAGCAGCATGTAATAGAGAGAGCTAAGCAATTCCATAGCCAATGGATCAGTTCTAAGGTCTGTAGCCCTGCCACATCCAGTTGTGAATGATGGTGGACAGTTAAACAACTCATTGGAGGAGGAGCCTCACAAAAATCCCATCCTCAATGATGGAAGAGCTCACACATCAGTGCAAAAGATAAAGCTGAAACATTCATATTAATTTTCAGTCATAGTTGCCTCATCTTGGCCTCCTCCAGTGGTCCCCAGCATCACAGATACCAGTCTTCAGATAATTCAATTCACTCCATTTGATATATAAAAAAACGATTAAAGACAATGGATACTCCAAAGGCTATGGGCCCTGACAATATTCTGGCAATAAAGAACAAAGAAAATTACAGCACAGGAACAGGCCCTTTGGCCCTCCAAGCCGATCCAGATCCCCTATCTAAACCTGTCGCCTATTTTCCAAGGATCTGTATCCCTCTGCTCCCTGCCCATTCATGTATCTGTCTAGATACATCTTAAGTGACGCTATCGTGCCCGCCTCTACCACCTCCGCTGGCAACGCGTTCCAGGCACCCACCACCCTCTGCGTAAAGAACTTTCCATGCATATCTCCCTTAAACTTTTCCCCTCTCACCTTGAAATCGTGACCCCTAGTAATTGATAGTACTGAGGATTTGTACTCCAGAACTTGATGCTCCCCTAGCCAAGCTCTTCCAGTAAAGATACAAAACTGGCATCTACCTGACAATGTGGAAAGCTGCCCAGGTATGTCCTGTCCACATAAAGCAGGACAAACCCAGCCCGGCCAATTACTGTTCCATCAGTCTCCTCTCGATCAACAGTGCAGTGATGGAAAGTGTCATCAACAGTGCTATCAAGCAGCACCTGCTCAGCAATGACTTGCTCATTGACGCCCAGTTTGGGTTCCACTAGGACCACTCAGCTCTTGACCTCATTATAGCCTTGGTTCAAATGTGGACAAAAGAGCTGAATTCATAAGGTGAGGTCAGAGTGACAGCCCTTGATATCAAGGTTGCATTTGACTGAATGTGGCATCAAGGAGCCCTAGCAAAACTGGAATCAATGGGTATCAAACTGTCTGTCTGGGTTGGAGTCATACCTAGTAAAAATAGGAAGATGGTTGTGGTTTCAAAGGTCAGTCATCTCAGCTCCAGGACATCTCTGCAGGAGTTCCTCAAGGTAGTCTCCTCGGCCCAATCATCTTCAGCTGCTTCATCAATGAACTTCCCTCCATCATAAGGTCAGAAGTGGGAATGTTCGCTGATGATTGCACAATATTCAGCACCATTTGCGACTCCTCAGATATTGAAGCAGTCTATGTTCAAATGCAACAATATCCAGGTTTGGGCTGACAAGTGGCAAGTAACATTTGCACTACACAAATGCCAGGCAATGACCATCCTCAATAACAGACAATTTAACCATTGCCCCATAACATTCAAAGGTGTGACCATCACTGAATTTGCCACTGAGTTACAATTGACCAGAAACTCAACTGGACTCACCACATAAACACAGTGGCTACAAGCGTAGGTCAGACGCTGAGAATACTGCATTGAGTAATACATATCCTCATTCCCCAAATCCTGCTCACCATCTACAAGGCACACGTCTGGAGTATGACAGAATATTCCCCACTTGCCTGGATGAGTGCGGCTGCAATAACACTCGAAGCTCAAAACCATCAAGGCCAAAGCAGCCCGCTTGATTGGTGCTACATCCATAAGCATCCATTCCCTCCAGCACTGACTGTCAGTAACAGCAGCGTATACTATCTACAAGATACATTGCAGACATTCACCAAAGATCCTTAGACAACACCTTCCGAACCCAAGACAATTTCCATGTAGGAGGACAAGCGCAGCATATACATGGGAAGACCACTACCTCAAGCCATTCACCATCTTGAGTTGGAAATATATCACTGTTCTTTCATCATCATTGGGTCATATTCCTGGAATACCTTCCCTTATGGCATTGTGGGCCAAACTACAGCAATTGGACTGCAGCGGTTCAAGAACATCACCACCACCACCTTCTTGAGGGCAACTTGGGATGGGAAGTAAATGCTGGCCAGGCGGTGATGCCCACGCCCCATGAGTGAATAAGGAGAAAGAAGAAGTGCCACATGGTTCTAAGCTGAGACTCCATTGCAGCAGTGAGGGAATGCTGCAGTATCTGAACGAATGCTCCGTTGCAGCACTGAGGGAGTGCTACAATGCCTGAGGGAATGCTCCGTTGCAGCAGCGAGGGCGTGCCACAGTGTCTGAGGGAATACTCCATTGCAGCAGTGAGGGAATGCTACAGTGTCTGAGCAAACGCTCAATTGCATCAGTGAGGGAGTGCTACAATGTCTGAGCAAACGCTCAATTGCAGCAGTGAGGGAATGCTACAGTGTCTGAGCGAACACTCCATTGCAGCACTGAGGCAGTGCTACACTGTCAAACTGGATGTGAAAGATCCCAAGTAGAAATGTGAATGTTTCCCAATATTTATTTACCAACAAGTATCTTTAAAAATCAAACTCCTGGAGCTCGCTGTGCAAAGATCAGTGCCATATTTGTTGCTTTACAACAGAAATAACACTTCAGAACTATGACGTTTGCCAGAGAGCATTTGAGAATATCCCAGGAAATTATATAAATGCTAGGCATTTCTTTATTGTGAGCATATAATCACTCACTTAGAGCTTTTCTTTTGTAAACTGACTTAATCTCCCAGGGCGCTAACTGGTGTGACCTCAGGCTTGCATTTTACTGAGATGAAGGCCCCCTCCCTAATGAAGTGGCTGTGCCTTAGCATCATCACAGGGAGGCAGCAGCTTATACCCATTTCTCCCCAGGAAGGCAGCAGTTACCCCTCAGAGAGGCAGGTTGTTTTGCACCTTTCTCAAGCTCCTTGTGTTATAGAGCATGAGGACATTGCTGATAAACTCACACCCACACCCTCCTCAGGACCAGCCCCCTCCTGAAGACCCTGCCCCCTCCTTAAGAACTTGCCCCCTCCTTAAGAACTTGCCCTTTCCTCAAGGTCCTGCACACTCAGCAAGAATCCATCCCCTCCTGAAGATCCTATACCCTCAGAAAGGCCCTGCCCCCTCAGCAAGATCCTGCCACCCAGCCAAAATCCAGAGAGCAGAAAGGGAGACTATGAAGTGCTCAACTCTGTCACATGTCTTAGCTACTCTGGCCTCACCTTTCTGTACTTTTCCCATCACTCTCATCAGTCTTATTCCCAGTCTTTCCTGGTTGTTCCTGACCATTCCCTGCCTTTTATTCCTGGGTTTATTCCCAGTTACTCACTATGTCTGCCTTTGGAGTTGGTCAAACCCTGCCCCTGTCCCAGGGTTTGTCAGTATGCTGCCTGAACAATGTGTTGCTTCACCAATCTTTTGTTTTCTGTTACTCTGTGCAGGTGCTGCAATGTCTGTGATTGATGTTGGTCCAAATAATGGAACCCAGAGGCAAGATGACCTGTTCACCTCTGCAACCATCTTCCAATTGACCAGCAAACTTGTCCAGTCTCTCATGCGCTCTCGGGTTCTCAATGAGGAGCCCTTGTTATTATCTGTCTCTGAGATCGACGTGCAGGGGAAGAGAGTGGACCCCTTCAACCTGTTGTGTGCCTGGCCTGGTGAGCCATGCCTCTTCCACATCCCCCAGGCACTATCCAGCCAGCTGTCAGCAAACCGTGAGCTCATCCAGCTAACAATGAGCCTCAGGGTCAATCCGTTCCCAGGAGGCACCATCAGCAACTACAGTGTCTCCACCCATCTCGGATCCATGGAGTTGAGCAGCTCACAAGGGCTTCCAGTCTCGATCAGTGGCCTTGCCACAGAAAGGTCCATCCGTATCACCCTAGCAGACCGGAGGCCCCATCAGCGGGAACACACAGTGACAGTGAAAACTCTGAGTCCTGGAGAAAGTGTGAATTTCACCATCCGGCCTGTCAATAGTAACCGTGCAGCTGGACTCCACGTTGACTTGCGGTTCACGCTGATAGGTACCTCTTTCTTCAGTTCTCTGTATTTTAACATTTTTGTTTATAGGTGTGGCTGCCTGGGCCAGCATTTACAGCTTGTCCCTGCTTGCCTTAGAATTGAGTGACTTGCTCCAGCATCTCAGAGTGCGGTTATAACTTGACAATGTTGCTGTGTGTCTGCATGTAGGCCAGACCAGTTGGGGTGGCAGATTCCTTCCCAAAAGGGCAATAATCAACCAAATAAGTTTTACAACAATTAACAGTGGTCACATGGTCTCTCTTAGGAAGTGCATGGAAATGTGGTGGAGGCAGGTTTAACTGAGGAATTCAAGAGGGCATGGATTTGAAAAAAAGTAATGTGCAAGGGTATGGGAATAAAACCAGAGACTAGTATTATGTAAAGATACTCACTTAATGAGCTGGTACAGGCACAATGGGCCAAATAGCCTTCTTCACGGGTGTACCAATTCTGTGATTAAGTTAGCTTTTAATTGCAATTTTTTATTGAATTCAAATTTCACCATCTGCTGTGGTGGGATTCAAACCCATGTCCCCAGAATATTAACCTGGATTATGATACCATCATTCCACCCCACACTGTTCTTGGTGCTTAAAAAAATGTAGAGATGTAGAGAGAGAAAAGATATTAAGGCCTTGGATTTTAACTCTGACCTCAGCTGAAAATGACTGGGAAGGAATGAGACCATTAAAATGGGAGGAGTGAGTGACTGTGAACTGTTGCTGTGTTATTTGTTTCACACTACCTCCGGTTTTTCTCTTAGGTTTTTTTTCCACAGGACCTCTAATTCCACCAGGGCCATCCTGAACAGAGGGTAATGCTACTCAGGGAGGGAGCAATGCCCATTTTAATCTGACTAATCATGGGCTGCAAGGAGTCCCAGCCTCTGTCCTCTCTTACTGTGTGGGACTGCCTCTGTTGGTCTCACTGGGACATGGAACTGCTGGTTTCATCCTGGTTTTAGTTGGAAACAATGGCTCATGCCCCTTGCATGGACAAACACACCGCCCACTGGAGATTGGGGGTGGGGGAGGCCTTTGTTCCCTTATGGAGTGAGCAGTGCCGCACAGAGAAACCTCGCAGTCCCCAAGCCCCTGAGAATTCCCCCATCCCATGAGAACTGCTGTTACCAGTAAATCCTGCAGGGATTGGCAGCAATTGGATTCTGGGTAAAGAAGTGAAGGCCTCTCCACAGATCCTGGGCCTGTATGTGTTTGTCGGACACTCAGGACACTTGCACAGCTCAATCCAGCCAGGCCCAAAATCATAGCCTGCTGGGGTTTTCCAGCAACTTTGTTTTGTTCCAAAACCATAGTGTGGTTTTCAAAAAGACACCATAAATATTCCTGCTGTCATTATTGCTGCTCCAGAGGAATTGAGGAATTACAGTTTGTAAGGCTCAGCCCAGCAATTACAGACCGGTCAGTTTAATCAGTGGTGGAGAAACAATAATTTGGGAGAAAATTAATAGTCACAAAGAAGAATTATGGAAGACCCAGCATAGATTTCTGAAGGGAAAATTGAATTTCACTGACTTGCTGGAATTTTTCAAACTGACAGTATTCAGGTTTGTTGAGGGTAATGCTGTTGATGGGGCATACGTAGATCTCCATACAGTGTCATACGACAGACTGTGAGGAAAATAAAAGCAACAGGAGCAAAGTGGACAGTGAATTGGATGAGTGACAACTCAACAGGACCCCTACTCAGTAGGAAAGGTTCCATCAGTTTACTTTGTGCTGTTTGTCTTTCAAAAATTGAGCAACTGGGTTACAGGGGATAGAGTTGGTAGATGGGTCTGGGTGGGATGCTCTCAGAGGGTTGGTGTGGACTTGTTGGGCCGAATGGCCTGTTTCCACACTGTAGGGATTCTATTCTAGGTGAGCTTGTTCTTAACTTATCCTAACTTGCAGCAAATTCTGTCATGCAGCTCCATGTTTACTGCTGCACATTGGCTGTCAATCCAATAAAAGTTCAAATGATCATCATGTTCTTTAATTGTTCATCTGTAGAAAATGGGGAAGCCAATAGTGTAGTGGTATTGTTGTGGAGTAATAATCCAGAAACCAAGGGAATGTTCTGGGGGTACGAGGTTCATATATTACCATGGAAGATGGAGCAGTTTAGGTTCAGGGGAAAACAGAACCTAAATTTAAAAGTCTGACTGTGTCTATGCAACCATTGTTGTTAAAAAATAAATCTGGTTTACGAATGCCCTTTAATGAAGAAGATCTGCTGTACTGATTTGTCACAGCACAAGACAATTCAACTAACAAAAACCTGAAGGAACTGCAGATGCTGTAAATCAGGAACAAAAACAGAAGTTGCTGGAAGCTCAGCAGGTTTGGCAGCATCTGTGAAGAAAAATATCAGAGTTAATGTTTCAGATCTGGTGACTGTTCCTCTGAACTGATGGTAGCTGGGGAAATGTTGGTTTATATGCAGAAAATAAGGAGGGGAATGGGGTGGGGAGTAAACATTAGGATAGAGCCCGAAGAGAAAGAAAAGCAGTTGGATAGACAAAGGAGTTGATAACGATCTGGCTAGGAGGGTGAATAGTAGTTAATGGGGACTGTTAGTGACTAACAATAGGTAGTGTGTAATGGCAGGCTATGTGATAAAAGAACAACACCTCATTTTCCACTTGGGGACCCTGCAGCCCTCCAGACTCAATATTGAGTTCAATAATTTTAGGGCCTAAACTCTCCCATGTCTTAGCCCCCTACCCCACACACCAGGCCTTGATATCATATAGCCTGCCATTACACACCCCCTGTTATTAGTCACTAACAGTCCCCATTAACAACTATTCACTCTCCTTTGCACCACTGTTGGTGGCTGTACCTTAACAAAGTTAGACTTACAGCTTTAGAATTTCTGTCCTAAACCCTTCTGCCTCTTTATCTCTAATCTTTAAAACCTACCTCTCTGACAAAGAACATGACCCCACTGCGAAGCCTCTTCTAAGGAGCCTCTCTGCTCCTATGATGCTGCTTGGCCTGCTGTGTTCATCCAGCCCTGCACCTTGTTGTCTCTGATCTCCTGTCCTAATGACCTGCACACATAGAATCAAACCTCAGTATGAATCTATACCTTCAGGATAGTTGACAGCTCATTACCAAACTAAAAAGACAATTTGGGATAGTAAGAACTTCCGATGCTGAAGTCAGAGATAACACAGTGTGGAGCTGAGAAACACAGCAGGCCAGGCAGCATCAGAGGAGCAGGAAAATTAATGTTTCGGGTCGGGACCCTTCTTCAGAAATGGGGGTTTCTGAAGAAGGGTCTCGACCTGAAACGTCAGCTTTCCTGCTCCTCTGATGCTGCCTGGCCTGCTGTGCTCCTCCAACTCCACACTGTGTTACCTCTAAAAAGACAAAGATGTTTCTGTATACTTGCAACAAACTGTCATCATCCCATTTCTAACCCTTATTCAGGGTTCTCTTGGACAGCTGAACTCAGTGGGCACTCTTTAAACCCATTTCTCTACCCAGAGAATCGTCAGCTGCCAGCCCATCAATTTTGACTTTTGCCATGAGGCCAAGTCTTACCCTGATGATTTAGATTCTCTCTCTCTCTCTCTCCCCAGATCTTGATGGTGCCCAGGACCCAGAACCTTTTGTCCAACTCCATGTCCACAACAACCCACTGTTTAATGGATCCCCATACAATGCAACAAGAGGAATCATTCTGCGTCCCACCAGGGAACGTTCAACTGTCGAGCACACCATTTTCCTATCTCCTGAGTGAGTATAATTTCTCATGTTGTGTTGTGATTGAGAATAGAGTTGATTCTGAGCTTCCAATACAGAGGCCAGCAGCAATTTTAGAAACAACTTTGAGAGGTTGCGTAGATGATGTAGACACATTGAGGTATTTTGTAACCCGCTATCTCCCTCAAGGAAGTCAGTTGCTGGAGATCCCTCCTTACTGGATGGAATAGGTAATACTCAACCATTGTATATTCTTGGTACTTGATATCCTGGCATCAAACAGTCAGAAACAATTGTCCAGCTGTAGCTGTTTGGAGAAATAAAACTGAAAATGCTGGAAATTCTTCAGAAATCACTCCACACCTGTCAAGAAAGAAACAGGGTTAATGCTTCAGGTCAGTGACCATTCATTAGAAATGTCTCAGAATCCTAGCCCAGACTGAAACTGAAACACTTTGTACACAGTGAGGTAGATCTCAGTGTGTAAGCTATACATAACACACCTGAAGTATGACACAACAGTCACAGTTACTCGGGGTTCATCACTTTACAAGAAGCATACTTGAACTTCTCCATGCTTTGCTAAAACAGATTTTAAAAATTCATTCATTGGATGTGGGCATCACTGGCTGGGCCAGTATTTACTGCCCATCCCTAGCTGCCCTTGACAAGGTGAGTTGCCTTCTTGAACCACTGTAGCCCGTTTGGTGTAGGAAAACCCACAATGCCTGTAAGGATGGAATTCCATGGTTTTGACCCAGCAACAGTGAAGGAATCACAGGTGATATGTAGCAGTAGGAGGCTCAATGTGTTCAAACCTGTTCTTCCAATGAGTGTCATTACCTCTTGCCGATCTCCTGTGTTTTCCCCAAAATCTGACAAGTCCCCAGGGTCTGATAATCTAGATCCCGGAGTACTAAAGGATATGGCCCTGAAATATTGGATGAATTGGTGGATATATTCCAGAATTCTATAGAATCTGGAGCAGTTCAATGAGATTTAAGAATGCCACATGTGATTTATTTGAATATCAAGAAAGTTTTTGAGAAGAGATTATTGGGCAAAATTAAAGCAACTGGGCTGGGGGGTAATACATTGGCATAGATTGAGAATTGGTTGACAGGCAGGAAACAGAGAGTGGGAATAAATGAGACTTTTCCAGGTGGGAGGCGGTGACTAGTGGGCAACCACAAGGGTTAGTGCTTGGACTCCAGCTAGACTCATTGAGGTTACTGCACAGAAAAGGCCTTTCAGCCGATCGAGTTTCACCAGTGAAAAGCAATCACCTAACTATTCTAATCCCATTTCCTTGTATGCCTTAACATTGCAAGTGCACATCTGAATACATCTTCATTACATTAGGGTTTCTGCCTCTAACCCTCTTACAGGTAGCGAGTTTCTAGATTCCGACCACCCTCCGAGTGTAAAGATTTTTCTTCACATCTTCTCTAAAGGTCCTGCCCCTTACCTTAAATATATGCCCCTGGTCATTGATCCCATCATCAAGGGGAAAAGTTTCTTCCCGTCTACCTTCTCTACCCTCGTCATAATTTTATACATCTCTGCCACGTCCCGTCTCAATTTCATCTGCTGTAAGAAAGATAGCCCCAGTCTATCCAATCTCTCTTCATAACTGAAACTCTTCAGCCTAGGTAACATCCTGGTAAATCCCCTTTGTACCGTCTCCAGTGCTATCACATCCCTCCTATAATGTAGATTCCAGAACTACACACAATACTGTAGCTGTGGGCTACCAAAGTTTTATACAGTTCCAGCATAACATCCTTCCTCTTAAACTCTCTGCCTTGGCTAATAAAGGCAATTTCATCACATGCCTTCATAACCATTTTATTCATCTGTCCTGATACCTTAAGGGACCAGTGTACTTGCATATCCATGTTCCTCTGATCCTCAGTGCTTCAAAGGGTCCTATCATTCACCATATATTCCTTTGCCTTGTTTGTCCTGTCCAAGTGCCTCACCTCACATTTATCCAGATTGAATTCCATTTGTCACTGATCAGCCCATCTGACCAGCCTGTCTATATCCTCATACAATCTCAGACTATCCTCCACATTATTTACCACTTCCCCAATTTTTGTATCATCTGCAAATTTGCAGATCAACCCTCCACATTCAAGCCTAAATCACTTATACATAGCACAAACAGCGCCTCAACACTAACCCTCTGGAACCCCACTGAACACAGACCCCGGTCACAAAGACACCCCTTAACCATGACCCTCTGCTTTCTGCCACTCAGCCAATTCTGGATGCTACTAGCCAAATTTCCTTGATCCTAGTGGACTCTTACCTTTGCCATTAGTCTCCCATGCAGGACCTTAACTGGAGCCTTGCTAAAGTCAAAGTAAACCACATCAAAATCATTGCCTTCATCTAAAAACGGAGTCACCACTTTAAAAAATTCAATCAAGTTGGTCAGACATGACCTCTTGTGACAAAACCATGCTGACTGTTCTTCGTTAATCCCCACGTCTCCAAGTATAAATTGCTTCCAAAAGTTTCCGGTCCTCCAGTCTTCCGACACGTCTCCTGTAATCAGAATGTGCCCCTACTGTTTCCTCCCTTGCCTCACTCAACAACCTGGGATAAATTTTATCCAGCTACTTTTAAGCCTGCCAGACCATTCAGAATCTATGCAAATTTCTTTAGACATATCACAGTCCTCCTCCTTGATTTCTGTACTAACATCATCCCTTTCACTACTGAACACCAACACAAAGTATTTGTTTAGAACTCTACCTATATCCTCCGGCTCCAATTATAAATTGCCAATGTGTAACTTAATAGAGTCTACTCTTTCCATTGTTATTCTTTTACCCTGAATGTATCTGTAAAACAATTCAGGATTTTTCTTTATTTTGCCTGCCATTATTCTTCCATGCCATCTGTTTGTTCCCCCAATTTCATTTTTAAGTTTCCTCCTTACACATTATGCCTCTTATAAAGCTTCTGCTGTTTGAGCCCTCAGTATCTGCTATAAGCTTGCCTTTTTGTCTTTATCCATTGCTGTATGTCCCTTGGTATCTCGGGTTCACAGGATTTGTTGGTCACACACTGTGTCTTTCTTGGAATGTGTTAGCCCTGTACTCTCCAAACATTCTTTTTGAACGCATCCCACTGTCATGATACAAATTTACCTGAAAGTATCTGCTCCCAATCCATTCTTCCATACCCCCCCCAGTTTAAATCTTCGATTTCAGGCCCATTCTTGCCCATTTCCATAACAATCTTGGATCTAACAGTGGGAGATAGCAAGAACTGCAGATGTTGGAGTTAGAGTCAATACAGTCCTGAGTCCTAATGAAGGGTCCCAGTCTGAAACGTTGACTCTTCTGCTTCTCTGATGCTGCTTGACCTGCTGTGTTCCTCCAGCTCCACACTGTATTGACCTTGAATCTAACAGTTATGTTCCCCATTTGACATTTGCTTGACTTCCTTACCTAAAGTTAAGTCCAGGATTGATCTCACCTAGCGCACACCCAGTGCAATGTAATCTTTATGCCTCTGTCTAAGTCTTTTTGATCCTTTGCTTGCTTTGATCTTTCTGTATCACTTGTAAACAAACCTTTTCACTGTACTTCAGTACATGTGACAATAAATGAATAAATAACATTTACAAAAAAATAAATAGGATTGGCCCATTTTGTACGGCCTTCTAGATGACTTGGGCGCAGAACCAAATGTACTATTTTCGAAGTTTGTTGATGACCCTAAACTAAATTTGAGTTATGTGAAGGATGACAGGAGGCTTCAGGGTGATTGAGACAATTTGAGTATGTGAGCAGGGCAATGTGGATAAATGTGAGGTTATATGCTTTGTGTGAAAAATAGAGAGGCAGAGTAATATTTAACTGGTGATATATTGGGAAATGTGGAAATGCAAAGGTATCTGGGTGTCCTTGTCAGTCAATGAAAGTAGACAGGCAAGTGCAGCAAACAATTGGAAAGGCAAATGGTTTGTGGCCTTCATTGCAAGAAGATTGAGTTCAGGAGTAGGGATGTCTTACTGAAGTTATACAGGATATTGTGATACCGCACCTTGTGTATTGGGTGCAGTTTTGGTCTCTCTACCTTAGAGAGGATATGATTGCCAGAGAGGAAGTGCTGTGAAGGTTCACCAAGCTGATATCTGGGATGGCAGGACTGTTCTTTGAGGTGAGATTATTTTGACTGGACCTGTATTCACTGGAAGAATGAGAAAGAATCTGATTGAAGTGTATTAAATTTAAAGGGGGCTGGCAAACTAGATGCACAGTGGATGTTTCCCCTGAACAGGGAGTCTAGAAACAGATGACGTTATGTTATGTTATGTTCCCCATTTGATATTTGCCTGACTTCCTTACCTAAAGTTAAGTCCAGGATTGATCTCACCTAGCGCACACCCAGTGCAATGTAATCTTTATGCCTCTGTCTAAGTCTTTTTGATCCTTTGCTTGCTTTGATCTTTCTGTATCACTTGTAAACAAACCTTTTCACTGTACTTCAGTACATGTGACAATAAATGAATAAATAACATTTACAAAAAAAAAATAGGATTGGCCCGCCTTGTATGGCCTTCTAGATGACTTGGGCGCAGAACCAAATGTACTATTTTCGAAGTTTGTTGATGACCCTAAACTAAATGCCAAGTTTGAGTTATGTGGAGGATGACAGGAGGCTTCAGGGTGATTGAGATAAGTTGGGGTAGATAATTTTGGACTGAGATCAGGAAGCATTTCTTCACTCAGGATGGTGGACCTGTAGAATTCTCTGACACAGAAGGCTGTGGAAGCCAAACACTAAATATACTCAAGAAAGAGACAGATATTTTTTGAAATATTAAAGGCATTAAGGGGTATGCAGAGAAAGAGGGAATATGACATTGAGATAGAAAATCAGCCATACTGAATGGTAGAGCAGGCTTGAAGGGATGAATGGCCTATACTGCTTCTGGTTTCTATGTTTATATAAATGGGAATCAAGAAGAAGACTCTCTACTGGTTGGAGTCATATCTAGCACATTGGAAGATGGTATGGTTGTTGGCAATTGGTTATCTTTTTCCTGCAATATTACTGCAGGAGTTCCTCTGGGCAATGTCCTATGCCAGCCATCTTCAGCTGCTTCATCAACGACCTTCCCTCCATCATGAGGTCAGGTGGGGATGGTCACTAATGATTGCACAATTTTCAGCACCATTTGCAACTCCTCAGGTACTGAAGTAAAACATGTAGCACTTGGATAATATCTGGACTTGGGCTGACAAGTGGCCAGTAACATTTGCGCCACACAAATTCTAGGCAATGCCCATCTTCAATAAGAAACAATCTAAACATCACCCCTTTATATTCAAAGATATTACCATCATTGGATCCCCCCACTGTCAACATCCTGGGGAATTGACCAGGAACTGTACTGAAATTGCCACATAAATACAATGGCTACAAGAGCAGATTAGAGGCTAGGAACACTGCAGCGAGTAACTCACCTCCTGACTCCCCAAAACCTGTCTGCCATCTATAAGGCATAAGTCAGGAGTGTGACGGAATACTCCCCACTTCCCTGGATGGGTGCAACTCCAACAACACTCAAGAAGCTTGGCACCATCCAGGACAAAGCAGCCCACATGATTGGCATGTACTCATCAGAAAATCACCTGTGAAGAAGGATCATCTAAAGGAGCCTTATGCCTTTAGCTTTCCTGTCTCCTCGACGGTTGGATCATTAAACTTACCTGTTAACTCCTGGTTGTTGCAGGCTTTATGACAGCACCACCGAGCTGTTGCTTGTCACCGTTTCCAACCGCTTCTCTTCTGCCCGAGTGGGTATCACAATCACCATATACACCTCGCTCTGCCAGTACTTCGATTTCCAGAGCTTGCAGTGGAGGACAGAAGGCATTGTGCCCACACACTGGACCAGGCTGGAGGAAGCTGTGTGCCTCACTCAGCATCTCACCCTCTTCGGAGCGAGCCTCTTCGTGTCTCCAAATGCGGTGGAGTTTCTTGCACCGGTACGTATATTCTCTACGCGATTGTTCTTGCACATTTCAACAAGGGTTTCAGCCAGAAATATTTTGTCAATTAAACCACAAAACACTCGTCCCACGGTCTATCCTCCCTGCAAATCGTCCTATAACATAACCTCCTAATAACGCACCTCTATTTGGCAAGTTCTCTCTCAAAATGTGTCACTTTAATTGGCATGTCTCTATGGAACAGACAATTCTTTGCAATAGGCTGACCTATCACAGCGTTACTGAAAGCTCCAGGTAATCTCCAGTTCAATAGCCATTCTCTACTGTAACTCCTTTTGCTAACACTGTATACACTAACACTTTGAACATCAGGGACAATGGTTACAAGGTCTTCATGTCCAATGACTGATACTAGACCAGGATTTGTAACTGGTGTGTGAGCTACACCATTGATGCAGTGCCCAATGGGAGCTAATTGGCAAGGATTTCCTCTTACAATTGACACGGGTCACTTGTGACTGGAGCACAACTGACAGCAACCTCATTGGCCTTTGTGGTGACTATTCCAAACTTAATTCATGTATAGAACCCGTGGAAATAGGAGCCAGGAGTAGATGCTGGGGGTTTGGGATATGGGCACATATAAGGGTTATTGAAGCTAGGGTTGTAGGGGGGATGGTGGTGGTAATGTTGTTGCCTTTGTCCATCAGGTTGTCACCTGTCTACTTCCTTCAGCAGCCAGTTCCAGATTCAGTGCTCAATCTTTGAGAACCAGCTGTTTTGAAACCATTGCCACAGGCAGCCCATAGAGTGGAGCAATAAGGACTCTGTGGCTGTCTCCCAGTCTCTCACATGGATCTTTTGTGATTTGCAGGCAGACAAGCCAGTCCAGAACATGGTGGTGGCAATCAGCTGCACCTTGGTGTTTGTTGTCTACATTGTGATGGCACTCATTGCCCACAAGCTGGACTACATCGATATCAACCGTGCTGGTATTATCCCACTTTGTGGGCAGCATGGGCAGTACAAGTATGAAGTCATGGTGAAAACTGGCTGGTGCAGGAATGCAGGTAAAATATTTAATTACAGTATCAACACAAACATCAGACAGAAGCATGACACTAGGAAGATAAGAATCACAGATGGATCTAAGATTTTGCCCTGTAGATATCTTCCTCTTTTTCTCCCACATGTAAATACATGATGGTCAGATGCAGAAACTCTCGCAAAGCCATTCCAAGATAATGCAAGCAGCTAGTTTAAAATAAATATATGTAGCAACTGCTCTAGTTAACACCAGAAACAGAAGAAACCAACTCTTGAGAACACGTATTATAAGATTCCTGGTCAAAGTGAATTCCAGAAGCTCTGTTGTACAAGTCCTTAACACAATTGTTGATTGTCTTAGAATATATATAGAACAGTACAGCACAGTACAGGCCCTTCGACCCACGATGTTGTGCCGAAATTTTACCCTAAACCTAAGGTCTATCTAACCTCCATCGCTACCTTATACTATCATCCATATGCCTATCTAATAGCTGCTTAAATGCCCCTAATGAGGCCGACTCCACTACCCTCTCCGGCAATGCATTCCACGCCCCGACCACTCTCTGAGTAAAGAACCTACCTCTGACGTCTCCCCGATATCTACCTCCTTTCACTTTAAAACTATGTCCCCTTGTAAAAGCTACCTCTATCCTAGGAAAAAGTCTCTGGCTGTCTACTTTGTCTATACCTCTGATCATTTTGTACACCTCTATCAAGTCACCTCTCATCCTTCGTCATTCTAAAGAGAAAAGCCCTAGCTCTCTCAACCTGTCCTCATAATACCTTCCCTCCATTCCAGGCAACATCCTGGTAAATCTCCTGTGCACCTTTTCTAACACTTCCACATCTTTCCTGTAATGAGGTGACCAGAACTGGACACAATACTCCAGATGTGGCCGAACCAGGCTTTTGTATAGCTGGAGCATAGCTTCACGGCTCTTGAACTCAATCCCTCTACTGTGATGGGAGGACTGTGCTGATAGTTAAACTGCACCACTTCACCAGTCACAGCATGAAATACATGTTTTGATTTAATCACCAAAATGGCCAATTCCATCCTTTGTGCTTTCATCCTGGGTAAAAGAAACATTTATCTGACTTCTTTAATGAACTCAATAATCCCATTTATTCTCAACAAAACTTATTCTTAAATTAAGTGGCAACAACTGATTAACATCTAAGCTGCAGTCCAGAATTAAAACACTATCCCCTTATTTCCAAACATAGACACACATACACAACACAAAACGTCTCTGCAGAGATGTTTTTTTAACAAGTCAAAAGGAAACCAACAAACTTCTGTGGGCCATGGGTCTGGAAACAGAGGATAAAATCCGATGATTTTTTCACACTGGATTTCCTGTCAATGCAACTTAATTTGGTGATAGCCATAGACTGATTTTAAATGTCAATTCTGATTCCAACCAACTTGAACTTCTGTTTCTAGAATGTAGTTACAGTGTACCGCTTCACAGGCAGACAGAAATGCTGGTGGTCCCCAGAAACTTCGACTGAACAACAGGATTTCAGGAAAATAGCCTTTAGCTTCAGGGATGCCTCCTTTACTGACTCCTGGATATATAAAATTCTAAATTCAAAGTGAAAGCTAGTTTTTCCCACAATTTAATACAATATACCCCATCTCTTATCTCTTTGAAAGCTTTGATTAGCTGCTTCTTCAAAGTCACTTGTTTCCAGTGAAAAAAGTAGGTGATTTCATGTCCGACAAATCACATGGTAAAACCTATTTCTATTCAGCAAGTATGCTAGTAGCTCAAACTGTTCCAGGTATATGTAGAATGGATTCCCAGCAGTTTCTACTGTAACCTAACTTGTCCAGCAGATCGTATGGGAAGTCAAAATTAAGCATGAATGAAGTTTTTTTTATTTATTCATTTTGTGGGATGTGGGGTCATTGGCTGGCCAGCATTTATTGGCCTGTCCCTAGTTACCTTTGAGAAGGTGGTGATGAGCTGCCTTATTGAACCACTGCAGTCCATCTGCTAGGGGTTGACCCACAATGCCATTAGGGAGGGAATTCCAGGACTTGGACCCAGTGACAGTGAAGGAATGGTGATATATTTCCAAGTCAGGATGGTGAGTGGCTTGGAGGGGAACTTGGAGATGGTGGTATTCCCATGTATCTGCTGCCCTGTGTCCTTCTAGATGGAAGTGGTCGTGGGTTTGAAAGGTGCTGTCTGAGGATCTTTGGTGAGTTTCTGCAGTGCATCTTGTAGATAGTACACATTGCTGCTACTGAGCGTTGGTGGTGGAGGAAGTGGATGCTTGAGGATGTAGTGCCAATCAAGCAGGCTGCTTTTTCCTGGATGGTGTCAAGCTTCTTGAGTGTTGTTGGGGCTGCACTCATCCAGGCAAGTGAGAAATATGCCTTGTAGATGGTGGACAGGCTTTAGGGAGTCAGGAGGAGAGTTACTTGCCACAGTGTTGTTAGCCTCTGACCTGTTCTCTTAGCCATTGTGTTTATGCAGTGTGTCCAGTTGAGTTTCTGATCAATGGTAACCCCAAGGATGTTGATAGTAGGGGATTCAGTGATGGTAACACCATTGAATGCCAATGGGCGATGGTTAGATTGTCTCACATTGGTGATGGTCATAGCCTGGCATTTGTGTGGCACGAATGTCACTTGCTATTTGTCAGCCCAAACCTGGATATTGTCCAGATCTTGTTGCATTTGAACACGGACTGCTTCAGTATCTGAGGAGTCACGAATGGTGCTGAACATTGTGCAATCATCGGCGAACATCCCCACTTCTGACCTTATGATGGAGGGAAGGTCATTGACGAAGCAGTGGAAGATGGTTGGGTCTAGGATACTACCCTGAGGAACTCCTGCAGAGATGTCCTGGATCTGAGATGTCTGACCTCCAACAACCATGACCGTCATCCTATGTGTCAGGTATGACTCCATCCACAGGAGAGTTTGCCCCCTGGTACTCATTGATTCCAGTTTTGCGAGGGCTCCTTGATGCCACACTCGATCGAATGTAGCCTTGATATCAAGGGCTGTCACTCTCATCTCACCTCTGGAATTCAGCTCTTTTGTCCATGTTTGAACCAAGGCTGTAATGAGGTCAGGAGCTGAGTGGCCCTGATGGAACCCAAACTGGGCATCACTGAGCAGGTTATTGCTGAGCAGGTGCTGCTTGATAGCACTGTTGATGACACCTTCCATCACTTTATTGATGATTGGCAGTAGACTGGGGCAGTAACTGGCCCGTTTGGATTTGTCCTGCTTTTCATGTACAAGATGAGAGCAATAGGGGATTACCGGATCCGGTGTTGAGGGTGGGTGTATGTGTAGCTGAATTGTTTGGGAGAGGTTGTTGACCACCTCCTTGTATTTGAAATCTTGGCGATTCCCTCTGCATGCTGATGGAAATATTCCGGCTTCCTGTTAGCGGCTGATCATTAACAGTATAGTGAGCAGTGTCAGACAATCTGTATATCGGTAACCTCTGTCCCCATTAAAGGTGCAGCCTTTTAAAGGGGCTGTCATTGCCCTACCTCACCTCCGCATTGATTATTTAAGACCAATCTGAGAGTCTTGAGCTGAAAGTTTAAATTTCAGTGGTGTGGAGAGTTGTAATGTGAGAGTCGTGGACAGCTGAACTACTTCATCACCAGCAAATCACAATGTCCTTTTTTTTGCTTTTAAACATTAACCTCCAACAGTAAAACACCCATGCAGCCAACTGCTCGGTCTACTTTATATATTTTTAATATTTATCTCTGAAGTATGATCTCACACCACTGAACAGCTGTCCCACTGCCAAAACATCGAAACTTTTTTTTGTTTTTTTAAGCATCAAGTGCAACCAGTAAAACACCCATGCAGCCAATTGCTGGGTCTATGTTGTAATTTTTTTTAAAGTCTATCTGTCCAGGTGTGTAGTTATGCACCTCTGGAGAAAATGGGACTTGAACCTGGGCCTCTTGTCCAGAAGTAAGGACACTACCACTACACCACAACAGTCTGTCTAGGTCTGCAATTTCTTTTCTTGTCCTTGCAAGCCTTTCCCAACATCACATCACCATTACTTTTGTTTTCGTTCTTAACTATTAACCAGCACCAGTAAAATCACTTGTGTAACTAATTAGACATTTACATGCAAAGCCCATTACAGGCAAAATAAATCATCAAAAGTGTGGGAGGGGGAGGGAAAGTGGGAAGGGACTAAATCAAAATGGAGTTGCAGGAGGAAGTAAAGCACTGTATCCCCGTGGTGCCTCACCTCTCTCTAAAGGCATCAAAAAGCGTTTCTTTTTTTTTGTGTAGCCCAGAAGTGTTATCACACGCAACTGAGTGAATTTTCCAGCACCAAAATCACAATGACTGTTTCATTTGTAAAGTACTAACCACCACCAGTAATCACTTGAGGGTCTGCTATTTTTCAACCTATTTCCTAATCAACCTGTTCAAATATGTTATTTCCCACCTCTGGAATTGGTGGGACATGAACTGGACCTCGGTCCCCTAAGAGGGTCTGCTTGATTTTTTTTAATACTCCAAAGTGCAATTACATGCAATGTGAGACCTTCATACTACCAAAACCACTGTGACTTTATTTTGTGTTTTTCTTAACTACTATCCATCACCAGTAAAATAAATACTTGTGTAGCCAATTCAGTATTTATTAAAGCCCATTGTGGGCAATGCAAACCATCAAAAATGAAGAGGGGTAGGGAGAGAAGGAAGGGATAGGGTCTGCTTTATATTTTCTAATCAATCAATCCAGCAATACTATTTCGCACTTCTGGAGCGGATGGAACCCAAGCCCCCCGGTCCAGGGTGGGAGGTCTGTTTTATAACCTTTCTAAATTTTTAAAGATTTTACCTATTTTTATAATCAACATACCTCTGGAGCAGATTGCATTTGAACACGGGCCTCCCGGTCTAGATGGTCTGCATTTTTTTCAAGATCCCTACAATACAGAAAGAGGCCATTTGAACCATCACGTTTGCACCAGCCCTCTGAAGAGCATCCAAACCAGGCCCCTACCCTACCCCTGCATTTACAGCCTAGCCTACACATCCCTGGATACTACAGACAATTTAGCATGGCCAATCTACCTAGCTTACACATCTTTGGACTGTGGGCGGACACCGGAGCACCTGGAGCAAACGCACGCAGACACGGGGAGAACATGGAAATTCCACACAGACAGTCACCTAAGGATGGACTCAAACCCATGCCCCTGGTACTGTGAGGCAGCAGTGTTAACCACTGAGTGACCATGCTGCCCAGTCACAGAGCACATCAGGGTTAGCCTCAGTGTCCTGGCAAATATTTGTTCCTGAATCAGTATTACAGAAGTAGATTATCCAATTGGAATTCCATTGTTGTTTACGGGAGGTTTGATTCATGTGAATTGTTGTAAATGTGACATTACAACAGTTGTACCATTTCAAAAGTGCAACATTGGCTGTAGGACTCACTGGGATGGCCTTTGGTCATGAAGAGTGCTGTAGAAGTGCAAGTTCTTTCTTTCCTCAGGTACAACAGCCCATGTGGGCATCAGTCTGTATGGCCTGAACAAGAGTGGGTCCCGCCACCTGGACAAGGAAGGAGCATTCCAGAGAAACAGTCTGGACATTTTTCAGATTGAGACAGATGCCAATTTGGGTGAGATTTGGAAGATCAGAATCTGGCATGATAACACAGGTAGGTGCAAGTGAGCAAATTGGAGACTTCTCTGGGTTAGTGGCAGCTGAAGCAATGACCTCTGACCTACCAGCTGAATGCTAAATTTGCTCAGCTCTACATTGATTTGTAATGTTTAGTATATTACATATCTTCATGAAGCCTGATCACTGTGTCACATTCAATAGATCATCACTGATAATCTTGTTAAGGTCAGGCAGCAGATTGACCCAATGTTGCTCAGGGCATCCATTACTTGATTTAGTGTCAACTCACAGAAGAATGGCGTAGATGGACAGTGGGTGTAATAGTACTTCTCACTTGAGAATAGTTCTTTTTCACTATTAAGTCACAGAGTTCATAGCAAGGAAATATGCCCTTCGCTCCATTATGTTGTGTTCATCATCAAGCACCTATCTATCTCAGTTTCTTTTTCCAGCGCTCGATCTGTACCCTCGTATGCTATGGCATTTCAAGTGTACGTCGAAACACTTCTTAAAATTGAATACCTTTCAACTGTACTAATGGATTCACGTCCCAAAGTTGATCCTGCCTTTTTTTTTCTCCTCCAGATACTTACAAGAGTGGATCTGTACTTGTACGATTTTTCTGTTTTTATTGCAGCTTTTAATTTTGGTTTGTAAATGTCGCTCATATGATGAAGTGTACACTCACTGTCGTAATGTTAGGACATGAACTCTATCACTATTGCTATCACTATAAATACTTCCTTGCCTGCTCAATGTTGCCAGCATTTACTGCTTATAATAATATCACCTAAATTTGATTTTTATCATCATGGACAAGCTGTCAGTTTGACTAAGTTAAATCTTCTACCATGTTAGAGTGATGTAAGTTCCTTGCGTGATTAAACATCACAGAGAATCTGAGTTGGACATGCACACGCCCGGGGCAGATCAAATCTTCCAGACTGGCAGGCTTCAGGTGCTGAATGGACTACCTCTATTTCTTTTTTATTTGTAATTGCAGGGGTAGAAATTCAGATGTTTATGGGAATTGCTCAGAATTAAAACAATAACTACTTTGAACTGACTGAAATATCAAAATAAGTATCAAAGTAGTAACTGTTGACAGTGATTAATAGCTTTTGTATTGGATGTAATGTGTGATCTTAGTTGGCATGTACAGCATTATCAGACAATTGAGGGCCACATTTAAAGCAGTTCATGGCTGATCCATGGCCGATCCATGGCCAAACTCCATGTACGTGCCTTTGGCCAATATCCTGTAATATCTTGCTTCACAAAATTTATCTATCTCAGATTTAAAGCTGACAACTGATCTAGGCATCCACTGCCATTTGTTCTAAATATCTACCACCCTTAGTGTGTAGGTAACTGGGTTATTTCTAGACCTTGCGCTCCTGCGAGTGGAAATCAGAAATTCTAGAACAATTTTCCAACAGCTTTTAAGTTTCTAAGTTGAACACATATATGCAGAATGGTTCATTTCCTTGTGTGGACAGACTCCTTTTTAAATATTGCTGTTCTCTGCAGGACTGAGCCCCTCTTGGCACCTGGAGCACGTGGCAGTTTGGGACAAGCAGACTGACATTATGTACTATTTCCTGGCTCAGGACTGGTTATCAGTGGAGAACGAGAAGAATGAGGGGATGGTGGAGAAGGATGTGTTGGCAGCGTGTAAGTATGGTCACATCAGCAACTTGAATGGATGCCAGTTGTGGTACTGCCACTGAGCCATTTGACCTTAGGATATTCTTAAGATAAAACCAAGAATAGGGCTCAATCTAGATGTTGCCATTCACAGTGTGGGCTGTTCACCTTTCCTCAAACACACTTCAAGGTTCTGAGTTGCATGGGTTTGATGGCACAAAGAAAGAAAGATGAGTAGCACCTTTTGTGACTTCAGGATACCCCAATGCACTTTACAGTGGATTGATGCTATAACATCAGAAACACAGCAGCTAATTTGCACCACAGCCATCTCTGTGACAGCAACCAGATCATGTGTTATTAATAATACTGGCCAGTGATATATATCAGGACAGCTCTTTTGCATTCCTTCAAAATAGTGCATTGGGGACATAGATGGGACCTTATGTAATTTCCTCCAAAATTCAGCACCTCTGATAGTGTAGTACCTTAATAAAAACTGTCCTGAGACAAAGAATTCCTGCTCATGCTTCACAACACTGTGGGTCACAGAACAGACTTTAAGGAACAGGTGAACTGTGTTGGGAATGGCAAGCAGGCTGCTAAGTCAGTTCTTTTCTGACATTTGTCAACCTCACCAGTTTGCAAAGTTTACACAGTTTGACCTCCAGAAATATTTTCAATACTAGCAGAGCATCACAGTGGGTGGCATGCTGGCTCTGTGATTAACACTGCTGCCTCACAGTGCCAGGGACCTGGGTTTGATTCCACCCTCAGGCGACTGTCTGTGTGGAGTTTGCACATTGTCCCCGTGTCTGTGTGGGTTTTCTCCGGGTGCTCCGGTTTCCTCCCACAGTCCAAAGATGTGCAGGTTAGGTGGATTGGCCGTGCTAAATTGCCCGTAGAATACAGCATTGTGCAGGCTAGGTGGATTAGCTATGGGAAATGCAGGGCCGTGAGAATGGGGAGAGGAGGTAGGTTTGGATCGGATGCACTTTGGAGGGTCAGATCAGCAGGACATCTTCTAGGGATTCCAGGACCAGGTCAGTTTTACCTTACTCTGTACCAAAGCTAGTCATCCCATCCTATCCTGCCTCTCCCTTACATTCACAAGGTTATATTTCAGTTAGACACTCACTCTCACTCTTGACCACTGCCTCTCTGATTCCCACAAGTCTTTCACTTCCAAAGAAAGAAAATTCAACTTCCACAGCCTTTCCGGGCTGTCCTGATGCAAACTGATATCAGTTGCCACTAGACTTGATCTGCTGTCTCTTCCTGCACACATAGGAAACTGGAACATGTTCATCAGTTTCACAATGCAGTTTCAGCTTGGCTTAGTAGTAACACTTTTGTTATTTGCATGTGTCAGTTGTCTGTAATTATCTGCAGATATTGGGAAATACCCTGGAGTTCACCTGAGCTCTTGTAAATAGACATACAAAGTCTCTTGTGGCGCAGTGATAGTGTCATTGCATCTGAGCTGGATTTTTTTGTTTCAAGGCTCACCTGCTTTTCAGGTAGTAACACTGTCATAACACTTCTGAACAGGTTGATTGAAAAATCTACCTCTGGGCCAAGTCCCACTTTTCCTGGAGGTGTTTCATCATGTGTCCAAGGAGGTTGATTTAAAAATAATTAAATGAATAGGCAAATACAGGGTGAGGAGTTGTATGCTCGTGTACTGATTGGAATGAGGCCCAAGTGGATTTTGTCAAGTATGAGATCCCTGATTGTGGTTGTTAAACTGGGCAAATCAGGGAGCCCTGGCTGACAGGTATAAACGGGAGACCACAAAAATAAAACAGGAGATTCAGAAAGTCTCCTCATTCTTGGGACTGGTTCTGAGCAAGCTAGAGTATATGTACTGTGCATGGGTAAATAATGGGTGACTTGGTGATGGGATGCTGACTTCTGTGGAGTTATTTCAGCTTGTAATGTGTAATGCGGTAAATATTAAGCATGTGCAAAGCTTGGTTTCAGTTCTACCCTTCAGCAATTGGCTTTCTGAAATAGAATGAGGTAACAGATGATGGTTACCTAAAGGTGAATATTGAAAGTTAGGGAAAACAAATACAGACAAAAAGCTGCAATCATTGTAAAAAAAGACACAACACAAATATAAATTGGCTGAGTGTAATTACCATCTAACATTCTCAGAGTCTGAACCATATGAGCAATGGAATAATGAAGTTAATCCATATACACAGGTTACATCCCTGCCAAAGAGGACATGATGTGTTGTCCCATCTGGCCAGTGATTAGTGCGCTCGGTTACAAGTTCAATGAAGATCATCTTGCATGGAATCTATGATAAATCATCAGATTTAGTTAGGTTTTAGAACCAGCTGGCCATTCCATGAAGAAATATCTCATGGACTTTAACAAATTGTATGTACAACTAATGGAATTCAATATGGGGAATGCCAGGATCATTTGAAATTGCTGGATTGTGCTGATGTGGACAGGCTCCAGTTTCTAACTGATAGTCATTTGTAATAAAATGAGAGCCTGATACATCAGATATCTGCTACCTTGAAATAGCTCCTGGGACAAATAGTTCTTTCTTTCAAACTTTGTTGAATAAATGGGGCATTCCATGGTAGCAAAGAATACAGAATGCATTGATTGCTAGATGTCAAGATGGGCTAAATACTGAATGGGGTCATCAATATAATGGAAATATTAAAGATAGGATGAAACAAAATGCGCCAGAAGTACCTTTACAAGATCTGTATTATAGTAGCTGACAGAATTTGATAGTCAATACTCAACAAATTTACTACCAGGAACGTTGAAGAAGTGGCTAGGCTACTTTTGGAATACTGCGTTCAGTTCTGGTCTCCCTGCTACAGGAAAGATGTTGTTAAACTTGAATGGGTGCAGAAAAGATTTACAAGGATGTTGCCAGATTTGGAGCGTTTGAGCTATAAGAAGAGGCTAAGTAAGATGAGACTATTTTCCCTGGAGTGTTGGAGGTTGAGGGATGTCCTAATAGAGGTTTATAAAATTATGAGGGGCATGGATAGGGTAAATTACCAAGGTCATTTTCCCAGGCTAGAGGAGAAAACTAGAGGGCATAGGTTTAAGGTGGAAAGATATAAAAGGGACCTAAGGGGCAAAGGGGCAAATTTTTCATACAGCGGGTGCTCCATGTATGGAATGAGCTGCCAGGAGAAGTGGTGGAGGCTGATACAGTTAGAGCATTTAAAAGGCATCTGAATGGGTATATGAATATGAAGGGTTTAGAGGAATACGGGCTAAATGCTGGAAAATGGGACTAGATTAATTTAGGATATCTGGTTGATTGAGTTTTTTTTATTGTTATGTGTACCGAAATACAGTGAAACACTTTGTTTACGAGCAGTCTAGGCAGATCATAATAAGTAAAGGCTGTACAGATCAAAAAGACTTAGACAGGGCGTGCGCTAGGTGAGATCAATGTTAGCAAGATCAGCGTTAGTTGAGGCTAAAGAGTCCATTCATCAGTCTGATAATGGCAGGGAAGAAGCTGCTCCTGAACCTGCTCGTGCATGTATTCAAGCTTCTGTATCTTCTACCTGATAGAAGATGTTGTAGGAGATCATTACCAGAGTGCAATGGATCTTTGGTGATGTTGGCAGCCTTTCCATGGCAGCGAGCCGTGTAAATAGAGTCCATGGTTGGGAGGTTGGGGGGTTGAGGACACATTCTTGGGGAGCTCCAGTGTTGAGTGTTATTGTGGAGGAAGTGCAGTTACCTATCCTCACTGATTGTGGCCCATGGGTCAGAAAGCGGTGGAGCCAAGACCAAGGTCTCTCAATTTTAAGATCAGTCTGGAGGGGATAACGGTGTTGAAGGTGGAGCTGTAGTCAATGACCAGGAGTCTGATGTAGGTGTCTTTGTTGCCCGGACATTCCAGGGATGGGTGCAGGGCTAGGGATATGGCATCCTCTGTGGACCTGTTACGTCGGTAGGGAAATTGTGGGGGATTGAGGCAGGCTGGGAGGCTAGAGTAGATGTGGGCCATGACTAGCTTCTCGAAGCACTTCATGATTATTGAGGTCAGAGCCACTGGGCAGTAGGCATTAAGACAGACTGAATGTGTTTTCTTGGGTATGGGGATGATGGTGGTCTTGAAGCAGGTGGGGAATTCGGCTTGTAGGAGGGAGAGGTTGAAGATATTGGTGAACACCTCCACCAGTTGGTCCATCTGAGTGTTCGGCCGGGGACACTGTCCGGGTCTGTTGCTTTCCATGGGTTGACTCCCAGGAAGAGACCGATCCGATGTCCAAAGGGATGATGGAGAGAACAGCTGTGTCCGGGGCTAAAGGGGCAGGCATGACTACAGTGCTGACATTCTGATCAAATTTTGATTCAAGAGCCAACTATACAGTAAATGGAAAAGCCCTGGGGAAAATTGATGCAGAGAGAGATCTAGGTGTTCAGGTCCATTGTACCCTGAAGGTGGCAACGCAGGTCGATAGAGTGGTCAAGAAGGCATACGGCATGCTTTTGTTCATTAGACAGGGTATTGAGTACAAGAGTTGGCAGGTCACGTTACAGTTGTATAGGACTTTGGTTCGACCACATTTGGAATACTGCGTACAGTTCTGGTCGCCACATTACCAAAACGATGTGGATGCTTTGGAGAGGGTGCAGAGGAGGTTCACCAGGATGTTTCCTGGTATGGAGGGCACTAGCTATGAAGAGAGGTTGAGTAGATTAGGATTATTTACATTATAAAGACGGAGGTTGAGGGGGGACCTGATTGAGGTCTACAAAATCATGAGAGGTATAGACAGGGTGGATAGCAAGAAGCTTTTTCCCAGAGGTGGGGACTCAATTACTAGGGGTCACGATTTCAAGGTGAGAGGGGAAAAGTTTAAGGGAGATATGCGTGGAAAGTTCTTTACGCAGAGGGTGGTGGGTGCCTGGAATGCATTGCCAGCGGAGGTGCTAGAGGCGGGCACGATAGTCATTTAAGATGTATCTAGACAGATACATGAATGGGCAGGGAGCAGAGGGAGACAGATCCTTGGAAATAGGCTTAGATAGGGGATCTGGATCGGCACAGGCTTGGAGGGCCGAAGGGCCTGTTCCTGTGCTGTAATTTTCTTTGTTCTTCTTTGTTCTTTGTTCTTTGTTCTAAACTGAGCATAGAAAGTATTGAGCGCATCAGGGAGGGATGTGTCTTTGTCCGCTATCTTGCACTGCTTCATATTGTATCCTGTAATGTCGTTTAGACCTTGCCATAGAAGGCGGGAGTCTATTTGGTAGGTTTGGGCCTTTAACTGGGTCCGGTACTGCCTATTGGCATTCCTAATGGCTTTGTGGAGAGGACATAATTGAGATGTATAAAATTATGAGCGGTGGGGTAGACGGAAGAAATCTATCCCTTTGGTGGAGGGATCAATAACCAGGGGACATAGATTTAAGATGAGGGGTGGAAGATTTACAGGAGATGTGAGGAAAAGCTTTTTCACCCAGAGGGTGGTGAGAATCAGGAACTCACTCCCTTAGGGTGGTTGAGGGAAATCAGAAACACTCATAACATTGAAGAAGCATTTAGATACGCATTTGCAATGCCAAAGTATACAAGGCTGTGGGCCAAGTGCTGGAAAATAGGTTCAGAGTCGTTAGATGGTTGTTTTTGACTGGTGTGGATGCAATGGGATGAAGAGCCTTTTCCAGTTCAGTAGATCTCTATGACTCTATGAGGACATGTGTAAAAACATGAACATCATAGTCATGAAAAAGATGCTGAAAGTACTTTCAGCAAAGGCCTCTGAAGAAATTCAAGTGATGATCAATCAAAATGTTGCATAAAACTTCAGCTGATTAATGAGACAAGTCCCATGCTATTCATGCAAAGAAATTGTTTCAGCAGGTTGGAAGACATAGTCCCAATCAATTAATCTTTGAGTAACATCCCTGGCTGCCGCTGAGTTGTGAGGTAGTAGTACTGTTGGAGTCACTGTAACCAGTTCAGATCATTCTTATAATTAGCAGGAGATTTAATAGGACAGATTAATTGTGCTTTATTACTTACAGAAGCAGATTTCTTCTATTAAACTCCAGTCGGATTGCATTTGGAGCCCTGTAGCCAAATTCTGAACCAATTTGTTAGGTAGAAACATTAAAGGCCAGTCCTTTTTCTGTCCAATGGTATTTCTTCACGAGGAATGTGTTCCTTTGCTGCTCTAAGTACTACTTTGCCCACTTCAGGTCCAAAATAATCTTGACAGAAGCCTAGGTTCTGGCAAGTGTCCAAAGTATTTTTGCTTCTTGTCCAGGCAAATAATTCCTGGTAGCCAGGCCATTGTCAAACATTACATTCCAAGTGCCGCCTGTTCACATACCATTATGAGTAGAATAAAGCTTTTTCACACTGTTTGGATTTCAACATTGAAGCCAAAACTTCTGTAGACAGTATTATGAGAACAGTTTCATGAATTATTTTCAGAAGGTTTGGGAAGACATTTTCCATAGGATGGATCTTTTGCATTTTAATAGCTTCTCAAAGATATGTCCAAAAGGTTAATTGCATTTTAATAATTTGTCCAGACATGAAGCTTAACTCAGTTATAAATGTTATATATTATTATGAAGATAACTTGGTGGTCTTCTAGTTTCATGTGCATTAGCAGGAAACAAGAGGTCACCTTACCTGTCAACTCCATTTTTAGAGGGTCTCTTTCAGAATTGTGTTTAACAAGTCTATATTGTATGAGCATGACATCCATTTGTTCATTAATGCTTGCTTGATTTTACATTGATTTTGGGCTTGACTCTTAAAACAAATGTTTTAAAAAGTGACATTGATTCCTTCTGTCAAAGTTGTCCTTTTTCAGGTAATTACTCCTTACAGGGGCCATATCAGTCGCTCTATTCTTTACACTTAATAGAATAGAATATCATGTAATCCCTCACAGACCTACAAATCTTAGCTCAGAATCCCAGCCTACACTCCAGTGTAATGCTGAGGGAGTGCTACAATATTAGCAGCGTGTCTTTCAGATGAGATATTAAAACAAATTTCTGGCTACAAAATATTGCATGTTACTATTTGAAAAAGAGCAGCAGAGTTCTGGCCAGTGTCATAGAATCCCTACAATGTGGAAACAGGCCCTTTGGCCCAACAAGTCCACACTGACACACAGAGCATCCCACCTAGACCTATCCCCCTGATCTACACATCCCTGAACACTATGGGCAATTTAGCATGGCCAATCCACCTAGCCTGCATATCTTTGGATTGTGGGAGGAAACCCACGCAGACACGGGGAGAGTGTGCAAACTCCACACAGACAGTCACCCGAGGGTGGGATCGAACCCGGGTCCCTGGTGCTGTGAGGCAACAGTGCTAACCGCTGAGCCACCGCGCTGTCCTGACCAATATTCTACAACCACCAGCACCAACCATGACCTAATCATTATTGATCTTATTGCTGGATACAGTCCGACAGCTAAAGGTGCTGAGGTTTCATGTAATCCTGATTTGAAGTTTTTGAGAAGATTTGTAGCTTGGGTTGTGGATGAGGTTGCAGACTTGCTCGCTGAGCCGGTGTGTTTGGTTGCATTTGATGATGTTGAGGAATTCTTAGGAGGAGTGGATGGATTGGGTAGTGTTGTCAACTAAGTATTTCAGTTTCCATTGTAGTTCTTTGGCAAATCTATATGTTGGTATGCCTGGTAGTGAGAAATGTGTCTAAGGGGTCCCCTGGCTTGTGTAGGGAGTTCATAGAACTGGGGTGTGTTGGATCCCAATGGCTTCATGTTTGGGTAGTCTGCCTTGCTGATGTCTCCTGGGCTGTGTGATGCAACCAAATGCACCGGCTCAGCAAACAAGTCTGCAATCTCAATCCTGATTTGTTTTGCTTTCATCTTTTCTAGGTCCCCAGGAGCTGCGTCGTTTCTCTCGTATTTTTGTCTCTCAGCTGAAGCGGGGTGTGTCAGAGAAGCACATCTGGCTGTCAGTCTGGGATCGTCTGCCTCGGAGCCACTTCACACGGGTGCAGCGGCTCACCTGCTGTACCCTGCTCATGTACCTGTTTCTCACTGCAGCAGCCACATGGTATGGAGCTGTGGGAGCCAAAAAAGAAAGGTTAGTACATGGTTACTATTCCAAATGATCATTCAACCCGCCAATCCTGATGTCCTGTGTTCATTGGTCAGGATGTCATTGTCCCGGTTCAGGGTTCATTGTACTGGTTCAGGCTGTCATTGTCCCAGGTCAGTGATGTCTACCATAGAGGCCTTCTGGCATGGCAAGGTGACCTCCTAGCCTGGCACAGTGGTCTCCAGCATGGAGTGCTGCTGGTGCGATGTGGAGCCAGGGCCCAGTGCAGACTGGAAGCTAGGTGCCAATGTGGTCTGCTGTACTGAAATCTTATTCTGTAATCCTGGACATTTTATTTCTGTATTGTCTAAATCTTGTAACTAAGAAAACTGAGTCTAGGTACTTTTGTATCTAAGATGGCACTGTAATTGGCAATGTATAACATTTTCACTATATTCATTGAGTATATGTGACATCAAAGACTATTCTATTCTATTCATTGCCCTAGTTCAGAGGGTCATTGTCCCAGGTCAGGGGTTCATTGTCCCAGGTCAGGGTGTCATTGTCCCAGTTCAGGGTGTCATTGTCCCAGGTCAGGGTGTCATTGTCCCAGGTCAGGGGGTCATTGCCCTCATTCAGTGTTAATTGCCCTAGTTCAGGGTTCATTATCCTGGTTCAGGGTGTCATTGTCCCAGGTCCAGGTGTCATTGTCCCAGGTCAGGATGTCATTTTTCCAGGTCAGGTTGTCATTGTCCAGGGATGGGATGTCATTATCTCAGGTCAGGGTGTCAGAGTCACTCAGCAGAGAAAAAGGCCCTTCAGCCCTCCATGTCACTGCTGACCATAAACACCAAGCTGCACGAGTCCTCCTTATCTAGATGCTTCTTAAATGTTGCCTCCACCACCCTCTCAGGCAACGTGTTCCATATTTCTACTACCTGATGGGTGAATTTAGTTTATCAGATCTCCTCAAACCACTTTCTCCTCTCCTTTAAGCTTATGCCCTCTGGTCTTAGGCTCATCTGCCATCGGGAAAAGATTCTCAGGATCTACCCTGTCTATGCCACTCGTTATTTTGAGTCAGCTCCCTCAGCCGCTTCTGCTCAAAGGTAAACAAATCCAGCCTATCCAGTATCTCCTCATAACTGAAACTTTTCAACCCAGGCAACATCCTGATGCATCTCCTCTGCACCCTCTGCAGTGAAATCATGTCCTTCAAATAGGATGGGAACTAGAACTGCACACACTATTCCATTTGTGGCCTCATAAGAAGTTGTAACAATGCTACATTGCTCCTATATTCCATGCCCTTGCTAATGAAGGCAAGCATCCAGTATGCTTTTTTTTCATCAGGTCTGGCAGCATCTGTGAAGAGAAAATCAGAGTTAACGTTTCGGGTCTGGTGATCCTTCCTCAGAACTGTCCTGAGGAAAGGTCACCGGACCCGAAACGTTAATTCTGATTTTCTCTTCACAGATGCTGCCAGACTTGCTGAGCTTTTCTAGCAACTTTGTTTTTGTTCCTGATTTACAGCATCCGCAGTTCTTTCGTTTTTTATTATGCGTTTTTTCATGGCCCTGTATGCATGTGTTCACATCTTCAGAGATCTATGGACTGGTACACCAAGGCCCCTTTGTTCCTCAGTACTCCCAAAGACCTACCATTCATTGTGTATATCCTTCCCTTATTGCATCCCAAAAGACACCACCACACAGTAATCAGGATTAAATTCAACTGCCATTGCTCTACCCAGTTTACAGCTAATCAATGTCAGACCATTCTCCTCATTATCAATAATGCCACCAATTTTTGTGTCATCTGCAAACTTACTAATTGTGCCTTCTACATTCACATCCATGTTGTTAATGTACATAACAAACAGCAACGGTCCCAGCACAGAACCCAATAGTACACTGCTGGGCACAGGCATTCAAACACAAGAATAACCCTCCATCATCTCCCTTTACCTCCTATTTGTAAGTCAAATTTGGATCCAATTTGACAACTTGTCTCAAATCCCATGGACCTTTACCTTTTATGGGCATTTACATTTTATATGGGAGCTTGTCATAGGCCTTGCTGAAGTCCACATCAACTGTACTATCTTCATCAACAAATTTGTCACCTTCTCAAAAAACGCAATTAAATTAGTCAGACATTATCTCCCTCTAAAAAATCCATGCTGACAATCCATAGAAGGTTTCATAGAATCCCTACAGTGTGGAAGCAGGCCATTCAGCCCATCAAGTCCACACCGACCCTCCAAAGAGCATCTGATGCAGACCAACCCCTTACCTTATTCTTGTAATGTTGCATTTCCCATGGCTAATCCACTTAGCCTGCACATCTTTGGATTGTGGGAGGAAACCGAAGGAAACCTGCGCACACACGGGGAGAATGTGCATACTCCACAAAGACATTCGGCCAAGGCTGGAATCAAACCTGTGTCCTTTGTACTGTCAGGCCACAGTGCTAATCACTGAACCATTGTGCTGCCCCTCAGACATTTTTCCAATAATTTCTCCACCACTAACATTAGACTAACTGGTCTATGATTACCTGGCCTATCCCGACTAATCATCTTGAACAAAGGAATCACATTTGCTATCCTCCAGTCATCTGACACATGCCCTGAGGCCAGTGAAGTATTAAATATCTCCACCAGGGCCCCAGTAATCACCTGCCTTGCCTCCCATAGCAGCCTGGGATACATCTCATCAGACCCTGGGGATTTATACACATTTATGCTCACTAAAACATGTAATAACTCCTCCTTATTAATCTAAATATCTTCTAGAACCTCACCATTTCAACTGAAATCTCGGCTACAATATATTTCTCCTCTGTGAATACACATGAGAAGTATCTATTTAACACCTCACCCATACTGACTGGCTCTACGCACTGTTCAATAATCATGAGGTGCTTCAAGAGGCTGGTCATGGTCCACATCAACTCCAGTCTCCCAAACCTGCCTTGAACCCACACAGTTTTCCTACCCACATAACAGGTCCACAGAGGATGCCATGTCCGTAGTCATGCACTCTTCTCTGGAACATCTGAACAACAAAGACACCTATGTCAGACAAACAAAGAACAAAGAACAAAGAAAATTACAGCACAGGAACAGGCCCTTCGGCCCTCCAAGCCTGCGCCGATCCAGATCCTCTATCTAAACCTGTTGCCTATTTTCCAAGGATCTGTATCCCTCTGCTCCCTGCCCATTCATGTATCTGTCTAGCTACATCTTAAATGACTATCGTGCCCGCCTCTATCACCTGCGCTGGCAACACGTTCCAGGCACCCACCACCCTCTGCGTAAAGAACTTTCCACGCATATCTCCCTTAAACTTTTCCCCTCTCACCTTGAAATCGTGACCCCTAGTAATTGAGTCCCCACCTCTGGGAAAAAGCTTCTTGCTATCCACCCTGTCTATACCTCTCATGATTTTGTAGACCTCAATGAGGTCCCCCCTCAACCTTCATCTTTCTAATGTAAATAATCCTAATCTACTCAACCTCTCTACATAGCTAGCGCCCTCCATACTAGGCAACATCCTGGTGAACCTCCTCTGCACCCTCTCCAAAGCATCCACATCGTTTTGGTAATGTGGCGACCAGAACTGTACACAGTATTCCAAATGTGGTCGAGGCAAAGTCCTATACAACTGTAACATGACCTGCCAACTCTTGTACTCAATACCCCGTCCGATGAATGAAAGCATGCCATATGCCTTCTTGACCACTCTATCGACCTGCGTTGCCACCTTCAGGGTACAATGGACCTGAACACCCAGATCTCTCTGTGCATCAATTTTCCCCAGGGCTTTTCCATTTACTGTATAGTTCACTCTTGCTCATTGACTGCAGCTCCGCCTTCAACACCGTTATACCCTCCAGACTGATCTCAAAACTGTGTGACCTTAGTCTTGACTCCGCCCTCTGCAACTGGATCCTCAGCTTTCTGACCCATGGGCTGCAATCAGTGAGGATAGGTAACTGCACTTCCTTCACAATAACGCTCGACACTGGAACCCCTCCAAGGATGCGCCCTCAGCCCCTACTGTACTCCTTGTATAACTATGACCGTGTTGCCAAATTCTGAATGAATGCCATCTACAAGTTTGCTGATGACACCACTGCAGTTAGTCAAAATACAGAAGCGAGATAGAGGGCTTGGTTAAAGTTTCTGAGACAATTTGTAGCTTAGGTTGTGGATGAGGTTGCAGACTTGCTCGCTGAGCTGGTGTGTTAGATTGCAGACGTTTTGTCACCCTGCCTCTGGAGGCGCACTGACAATGTTACCTCACGGGGTGACGAAGCATCGCGATCAAACACACCGGCTCAGCAAGCAAGTCTGCAACCTCAGAGGGCTTGGTGACATGGTGCAATGAAAACAATCTGTCTCTCAACGTCGGCAAAACTAAAGAACTGATCATCAACTTCAGAAAGAAAGGAGGAGAACACACCCCCAGCTTCATCAACAGAACTGAGGTTGACAGAGTGAAAAGCATGAAGTTCCTTCGAGTGAAAAGCATGAAGTTCCTTGGAGTGACGATAACTGACAATCTGTCCTGGACTTCCCACGTAGATGCGACAGTCAAGAAGGCACAACAACACCTCTTCTTCCTCAGGCGGCTCAGGAAATTTGGCATGTCCATAAGGTTCCTCACCAACTTCTACAGATGCACCACTGAAACCATACTGTCCGGGTGCATAACGGCCTGGTATGGCAACTGCTCTGCCCAGGACCGTAAGAAACTACTGAAGGTGGTGTGCACAGCCCGGACCATCACAGAAGCCAACCTCCCATCCATGGACTCTATTTACACGGTTTGCTGCTGGGGAAAGGCGGCCAACAACATCAAAGACCCATTACACTCCGATAATGATTTCCTATAACCTCTTCCGTCAGGCAGAAAGTACAGAAGCCTGAACACATGGACAAGCAGGTTCAGGAACAGCTTCTTTTCTGACTGTTGAATGGATTCTAGCCTCAAATAATGTGACCTGCAATGTAACCTGTATGCCTCTAAGTCATTTTGGTCTGTACATCCTTTGCTTGCTGTGATCTAGCTGTACATCTCATAAGCAAAGCTTTTCACTGTATTTCAGTACACATGACAATAAAATCAAAATCAAATCAAATTGTCCCTTTGGTCTCTAATAGACCTCACTCTTTCCCTGGTAGTCCACTTACTCTTAACATATTTATAAAATGCCTTGATGTTTTCCTTAATATTCCCTGCCAAAGATATTTCGTGGCCCTCCTAATTTCCTTTTTAAGATTCCCCTACACTCCCTATAATTTGGAAGGGCCTTCACTGTTTTTAATGCACTGTACCTAACATATGCTTCCTTCCTTTACTATATCAAACTGTTGATATCCCTGGACATCCAGCGTTCCCTGGATTTTCTGCCCTTGCTCTTCACTCTTAGAAGAACAAGCTGACCCTGAACTCTTACTGTACTACTTTTAAATGTCTTCCACTTTCCAAATAGCCTTACCTGCAAGTAGCTGCTGCCAGCCTATGTCTGCAAAATGCTGTTGAATATTAAAATTGATCTTAGACACTTAGCTTCTGCATTGTCCTGAAATGTTTCCAGAATGACTTTGAAACTTGCAGTCATGGTCACCATCCCAAAATGCTCACCTACTGAAACTTCCACCACTTGACTGACTTCATTCCCTAGGATTAGGTCTAGCGCTGCCCCATCTCAAGTAGGACTATTTACGTACTGGCACAAAAATCTCTCCTGGATGAACTTGAAATATCCCATCCAATATAATCCTTTCACACTAAGGCTGTATCAGTTAATTTTAGCAATGTTGAAATCCCCTACAAGTATGACCCTGTTTTTCACACACCTTTCTGTGATTTGTCTACATTTCTCCCTCTATCTCCCTTTGACTGGTGGGAGGCCTATAGTATAATTCCAGAAAAGTGATCTTGGGTCAGGGGAGCCATTGTCTTGGGTCAGGGGAGCCATTGTCTTGGGTCAGGGGAGTCATTGACCTGGGTCAGGGGGTCATTGTCTAGGTCA
>NC_063354.1:46870868-46881225 GCF_021869965.1 Rhincodon typus | reverse complement strand
GGTCAGGGGAGTCATTGACCTGGGTCAGGGGGTCATTGTCTAGGTCAGGGGAGTCATTGACCTGGGTCAGGGGGTCATTGTCTAGGTCAGGGGATCATTGTCCAGGTCAAGGGGTCATTTTCCTGGAGGTCAGGGGGTCTTTCTCTGAGTGATTTGATACTCTGAGGGCTGACTGGATAATTGTTAGCGAACACACAGACACCACTCGTGTGTCCGTGCTTGGTATTTTCCCTGCTCTCAGCTGAGTATAGTGGGAGCACCCAGGCCAGGTCTTAAGAGGAGATTGCATTGTACCTAAAATACCACTCTGCCTAGCTGCTAGTTGTGAGATTTGTGAAATTGAGCAGGAGACAGAAGTGTGCTATTTAACATTTGAAATTACTGAACAACTTGTGTCCTATAAACAGCTTTCCTGTGGCATACCTGACCACTGTCACAGGTGAGACGGTGGCTGTTGGCATTGTTCTAGCCTTTGTCGTTTTCCCAATCCACTTTCTCTTCACCTGCCTCTTCAGAAGAATCCGGAGCCAGGTAAGATCAATGTAGTGTGATCTGTCTGCTGTGTAAATTGATTGACTTCAGTGGCCATTTATGTATGGGGAGGAGACATTAGCCCCTTCCCAGCTTCCTGAATTTGGATCAATGTAAGGTGATTCACTTGGGCAGGACAAACAAGGCAAGGAAATACATGATGAATGATAGGGCCCTGGGAAGCACTGAGGATCAGAATGATCTTGGTGTGCATGCACACTAGTCCCTTAAGGTCGCAGGACAGGTAGAAAGTATCTGAGGAGTCACAAATGGCGCTGAACATTGTGCAATCATCAGCAAACATCCTCACTTCTGACCTTATGATGGTGGGAAGGTCAGTGGTGAACCTGCTGAAGATGGCTTCTGTATAAGTTCCATCAATCTTTATCCATGAATGCTTCCTTAGCCTTGGGTTCTTATACTTCTCATTATTTTTCCCTATTTTGGATAGTTCTGAACTGTTTGGTTTGGCATTCCATGGGCAGCAGTGGGAAGTAATTGTGATTGGGGTTTGGCTTTGTACTTTGTGACATTTGGGTTAATCCTATCAGAATGAATAGACTGTTCATGGGTCTGGGGTTGCACTAATGGGACTTGGGCTTATACCTGTCGGACTGGGGTCATGTTGGTACATTAAGGTTCACACTGAGCTTATTAAGTGACCATTTTCTTCACACCAGCTGAGATATTGAGGGTGGACAACACATGTGAGCTCAGCTGTATTCTTCAACACTGACATTCCCAATGTGGTGTTCACAGAAGGGCTGGAAGTGGGGACTGGGAGCCTAGTTTCTTCAGCTAGTCAGTGGCTCTGAATTCAGATACAGTCATCCCTGAAACTAAAAGAAGCTGACATTGTTCAGGAAGCTGGCACATGGTTAATGGGCTCAATATTAACAAGTACCACAAGGTGTCTTGTTTCCCCTGGAAACTGGGATGTCCACATTTTCAAGGAATTCCCAGTTTTGCCAATGGTTTTTGCCAGTCTTGCCCACTTTGATTGTGACTGAAAGAATCTTGACCAGTTCCAGCCAGAGCCATACCGTACACTTTGTGCAATGAGACTCAGGTGTTGCCTGCAATGGTTTGTTTTCGCATATTTCTAAATTGGTGTTGTTTTTTTAATACATTCACGGGATGAGGGTGTCACTGGCTAGGCAGCATTTACTGCCCATACCTAATTGCTCAAAGGGCAGTTCAGAGTCAACCACATTGCTGTGGGTCTGGAGTCACATGTAGGCCTGACCAGGTAAGGATGGCAGTTTCCTTCCCTAAAGGACATGAGTGAACCAGACAGGATTTTCCTGACAATCGACTCATGGTCATCATTAGATTTAAATGGGATGGTTGAAAATTGAATTCAAATTCCATCATCTGTTGTGGTGGGATTTGAACCCAGGTCCCCAGAATGTTTTCTGGCTCTCTGGGTTAACAGTCCAGTAATAATACCACTAGGCCATTGCCTCCCTGATAAGAGAGTTGTGTAAGTGTAAAGAGATAATGCTGGTATATGACCTGGGGTGGTGGGCATGCTGGTAGTCGCAGTGGTCAAGGAGGTGATTGAAGCCACTCAGGTTAAACCTGGACATGCTCCATCAGATAATAGACAATGCTGATAACGTCTTTTATCAGTCATACCCTACCTAGTTGTTGTCATCCTCGCTGTACAGGTGACATACCAATGCTCATGGGATACCCCACAGCTCCTCGTCACTGGTTGGAAAATTCGGTCATTGTTGGCGAGGCAGTGACTTATTAAATGCCATGTTACTCTATCCCAGGTCACCATGGATGACCCTGAAGGCTCTGTCCCAGAGGCACAGACTGTGGGAATGGACATGTGTTTGGATCCCTCAGAGCTGGGCAGCTCCTCCTTCCTGTCTATTCCTGGAGGCCTGGACTCCATTGCAGATGCCAGCTCAGAGAGTTGTGTAAGTGTGAAGAGATAATGCTGAAATTTGCATTTTTCTCACATCTTTCTTGATCTGGACACATCTTAAAATTACACTCCATGCACAGTGTGAGTGAAAGCAGGAACAGGAAAATAGGTAGAGTCAGCATAGCATGAAGCATAGTGCACAGGAGAGGGCTTCAGCTTTTTCGGGCTGTGGGGCCAGTTCTGGGGCAAAACGCACCTATTGTGTTCAAAGGGGATATGCTGCACCTTAACAGGACTGGGACTGGTGCCTTCACAGGGAGGTTCAGTGAAATGTCTGGGGAATTTAAACTAAATCAGCAGGGAAACGGGCACTAGCCTAAAGATTTAGAAGAGGCGATAAAGTTGGTGCATAAAGTTAGAATACTGAATAGTACTGGAGAAGTAAATAGTTTCATACTAGGGGGAAAAGGGGAAATAGTCAAGGGTTAGAGTAATGAAACCTAAATTACTGTATGAATACACAAACTGTGTTGAATTATCTTGGTGAGTTACTGCTGTAGATTGCCATGTGGAAGTATGATATTTTGGCAATAACTAAGATCTGGCTTTAGAAAGTACAGGACTGCGTGTGCATTATTCCTGGAAAGTAAAGAAAGGATAAAAAGGTAGGGGTTTGGGACACTTAAGGATAGTGTTGTAGTACTTCAGGGAAAGGTTATGCCAAAGAACAAAATCAATTTGGGTAAATCTAGGGAACAAAAAAGGTGTACGAATATTGACCAATTGACTTCTCAGAATTGCAACATTTTGTCAGAGCCATAGGGGCTGTTTACACTGTGCCCCTCTTCTGCCTTCTCCCCTTGACCCTGTACATTCCTCCTTTTCACATATTAACCCAGTTCCTTCTTGAATGCCTTGATAGCACCACCCTCTAGCACACACTTGGGCAGAGTGTTCCAGACCTTAACCACTCACTGTACGAATAGTTTTCCTCATGTTGCTATTGCTTCTTTTGCCAATCACCTTAAAAGGATACCTTCTGGCTCTTCAAACTCCCACCAATGGGAACAGTTTCCCCTAATTTACTCTGTCCAGACCCCTCCTGATTTTAAACACCTTGATCAAATATCCTCTCAAATTTCTCCAAGAAAATAGAACCAACTTCTTTAATCTGTCCTGATAACGAAAGTTCCTCATCCCTGGAACCATTGTCGTGAATTGTTTCCGCATTTTCTCCAACACTTTCACTTCCTTCCTAAAGTGTGGTGCCCAGAACTGGACACGTTACTCCAGCTGAGGCCAAACAAGTATTCTACAAGTTTAACATAAGTTACTTATTGATATACTCTATGCCCCTATTAATAAAATCCAAAATGCTGTATACTTTATTAACCCCCTCTTAACCTGTCCAGCTACCAGTAATGACTTGTTCACTAGTACATCCAGGTCCCTCTGCTCTTGCACACCCTTTAGCATTGTACCCTCTACTTTATGTGCATCTCCAAAGTCTCTCCATGTTGTAAGATGAATAATTTTATGTAGTGATGTATCTTGGCTGTTGTATGTGGGTGCTTTTGGCTGCAATGGCAACCACATCTGTCGTGGACATCTGCAACTTGCAGATCTTCAGCTCAGAATCCTTGAGCTGGACGCTGAGCTGCAGACATTGCTACACCTTAGGTAAGGGGAAGGCTACCTGAATACCTTGTTCCAGAAGATGATCACATACTTTAGGCCAGTATCACCTGACTTGGTCAGTGGTCAGGAACAGGATGGTGTTGTTGCACATTGGGCAGGTACAGCGTTCAAGAAGGTGAAACTGGAAGAGCTTCAGCCCTTGCAATTGTCCAGCAGTTTCCAGATTCTTGTAGCTTGAGTGACTGAGAGCAAAGACTGTAACATGAGTGAGCTGATTGATGTTGGCACCATAGCAGATGAAGACATTAAACTGGGTGTAGATAAAATATTGCAGTGGTAGTAGGGCAAAGTACAGTCAGGGAAATAGTCACTGTTCTCTATATCTAAAAGCAAGAAGCCAGAAGGCTCTGTTGCCTGTCCAGTGCCAAGCATCAAGAGATCTGCCCAGACACAAAGAGGAACTTGCATTAGGAGAGGAAAAATCAGTGGTAATGGTCAATGTAGCTACCAGTGACATAGGCAGGGTAATGTAGGAGATCTGCAAATTAAAAATCAAAGCCTCAAAGCAAATAGTCTATGTTTACTACCAGAGCCACGAGCAAATTCATGTGGTGTAAACAAGGTAAGAGAGTTGAATATGTGGCTTAAAGATTGGTGCTGGTGAAATGGGTTCTGACACATGTACTGGAATAAGTCAGGGCTCTACAGTTGGATGTTCTGCATTGGAATTGTACTGGATTTAGTGTTCTAGTGAATTGTACTGGATCTAGTGTTTATAACTAGGGAATTAGTGAATAAGGCTTTAAACTTTAAATAGGGAGAGGTTGGCTTGGAATTTTGAAGAAAGAGGAGTGACCTTATTGATGTGTATTAAATCATGAGTGGCATAGATAGGATGAATACATATAGTCTTTTTCCTAGAGATGGGCAATTGAAAACTAGAAGGCATAGGTTTAAGGTGAGAGGGGAAAGATATAAAAGGGACCTAAGGGGCAACTTCTTCACACACAGAGAGTGGTGCGTATATGGAATGGGCTGCCAGAGAAAGTGGTTGAGGCAGATACAAAGCAACGTTTAAAACACATTTGGACAAGTACATGGAAGGGAAGGATTTAGAGAGATATGGACCAAATGTGGGTAATTGGAACTACCTGAGTGAAGACCATGGCTAGCATAGACTAGTTTGGGCCAAATGTCCTGTTTCCATGCTGTATTACTCTATGACTTTATACTCAACATATAGGGGAGGGAGGAAGGAATCATGTAGTGGAACATTGAGTAAATTCAAGGGAAGTTGTAAAGCAATTGATCAAAGTAGAAATAAATGTAATGTGAAACTCTATGAAAGGAGGATACAGTGACTGCAAACTTTACAGTATGCCAGCAGATAGGGGCAGCTTCCGAAAACAGTAAAAAAAGATTGCATGAAGAACATCGTATCCAAATGCCCACCACAATGGCATGAATTGTTTGTTCCAGTGGAAACTCATGTATGACTTGAGACCCATTACGGCGATGTGGCTACAAGGTGACCAAAGCTTGGATCTGAATATTCAAGGGTATGTGACATTCAAAAAAGACAGCTGGGAAAAGAAAACCAGATATTGATGAGGTAGCTGTGTTCATTAAAGAGTGAGTTAGTACTGCAGTGAGAGATAACCATAATGTAGACTGAGTTTGGGTGGAGCTAAGAAACAGCAAGGGGTAGAAAGCTTTGGTAAGAATTGTAGGCCACCAAACAGCAGTGATAAAGTAAATCACAGCATAAATCAGGAAATTAGAGGTGCGTGCAACAAAGGTGAATGCAGTGATCATGAGGATTTCACTTCACATATTGACTAAGTAAACCTAATTACTACCAATATTGTGGAGGATGAATTATTGGAATGAATAAAAGATTGCGGCGGCGCGGTGGCTCAGCAGCTAGCACTGCTGCCTCACAGCGCCAGGGACCCGGGTTCGATTCTAGCCTCGGGTGACTGTCTGTGTGGAGTTTGCACATTCTCCCTGTGTCTGTGCGGGTTTCCTCCGGGTATTCCGGTTTCGTCCCACAGTCCAAAGATGTGCAGGCTAGGTGGATTGGCTGTGTTAAATTGGCCATAGTGCCCAGGGATGTTTAGGTTAGGTGGGCTAGACCTGGGAAATGAGGGGAATGGGTCTGGGTGGGATGCTGTTTGGAGGGGCAGTGTGGACTTGATGGGCCAAATGGCCTGTTTCCACACTGTAGGGATTCCATGATCTATGATTATTTTCTCAATCAGTATATTGACAAACCAACCATAACACAGAGAGAGATAGCAAAAACTGCAGATGCTGGAGTCAGAAACAACACAGTGTGAAGCTGGAGGAACACAGCAGGCCAAATTCTGAAGAAGAGTTCTGACCCGAAACATTATCTTTCCTGCTCCTCTGACGCTGCCTGGTCTGCTGTTTTCCTCCAGCTCCACACTGTGTTGCCAACCACAGGACAGGGCCATTTTATGTTTAGCATTGAACTATAAAAAGGACTGATTAATAATTTTGTTATAAGGAAACCTTTTGGAAAGAGTGACTGCAATAAACATAATATACTAATTTTGGAGTGATGTTGTTCAATCAGAAATTAGGCTCCTAAACCTGAACAAAGGAAACTATGGAGCAATGGGGAGCAAATTGGCTACAGTGGATGGGAAACTGTGTTAAATGGTGTGAATATAGATAGTAAAGGCCAACATTTAAAAAAAAACTAATACTGAGTTTGCAATAAAATCCTTTCCTTTATTGTACAGAATCCCAGCAAGAAAAATGGCTCATGAAATATTTCAGATATTGTATCAGATCAAAGGAACTGGCCATTAAAATTTCCAAAACACATGGTAAGCCTGAGGGTTGGGATGATTTTAGGATTCCACAAAGCAAAACCAAGAAAAAGTTTGAGAAAGGAATGTAGAAAATAAAAATAAACCAAGGAGAAATGTAAAAAAGCTGTAAAAGTTTTCATAGGTATGTGAAAAGGAAAAGATTAGTGAAATAAAAAGTGGGGCTGTAATGAGCAGAATCGGGAGAAAGTCTAACAGGGAATAAGGAAATATGAGAGAAACTAAACAAATCTGTCTTCAATGAGGAAGAGCATGAAAATCTCCAATAAATAGTGGAGAACCTAGGAGCTAGTGTAAATGAGGAACTTCCAATTTGTTAATATCGCTTAAAGTGTACTAGAGAAATTAATGGGATATAAAGTAGATAAGTTCCCTGGACTTTGTGATCTATATCCCTGAGTATTGAAGTAGCTGGCTATACAGTTTATTACTGCATTTTGTGATCACCGTTCAAAAGTCTATAGACTCTGTAATAATCCTTCCAAATTGGAAGCTGCAAAATGCAACCTCACTCTTTAAGAAAGGAAGGAAAGAGAAAACGAGAATGATGGGCCTATTAACATTTAATCATCAGGGAAATGCTTGAATCTATACTAGAGGATAGAATAAATTGGAAAATAATGGAAGGATTGGGCAGAGTGAGCCTGGGTTTATGAAAGGGAAATCACAGTTAACAAACCTGTTGGAGACCTTTTAGAATGTAATAAGCAGAATAGATAAGGGTGAACTGATGTTTGTGGTCCATTTAGATTTTTAGAAGGTTTTTGATAAGGTCTTTCAATAGGATGCTATTAAAAAAAGAATGCATCAGATTGGGGTAATATATTGGCGTAGATTGAGAACTTGTGAATGGATGGAAAACAATAGGAATAAGTGGGTCATTTTCAGGATGTCAGGATTTGAAGAGGCTAAGTGAGCAGGCAAAAATTTGGCAGATGGAATTCAATATGGAGAAATGTGAGGTTATTCACTTTAATAGGAAATACAGAAAAACCGAGTATTCCTTGATTGACAAGAGGCTGAGAAGTGCTGAACTTCAAAGGGACTTCAGTACCATTGTTCACAGAAGTTAACAGATAATTAAGAAGGCAAATGGTATATTGGCCTTTGTTACAGGAAGATTTGAGTACCTGACTAAAGATGTCTTACTGCAATTATTATAGATTCTTGGTGAGAACACATTAGAGAATGGTGAACAGTTTTGGCCTTTCATTATCTATGGAAGGACATATTTGCCATAGTGAGAATGTGACAATGGTTCAGCAAACTAATTTCTGGAATAACAAGGTGCAGAGCTGGATGAAAACAGCAGGCCAAGCAGCATCATAGGAGCAGGAAGGCTGATGTTTCGGGGACTGCTCCTATGATGCTGCTTGGCCTGCTGTGTTCATCCAGCTCTGCACCTTGTTGTCTCAGATTTTGCAGCATCTGCAGTTCCTACTATCTCTAATTTCTGGAATGACAGGATTGTCCCATGAGGAAAGATTAAATAAACTAGATCTTTATTCTGTGCAGTTTACAAGTATGCGAGGTGATCTTATTTGAACATACAGCGTTCTTACAGCGCCCAACAGTGTAGAGGCAGGAAATTTTCTGAAGAAGGGTCTAGACCCGAAACGTCAGCTTTCCTGCTCCTCTGATGCTGCTTCGCCTGCTGTGTTCATCCAGCTCTACACCTTGTCATCTCAGGATGTTCCCCCAGCTTGTTGTGGTGCTAGGAGGGGTGGGGATGGCTGGTGAGTGAACAAAGAGACAGCCTCAGAATAAGGCAGTGACCATTTAGGACTGAGATGAGGAGAGATTTCTTTACTCAGAGTATGTAGATCTTTGGAGTTCCCTACCACAAAGCACTGTAGAAGCTCAATCGTTGAGTATGTTCAATGCCGAGATCGATAGATACATATTAAAAACCTCAAGGATTCAGGGGTAATGCAGGAAAATCATGTTAAAGTAGAAGAGAAGCCATGATGACCTGAAGGGCTGAATGGCCTCCTCCTGCTATTTTTTAAGTGTATCTCTGCGAGAAGTCTGATATGCTACTTGTCCTCACGCTCCACCGACTTGTCTCTGTCCTTTTAAAATTCTACACATTCTACCATTCTCAACACTTCCAAATTTTGTATCGTCCACAGTTATTGAAATTGTGCCCTGTTCCCCAGTGTCTGGGTCATTAATATCTATAATAGGAAGAACAAATGACCCCTAGGGAACTCCACTACAAATCTTGCTCCAACCTGAAAAAAAATCCATTGCTTTCTGTTTCCTGTCACTCAGCCAGTTTTGTATCCATGATACCTTTTTATCAAATGCCTTATGGAAGTCCGTGTACACCACATCTACAGCATTACCCTCATCAACCCTCCTATTACTTCATCAAAAAACCCTAGCAAGTTAGTTAAAAATGATTTTCTCTTGACAAATCCACACTGGTTCTCCTTAATTGACTCATTTCTACAAATGTCTTGTAGTGTCTTCTTTCAACCGTCTATCCAAGGTTACTTCCCTTATCAATTTTAAACTTTCAAATTGGGACAACCCCTGTTCTATTTCAAATAGTGATAAGGGCTCTTTTGCCTCTGTGTGTCGCATCATCTTCAGGTTCTAATGGTTTATATATAGATTCATGGATTAACTCCTATGGACTGAGATCTGATCAAGAGGCTTGGTTGGTTTATGCATTGAATAAAAGGAACCTCAGAGTCAGTTCCAGGCTGACTCATGAACTGACTAATTCTTGGAGGTAACAGATGATGCTGTACATTTATGATGTAATATAAAACCTTGTTAATTTCCTGTGACTCATGGTGACATTTATTTATTTTTTCCCTTTTTTTTGGTCTGAGCAGGAATCCCATTGGAGTAAAAAGCTGGACTCAGGCTTGCAATTCCCCCCGCAGCTTTTCAGCAAGAGGTACCAGACACTTTGATCTCCTTAAAGAAAAATGAGCTCTTCACCTCTGGCTGCCCACACAGTTGGTAATGATATCTCAATAACAGACCTATACTGACAGGAAAGCCCTACGTTTGGACCCTCTTCCGAGCAGAGGCACCATGAAAGGCTACAATTTTGCCTCAATTCCCTGGACTATGTAAAGGAAGGAAAAATATTAGGCAGGGGTTCTCACACCCAGTGGCTGTCCAAGCTGTGCAAATGTTGGTCAAGGGCAGCACTGGACTTAGCTGTGATGCCTCTGCAGTTTAATACTTGCCTGAAATTAATCAGTCTGATCTCACACCTGAAATATAGCCACTTGGATGAGTTGCTGAAGGGAGTCAGGGGAACTGGTGACAATCAACTTTTTTTTTGTCTTTGAGAAAAATTGTATAGATGGAGTTCATATCAAATCTGAACAGCATTCACAGACCGTTCCTCACTCGTTCTCCCTCCCTGTCTGACCTTCCGACCGACCTCCCTCCCTCCCTCTCTGACCTCCCGACCTCCCTCCCTCCC
>NC_063354.1:46867856-46870858 GCF_021869965.1 Rhincodon typus | reverse complement strand
GACCTCCCTCCCTCCCTCTCTGACCTCCCGACCTCCCTCCCTCCCTCCCTCCCTCCCTCTCTTACCTCCGGACCTCCCTCCCTCCCTCTCTGACCTCCTTCATCTCAGTGCACTGGTTTGCCTTTGGTCAATGATTGGCCTGTTACAGGGCTATATGCTGTTTCCGCTGGCTGGATGGTGCTACATGAAATCAATTTGGACAGTGACCAGCTCCTAATGACACGGGCCAGCTATAAAGCTGTCTCTAATTGGTCAGTATTTGCCATCTTATTCAGCTATTTCAAAGGGCAGTTGGTGGCTGAAAAGGCTTTGGTGTAAGGGGTTGGAGCTGAGGAACTTTGGCATAGTGTACTCAACACTTTTTTCTGCTTCCAAATGTGAAAGGAAGCTGAGCTAGAAGTGCTTAATGTGGTGGCATTGGCTGCTTAAGATGCAGATTGCTCCATTTCCCAATTCACACAGTTCTTACATTGATTCTGACGGTTATGGGCTTGCATCTAACTCAAGAGTCTGGAACACAAGTCAAAGTAGCACTGAGCAAGCTCTGCGCCATTGAAAGGTGCCTCTTTCAGATGATTCATTTACTCAAGGCCAGCTCTCTCCTTCAGGTGAACTATAAAACTCCAATTGCATGATTTGAAGAAGTGAAGGGCTATTTTCTCACTGGAGTCCTGGCCAATATTAATCTCTCTATATACCATTGCTGCTTATAGGAGCTAGCTGTATTCAAATTGGCCGCTATGTTTCCTGAATTGAAATAGTGACAACATATCCAAAGTCTGTAAAGTGCTTAGCACTTTTCCAGACTTCAGAATGACCATATGTAAATGTAACTACTTGCACCTTTTCACTTTGAGAACAAATTACCCAAAAATCAATAGGATCTTGTTGTGAGGTTGTTGACTTGCTCACCGAGCTGGCTTGTTTTCATTCAGATGTTTTGTCACCATGCTAGGTGACATCGTCAGTGGAGCCTCCGATGAAGTGGAGTTATTCTACTCCGCTTGGAATTTATACTGTCTGGTCCGTTATGGTGAGCAGTGTCATTTCCGGATTTGATCTGTGTGGGTTTGTGTACGGGGACCAATTCTATATGTTTGTTGATTGCATTACAGGTGGAGAACCATGCCTCTAGGAATTCCGGTGCGTGTCTATGTTTGGCTTGGGCTACTATGCTATCCTTGTCCCAGTTAAACTAATGGCCTTCATTGTCTGAATGCACCGTTATTAAGGAGAGTTTGTCATGCTGTTTTGCTGCTAGCTGATGTTCATGTATTTTGACGGACAGACAGACAAGAAGGAAACTAGCCATCAGAGTATATGAACATCAGCTAGCAGCAAAACAGCACGATGAACTCTCCTTAATATCTGTACACTCAGACAATGAAGGCCATCAGTTTAACTGGGACAAGGTAACCATAGTAGCCAAAGTCAAACATAGACACACACGGGAATTCCTAGAGGCCTGGTTCTCCACGTGTAATGCAATCAACAAACATATAGAATTGGACTCCGTATACAAACCAATACAGATCAAAATGGGAAACGACACTACTCACCATAACGGACTGGTCAGTATAAATTCCAAGCGGAGTAGAATAACATCGCTTCATCGGAGGCTCCACTGATGATGTCACCTAGCATGGTGATGAAACATCTGAACAAAAACAAGCCAGCTCGGAGAGCAAATCAACAACCTCATCCACAACCTGAGCTACAGATCTTTGACAAAACTTTAGGATCTTGTTGTGCCCCTCTTGAAGTGGCTGTCAGGCCCGAACTCGTTCTCAGGTAGTGAAGTGTTTGAATTTACAATATAAAACTGTTCTCTCCTTTCCCTCTGACCTGTAGCTTTCTGAAGAGCTGGCCATCATATGACAGTTTGTTTGACCTCCCTGACTTCTTGAACCATGATCCTTCCTTCAGTCAAAACAAAATTCTGAAACGGAAGAAAGCTTTGCGCAAACAAGGGATCAAGTCATGCTCATCATTGGATGAAGATCCCCTTTCCCTTTCCATCGCAGACTCCTATGATAGCTGGAGTTTGAAACATAATCAGCTGACAACATCAGGTAAGTAAGGGAAAGACTTCCTCAATCAACTGGGTTTGTTGTATTGGCTGTGATGACACAGGAATCTGAATCTCGGAAGGTTAGTATGCAGGTACAGCAAGTCATCAGGAAGGGAACTGAATGCAGAGGTGGGGAAGTTATGCTTCAATTATACAGTGAGAATGCATCCAAAGTACTCTTTACTGTACTGGTCACTGTACTTATGGAAAGATGTTAATGTGTTGGAAGCAGTTCAGAGAAGATTTACTAGACTTATTCCTGGATTTTAATGGATTGCCTCATGAGGAAAGGCTGGCCAAGTTAGGCTTGTATCCTCTGGAGTTTAGAAGAGTCAGAGGTGACTTACTGTAAATGTAAGATGTTAAGACTTGACTGGAAGAATGTCGAAAGGACTTTTTTCTTCTTGTGGGAGAATCTAGAACGAGGGATCATGGTTTAAAAATAAAGGGTAACCCATTTAAAATAGTGATGTAGAAACATTTCTTTTGTGTCAGAGTGTTGTAAATCTTTGGAATTCCTCTCCTCAAAAAGCATTGGATGCCAAATCTTTAAATATTTTTAAAGCAGAGGTAGATTCCTAACGACCAAGGGATGAAAGATTATCAGGGATATGCAGGAACATAGACTTGAGGTTAAAATCAGATCAACCACAATCTTATTAAATGGCAGAGCAAGATCGAAGGGCCAAGTGACCTACCTCTTGTTCCTTGTTTGTATGTTGGGAAACTGAGTTGCTAAAACTCATCAAAGTTCTTATTGTTGGGCAGGCTGCTGCTGATACACCAGAATACTAGACTGCTCTGATACTTCACTCTCGTACTGAGACCATATTCTCTAAGTTGTACTGTATAACGGGACTCAGCAGTCTACGTGGAATCAAAGCGATAACAAGGTGTAGAGCTGGATGAACACAGCAGGCCAGCAGCATCA
>NC_063354.1:46826646-46837856 GCF_021869965.1 Rhincodon typus | reverse complement strand
ACTCCCTACCTACACTCACCTTTCCTGGCCCCATCCCCGCCTCTTCGACCTGTTTGTTTCCTCTCCACCTCTCCTCTCCTCTATCCCTCTTCTATCCGCCTCCCACTCTCTCCCTATTTATTTCAAAACCCCCTTCCCCTCCCCCTTTTCTGATGAAGGGTCTAGGCCCGAAACGTCAGCCTCTCTGCTCCTATGATGCTGCTTGGCCTGCTGTGTTCATCCAGCCCTGCACCTTGTTGTCTCGGATTCTCCAGCATCTGCAGTTCCTACTATCAGCTGCCATGAAGAGTTAGTTCCAGTATTCTGATTGGCTGCTCAATTTACACACAGACCTGCACTCCATCGCTTTAGTCATTGGTGCTCAGCACTAACATCAGGGCAGCAAGGGGATAAGGTACACTGAGTTCACTCCACATTCTCCTTCCTCACAAAGAAACTGAGGCACTGAACTGGAGGAGGTACCACAGACAGTCGTCCCACTGTGGGAGTTCAAGATGAGGGGGGAGGTGCACGTGCCTCTGGGTGCAATACACCCACCATGTCCAGGCACTCTTCAGACAACCCTAGGGGAAATTGTACTATTGAAACGCCAAGGCCAATGGGCTCCACTGTGGGCCCCTCCAGCCCAGCTGCGGACACCATGACTGCACTGGATGGGAAAGAAAGAAGACAAGAATGACACCTCACAGTAGCGATGTTTTCCCAGTTATAACTAAATGTTTATTTTCCATCATCATCTGCGTTTGTGGTTCTCTGTCCACCACTACTGTAAGATAAAAGGTACAGAGCTCCACCTTCCTTCACATTACATTACCTTCAATGGTGCTTCAGCAGCCCCTGCACTTTATTACAGGCAAACAATAGATGGCAGTTGACTGCAACTTTGTCAACTCAACTCAACTCAATTTTTGTAGATGGATAAACAGGCCCCGCACGGCACCAACACAGACTGCACCACACGCAGACCCTGCACTGCACCAACGGAGACACCGTACGGCACCAGCACAGACATCGCACTGCATAAACATAAGGCCTGCACTGAACAAACACAGACTGCTCTGCACCAACACAGAAACTGCAACACACAAACATAAAGACTAAGCTGCACCAACACAGACCCAGCACCACTCAAACATTAGCCCAACACTGCGCACAGACCCTGCACCATACAAACACAGGCCCAACACCACACACACACCTGCACCATAACACACGGTGCACCATCCAAACACTATACCCATACTGGACCAACACAGACCCTGCATCACACAAACACATCACCCACACCATACAAACCATAAACTACAAAAATGTAGACCCAACAATGCACAAACACAGACCCAGCAACCCACAAACACAGATCCAGCAATGCACACAGAGACTGCACCACAGAAACACCTGCACCATCCAAATACAATACCTGCACCACACAAATCATACACCATAAAAACGCAGTCCCTGCACTGCACAAAGACCCTGCATTGCACAAACACAGATCTTGCCCCTCAGAAAGACAGACTCTGCACCACAGAAACACAGACCCAGCACTGCACAAACATAAGCCCTGCTCCATACAAACACAGACTCTGCACCGCACAAGCACAAGCCCTGCATGGCAAATGCACAGGCCCGGCACCACGCCAACACACACCCTGCACCATGCCAACATGCACTTTGCACCGCGCCAACAGAGACTGCAACACATAAACATAAAGACTGTCACACCAACGCAGACCATACAGTGCATAAACACAGTGCCTGCAATGCACAAACACAGAGTCGGCACCACACAATACAGCCTCTGCACTGCATAAACTTAGACCCTGGACACAAAAAAATGACTGCACTGCACTACTTGGACTGTGAGTCTTGAACAGCGCAATGTCAATGTCAAGAAAGGCCTTGATTTACTTCTCAGCAATTCACCCAAATTTCTCACCGTAGCCTATGTTTGTAAAGGTCTGGGGTATTTCTGCCCCCAATTTTGAGTGGGAGACCAGTTGTCTCTGACAAAGATACTCACAAATAGAAGCATCGTGACTATTTTTATTCATTCATGTGTCTGGTCTTTGCTAGCTGGGCCAGCATTTCTTGCCCATCCCTAGTTGCCCTCGAGAAGGTGTTGGTGAGCTGCCATCTTGAACCGCTGCAGTCTTCGTGCTATAGGTAGACACACAATGCCCTTAGGGAGGGCATCCCAGGATTTTGATTCAGCGATACTGGAGGAATGGTAATATATTTCCAAGTCAGGATGGTGAGTGGTTTGGAGGGGAACTTGCAGGTAGTGGTGTTCCCATGTATCTGCTGTCCTTGTCCTTCTAGGTGGAAGTGGTCATGGGTTTGGCAGGTGCTGTCTGAGGATCTTTGGTGAACTTCTACAGTGCATCTTGTAGATAGTACACCATACACATTACTGCTACTGAGTGTCGATGATGGTGGGATTGGATGCTTATGGATTTGGTACCAATCAAGTGGGCTGCTTTGTCCTGGATGGTACCAAGATTATTGAGTGTTGTTGGAGCTGCACTCATCCAGGCAAGTGGGGAGTATTCCATCACACTCCTGACTTGTGCCTTGTAGAAGGTGGACAGGCTTTGGGGAATTAGGAGGTGAGTTACTCACTACAGTATTCCTAGCCTCTGACCTGCTCTTGTAGCCGTGGTGCTTAAATGGCAAGTCCAGTTCAGTTAATGATCAACAGTAAGCCTCAGGATATTGATAGTGGGGGATTTAGTGATGGTGATGCCATTGAATGTTTAGGAGCAATGGTTTGATTCTCCCTTCTTAGAAATGGTCATTGCTTGATGCCTGAGTGGCACAAAAGTTGCTTGCCACTTGTTAGCCCAGGCTTGGATCTTGTTGCATTTGGACATGGACTGCTTTAGTATCTGAGGAGTTGCAATTGGTACTGACCATTGTGCAATCATCAGCGAACATCCCCACTTCTGACCTTATGATGAAGCAGCTGAAGATGGTTCAACCTAGGACATTACACTGAGGAACTTGTGCAGAGATGTCCTGGAGTTGAGATAACTGATGTCCAATAACCATGACCATCTTCCTACATGTCAGGTGTGACTCCAACATGCAGACGGTATTCCGATTGATTCCAGTTTTGCTAGGGCTCCTTGACGCCACACTCGGTTGAATGCAGCCTTGATGTCAAGGGGTGTCACCCCCTTACATATTGTTCAAGTCTTGCTGCACTTGAACATGGATTACTTCAGTATCTGAGGAGTCACCTCACCTCTGGAATTCAGCTCTTTTGTCTATGTTTGAATTAAGACTGTAATGAGGCTAGGAGCTGAGGCCCTGGCAGAACATAAACTGGGCATCACTGAACAGGTTATTGCTGAGCAGGTGCTGCTTGATAGCAATGTTGCTGACACATTCCAGCACTTTACTTATGATCATGAAGGGTCAAGCATGAAGGAGAAACCAAAGGAAATCCTTACTAGTCAGGAAATAGTATTGGGGAAATTGTTGGGATTAAAACCCAATAAGTCCTAGGGGCTAATGCTCTTGCATCCCAGAGTACTTAAGGAAGTGGCCCTAGAAACAGTGGACACATTGGTAATCATTTTCCAGCATTCTATAGACTCTGGAAGAGTTCCAGTGGACTGGAGGGTGACTAATGTAACCCCACTTTTTAAAAAAGAAGGGAGAGAGAAAACAGGGAATTATAGGCCAGTTGGCCTAACATCCATGGTGGGGGAAATGCTGGAGTCAATTATTAAGGATGTAATAACTGAGCATTTGAAAAGCAGTGACAGAATCGGTTCTAGTCAGCATGGATTCCCTAAAGGGAAATCATGCTTGACAAATCTTCTGGAATTTTTTGAGGATGTGACCAGTAAAGTGTACAAGGATAACTCAGTGGATGTTGTGTAACTCGACTTTCAAAGGGTTTTTGACACGATCTCACACAAGAGATTAGTAACTAAAATTAAATGGTATTGGGGGTAATGTATTGATGTGGATAGAGAACTGGCTGACAGACAGGAAGCAGAGAGTTGACATAAACATGTCCTTTTCAGAGTGGCAGGTAGTGATGAGTTGGGTACTGCAGGGTTCAGTGCTGGAACTTCAGCGGTTTACAATGTATGTTAATGACTTGGACGAAGGCATCAAATGCAATATCTCCAAAACTGGCAGACGACACTAAGCTGGGTAGCAGTATGTGCCATGAGGAGGATGCTGCGAGGCTGCAGGGTAACTTGGACAGGCTGGCTGAGTGGGCATATACTTGGGCAATGCAGTATAATGTAGATAAATGTGAGGTTACCCACTTTGGTGGCAAAAACAGGAAGGCAAATTATTATCTGAATGGTGGCAGTTTAGGAGAAGGTGAGGTGCAATGAGACCTAGGTGACATGGTGGAACAATCACTGAAGTTTGACATGCAGGTGCAGCAGGCAGTGAGGAAAGCCGATGGCATGCCGGCCTTCATAGCGAGAGGATTTGAGTATAGAAGTAGGGATGTCTTGCTGCAGTTATACAGGGCCTTGGTGAGGCCACACCATGAGCATTATGTGCAGTTTTGGTCTCCTAGTTTGAGGAATGACATTCTTGCTATTGAGGGAGTCCAGCAAAGGTTCACCAGACTGATTCCTGGGCTGACAGGACTGACATATAAAGAAAGACTGGATCGACTGGGCTTATACTCGCTGGAATTTCTTCACTCAGTGAGTTGTGAACTGTTGGATTCTCAACCACAGAAAGCTGTTGGTGCTGGTTCTTTACATATATTCAAGAGGGAATTTTTATACTCATTCATGGGTGAGGGCATCACTGGCTAGGCTAGCATTTATTTCCCATCCCTAAATTGCCCAGGTGGCAGTTAAGAGTCAACCACATTGCTGGATATGACCCTTGTGGCTAAAGGGATCAAAGAGTATGGAGAAAATGTGGGAGTGGAATACTGAAATTGCATGATCAGCCATGTTCATATTGAATGGTAGTACAGCCTCAAAGAGACGAATGGCGTACACCTTGCACCTATTTTCTCTGAATCTATGAATCACAAATAGACTGATAGAGCTAAAATTGGTCAGGGTGTATTTGTCCTGCTTTTTGTGCACAAAGTACCCTGGGCAATTTTCTGCATTGCCAAGTAAATGTCAGTGTTGTAACTGAACTGGAACAACTTGGCTAGGGGAGCAACATGTTCTGGAGCACAAGTCTTCAGGATTATTGTCGGAATATTGACAGGGCCCAGAGTCTTTGCAGTATCCAGTGCCTCCAACACTTTCTGAATATTACGTTGAGTGAATAAAATTTAGCTGAAGACTGGCATCTGTGATGCTGGGGATCTGTGGAGGAGGCCAAGATGGATCATCTACTCGGCACTTCTGGCTGAAGATTGCTGTGAATGCTTCAGCCTTATCTTTTCATTGATGTGTGGGCTCTTCCATCATTGTGGATGGGGATATTTGTGGAGCCTCCTCCTCCAGTGAATTGTTTAATTGGCCACGGCCATTCAAGACTCTGAGCTTCCAGTTGCATGTTCCCTGGCCAACACTCTGTATCAGGCTTCCTGCAGTACTCTAGCATAGCTCAGTGCAAGCTGGGAGAACAGCACCTCATTTTCTGCTTGGAAATTCTGCAGCCTTCTGGATACAACATCACTTAGGGCTTGAGATCCTCCCATGTCCTCCTCCCAATCCCACGTTCCAGGCCTTTTATATCACATACTATTAACAACTATTAACATCTAACAACCATTAACAACTATTCACCCTCCCAGCCTGATCATTAGCGACTCCTTTGTCTGTCCAACTGTCTTTCTCTCTCTTTGGGCTCTATCCTATCGTTTACTCCCTAGCCTACCCGCCTCCCTATTTTCTGCATAAAGACCAACATTTTCCAAGCTACCATTGGTTCTGTGGAAGGGTCACTGGACCCAAAACGTTAACTCAGATTTCTCTCCACAGATGCTGTTAGACCTGCTGAGCTTTTCCAGCAATTTGTGTTTGTAGATCATTCATGACTGGTTGTGACAGGTATGCAGAGCTTAGATCTGATTTGTTGGTTGCGGGCTCACTTATCTCTGTCTATCACTTACTGCTTATGCTGTTAGCCTGCAAGTGTTCCAGTTTGGTAGTTTCAACAGGTTGGCATGTCATTTTTAGGTATGCCTGGTGCTGCTCCTGGCATATCCTCCTGCACTCTCCATTGAATCAGGTTTGATCCCCTAGTCTATAATAAAACAAAGAACTGTGAATACTGGAGATCGGAAACAATCAAAAGCAGAAACGGAAATTGCTGGAGAATCTCAGCAGGCCTGGCAGCATCTGTGGAGAGAAAAAAGTTAACGTTTTGAGTCCAGTGACCCTTCTTCAGAAGTTCAGAGTTTCTTCAGCAATTTAAAGTTTTTGACTTTAATCTCCTGGCTTGTTCGTAGTTTTGTAGATTCATACAGTGCAAAAAAGGCCCTTCAGCTCATCGAATCTGTGCCGACATAATCCATATCCACAGAATCCCTTCAGTGTGGAAACAGGCCACTCGGCCCAACAAGTCTACATCGACCATCTGAACAGCATCCCACCAGACCCATCCCCCTATCCTTTCCCTGTATTTTCCATGGCTAACACACCTAACCTACATCTCCCTGAACATTATGGGCAATTTAGCATTGGCCAATCCACCTAGCCTGCACATCTTTAGACTGTTGGAGGAAGCCAGAGCACTCGGCAGAAACCCATGTAAACATGGGGAGAATGTGCAACCTCCACACAGACAGTTGCCCAAGGGTGGAATCAAACCCAGGTCCTGGGCGCTGTGAAGCAGCAGTGCTAACTACTAAGCCACTATGTCACCTCCATGACTACCACTAAAAGTGCACTAATCTCAACTTCCTGCATGTGTCCCATATCCTTGAATGTTGTAATATTTGAAGTACTCATCCAAATATTTTTTCAAGTGTGTAAGGTATCCAGCCTCCACTACCTTCCCAGGCAGTACGTTCCAGATTCCCACTACCCCAATGGTAATGGTTCAGTGGGGTATACACCAGGCCATGAGGTTGAAGATTGTGCTGGGGTACAATTCTCCTGCTGACAGCCCTCAGCACCTCACAGATGTCCAGTCTTGCGTTGATAGATCTGTTCGAAGTCTGTCCCATGCAACATGATGGAAGATATTCTTAACGTCTGGATCCCAAAAATAAACAGAAGCCTGACACAGAGTCTCAGTGGTCAAGTTTTACCTCCAAATGTCTATAGGCTGAGGTAACGTTTTAGCTCAGGAGTTAGCCTTCGATTCTATGGAGCACACCTTGTTTCTATGATGCAAATGCTCAATAATGTGATGAATGGTCAGAATGTGTAATTCTCTGTTGAATCTTTCTCAGGACATTGTCCCTGGTGGATTTATTGGTTAACCCCTGTAATTAATCCTGGCAATAGCTGTGACCATTCCAACTCATTGAGCACCGAAATAATCACCCATAGGATTGACTGGTCTGCTGAGATTAACAGCACCAATCACAATTGGGTTTATTCATCAGACAACTTCACAAGGTAAGAATCAATCTTATCGTGGCTAGTCCTGTTGATATGGCACTTTATGAATGCATTGTTTGGTTATATGGTCTTAATCTCCAGTCACATGATCTTAAAAATCCCTTCACATAAAGCTGGACCCACAGGGACCATAGTATATATGCTCAGTTAGGTGACTACTTATTGATTTTACATAGATCAGATTGATACAGTTCCATGTCTCTTCCCTAAGACGTTTAAAAGAGATAATGATACCAGCAATCTCTATTCATTTCTATTCGTGTTCTGACAAGAACAGATGATATATCACCCTGGGTGCTTGTTTTTCACTGGCACAGTCTCAGTGGGCCAAAGGGCTCTTTTCTGTGCCATAGACCTCTATGAGGCCATGTTTAGTCCAATCACATATAGGACCAGTGCAGAGAGAACTTTAATCTGCACCTAATCCTGTTTCAATTTGGGGTATGGGAGACAGTCAGTAACCTCTGTGACACTTCAAGTAAATGAAGGGTACTGTTCTGTTCAAACTCCAAACAAATTTTCAATCTCATTGAACAAAAGAAATGAAAGAAATGCAGATGCTGAAATCAGAAGCAAAAGCAGAAATTGCTGGAAAATCTCAGCAGGTCTGTCAGCATGTGTGGACAGAAATCTCAGTGACCCTACAGTTCTGAGGAAGGGTCACAGGACCCAAAGCATTAACTCTGTTTTCTCTCTACAGATGCTGCCAGACCTGCTGAGATTTTCCAGCAATTTCTGTTTTTCTCTCAATCTTATTGTCCAGATCTAGCTTTATTTATTACAACCTGGTAGTTGGCATCAGGTAGTGGCAGGGTTTCGCAGTATCTTCAGGGAGAGGATATATTAGGGGTGATTTGAAGAGCAGTGAGTGATCAGTGACCCCTGGGGCTCTGTAGGATTAAACACAGCCAGAGCAGCTTATGGAATAGTGAACATAATGGACCACAGTCCGGCTGGGGACATCATTGGCTAACACAGAAGTGAATGATATGTGTGTGTTCCTGTGCTAATATATGTTATGTGATAAAAAATGAAAGAACTGTAGATCCTGTAAACCAGGAAACAAAACAGAAATTGCTGGAAAAGCTCAGCAGGTCTGGCAGCATCTGTGGAGGAAAAAACAGAGTTAACATTTCGGGTCCGGTGATCCTTCCTCAGTACTGATCTGAACTTAATCAGTTCTGAGGAAGGGTCACTGGACCCGAAATGTTAACTCTGTTTTTTCCTTCACAGTGAATGATGTATGTGTGTGTTCCTGTGTTCAACAGCAGCTGATACATGGGAGAGAATGTTATGAATGGAGCACAAGTGCAGTGGTATGCGGGAGTTAGTGTAGAGATGGGCTACAGGCAGTATTGTGGAGAGGTTTTCAAATCATTGCCCTGGTGGTGTAACAGAAGAGCTGAGTTAACCTAGTTAGTCCATACACTTTATCAAATACACCCACATTCATATTTCTCCTTTCGACATTGTTCCTAATAGTGTCCGTTTATTCAAACTATCAGCCCCACCAAATTCTTCCAAATCTAATAATGTCACCAGTACTTACTCTTTAAGTCAGCTCTTCTTTAAACTGACAATAAGTGTATACAGGATGTGCTGAAGCTCCTGAGTAACTCTGTAATCCTGTGAAGAATCTGGGATTTTAGCCTCATTGGGCCATACTTCTGTGCGGTCAGGGAGACACAGTGGGAGACTGTATGATGAAGGAATCAATTCTAACAGTTTCAAATGTTATTTACTGACAACCCCAATTGATAATTAGATATTATAAAAGCAATATTAATGAGTATGGAGCTGGAGGAACACAGCAGGTCAGGCAGCATCAGAGGAGCAGGAAAGTTGGAGTTTCGGGTCGGGATTCTGTGTTCCTTCAGCTCCACACTGTGTTATCTCTGATTCCAGCATCAGCAGTTCTTGCTATTGCTCAATATTAATGAGTAACTGCTTTCCACAACCTATCATTATCATGGAGGGAGTGGGATTGCCTTGGAAGATCACAGTTTAATTGATAGCTCAAAGAAGATATTAAATGTTTAATAATGTTTAAAAGAACAACTTGGACAAAATTGCAGAGAAACAAGGCAGGTATTTTTAAACAGCTCACTTCAGCACTGGGCAGTTCTAGCCACTTCTAGGGGTAACAGTCCTGACTCCATCACACAACCACTGCAACCAGCATCCACACCATGCCATGCACAACACTTTCTGCTGATACTGGTGATCCACTCTATTGTGTCTGGATTCACAATGAGGAAGAGTACAGCCAGCAGATTGCTTTCCACTGGAGCTTAGAGATGGACAATTAAATCCAAACTAGTGTAAACCTGATTAGAGATGAGCACAGGTTTAACTCGGGAAGATGTAGCTGTGTTCCCTCAGAATGTCAGCTTTCCCTCAGCCACATTGAATTCCATAAACCTTATTGTACAGAAACAGACTGGTTAACTGGTTGTGACTAAGTCCCACATCAAACTGTTCCCTCCCTATTATAGTAAGGTGTAGAGCTGGATGAACATAGCAGGCCAGGCAGCATCAGAGGTGCAGGAAAGCTGACATTTCAGGTCTGGACCCTTCTTCCCTCCCTATTATATCTCAGTTTATTGTCAGCATGCTCTTTTTTCATCCTGCACCATTTTTCTAAATTCATCATAAATATGTAAACATCGTTCACCTCAACTACTCTCTTGGATTATGTTCCACATTCCCACCGCTCCCTGTGTTAAAGAGATTTCTCCTGAATTGCCTCTTGCGTTTATTTGTGATATTTTTCTATTCTGCTTTCCTTGCCCGTCCCAGGACAGAGAGTGCGTTTGTTGAGTTCACACAGTACAGCCGGGATGTGGATCTGTATGCTGTGGTGACCTTACTGGTCGTCTTTCAGCCCACGTTGCCTGTCAAACCAGTTGTCGTTATTAAACCTATCTCAGTGCTGAGCTCAAGTCGCGGGGTGGACCTGTTGCTGGTGTTGATGGTAAATATTATTTTATAACACTAACAAAGAACCTGCTGAATCACCCATATACAATGTGCAGGAAAGACAGCCTTCCAGCAGAGAGGACAGCTTCAGTTCAGTTGCACACATTGCTGTACAAGTGCTGTGCGCACTTTGTAGTTGAGGTTATGAGGGATCGGCCTATCTCTTGAGTCAGCACTTGAGATTTAAACCCCACTCCAGGACTTGGTTTGGGCTGCCACTTCAGTACAATACTGAAGGAGTCTGAGCTGAAGTCTTTGATGAGACATTAAAGTCTTCCTGATTTCTCAGGTAAATATAAAATACTGCCATTTTTAAAACAACAGAACATTTCTCTCCAGTATCCTGGGTTAATACTTATCCCTCAGCCAACACCTTAATTAAAATATTAATACGCCATTATCTTGTTTCTGTTCATGGTGGTGGTGGGGGGGGCTTGCTTTGTGCAGCTTGGCTGCCACATTTCCTACATTGCAATAATCACCACATTTCAAAAGTATTTTGAAAACTGTAAAACACCTTGTGAATTCCGAGATAGTAGGAACTGCAGATGCTGGAGAATCTGAGATAACAAGGTGTCGAGCTGGATGAACACAGCAGGCCAAGCAGCACGAGAGGAGCAGGAAAGCTGACGTTTCGGGCCTACACCCTTCTTCAGAAATGGTGCTGCTTGGCCTGCTGTGTTCATCCAGCTCGACACCTTGTTATCT
>NC_063354.1:46791536-46826546 GCF_021869965.1 Rhincodon typus | reverse complement strand
GTGCTGCTTGGCCTGCTGTGTTCATCCAGCTCGACACCTTGTTATCTTGTGAATTCTGAGATCATGACAGGCACTATATAAATGCAAGCTGGTCTATTAATTTATTTGACGATTAATCCAGAAAACTGCATTCCCAAATCCAATGAGTTCCAATCCCACAAGGCTAGTAGGAGATTTGGAATTCTGGTTCATAGTTCTTTGAAAGTGGTGTCACAGGCAGAGATGAAGAAGGCATTTGGTATACTTGCTTTCATCAGTCAGAGCATTGAGTACAAGAATTGAGAGGTCATGTTGCAACTGTACAGGACATTGGCCAGGCCACCTTTGGAATACCGCATGCAATTCTGGTCTCCCTGTTATAGGAAGGATGTTGTGAAACTTGAAAGGGTTCAGAAAAGATTTACAAGGATGTTGCCAGGGTTGGAGGTTTTGAACTCGAGGGAGAGGCGAAATAGACAGGGACTATTTTAACTGAAGTGTCTGAGGCTGAGGGGTGACCTTGCAGAGGTTTATAAAATCATGAGGGGATTGGTAGGGTAAATAGACAAGGCCTTTTTCTCACAGACGGGGGAGTTCAAAACTAGAGGGCATGTGTTTAAGGTGAGAGGGGAAAGATTTAGAAGGGGCCTAAGGGGGAACATTTTTCATGCAGAGGGTGGTCCATGTATGGAATGAGCTGCCAGAGGAAGTGGTCGAGGCTGGTACAATTACAACATTTAAAAGGCATCTGGATGGATATACGAATAGGAAGGGTTTGGAGGAATGTGGGCTAAATGCTGGCAAATGGGACTAGATTTATACAGGATATCTGGTCGGCATGGACGAGTTGGACCGAAGGGTCTGTTTCCATGTTGTACAGTTCTGTGATTCGATAATTCAGTTTAATGAATGTAGCAGGAAAGGAAGAACGTGAATTAGTGAAAGTGTGTGTGAAGTTTCAGGTTGTCCTAAAGTACCAGTTAGCTCAGTAATGTCTTTCTGGGCATTCATGATCCCAACAGCTTGTGTTCAATTCCTGTACCAGCTAAGTTCACCATAAAGGACTCTTCTTCTCAACCTGTCCCCTCACTTGGGGCATAGTGACCCTTGTGTTAAGCCACTTTCAGTTGTATCTGTCTAATAAGAGAGCAGCTTGAGAGTATGGTAGGATTACGATGACTTTACCTTCACCCTGTGTGGACTTACCTGCCTGGACCTCAGTCCCACACCAATATGGTAGACCTCTTGGTGCCATGTGAAGCAACCAAATTTATCAAATCTCGGAAAGGGCAGTAAATACTTAGTTTTCTAAAAGTGAGCAAATTTTAGGAATGAGGGTCAAACATGGGGGAGGTGATGACCTAGTGGTATTATTGCTGGACTGTTAATCCAGAGATCCAGATAACAAAGAACAAAGAAAATTACAGCACAGGAACAGGCCCTTTGGCCCTCCAAGCCTGCGCCGATCCAGATCCTCTATCTAAACCTGTCGCCTATTTTCCAAGGATCTGTATCCCTCTGCTCCCTGACCATTCATGCATCTGTCTAGATAAATCTTAAATGACGCTATCGTGCCCGCCTCTACCACCTCCGCTGGCAACGCATTCCAGACACCACCACCCTCTGCGTAAAGAACTTTCCATGCATATCTCCCTTAAACTTTTCCCCTCTCACCTTGAAATCGTGACCCCGAGTAATTGAGCCCCCTACTCTGGGAAAAAGCTTCTTGCTATCCACCCTGTCTATACCTCTCATGATTTTGTAGACCTCAATCAGGTCCCCCCTTAACCTCCATCTTTATAATGTAAATAATCCTAATCTATTCAACCTCTCTTCATAGCTAGCACCCTCCAGACCAGACAACATCCTGGTGAACCTCCTCTGCACCCTCTCCAAAGCATCCACATCGTTTTGGTAATGTGGCGACCAGAACTGTACGCAGTATTCCAAATGTGGCCGAACCAAAGTCCTATACAACTGTAACATGACCTGCCAACTCTTGTACTCAATATCCCGTCCGATGAATGAAAGCATGCCATATGCCTTCTTGACCACTCTATCGACCTGCGTTGCCACCTTCAGGGTACAATGGACCTGAACACCCAGATCTCTCTGTGCATCAATTTTCCCCAGGGCTTTTCCATTTACGGTACAGATCGCTCTTGAATTGGATCTTCCAAAATGCATCACCTTGCATTTGCCTGGATTGAACTCCATCTGCCATTTCTCTGCCCTACTCATCAATCTATCTATATTCTGCTGCATTCTCCGACAGTCCCCTTCACTACTTGCGACTCCACCAATCTTAGTGTCATCTGCAAACTTGCTAATCAGACCATCTATACCTTCCTCCAGATCATTTATGTATATCACAAACAACCCTGGTCCCAACACGGATTCCTGTGGAACACCACTGGTCACACTTCTCCATTTTGAGAAACTCCCTTCCACTACAACTCCCTGTCTCCTGTTGCCCAGCCAGTTCTCTATTCATCTAGCTAGTACACCCTGGACCCCATGCGACTTCACTTTCTCCATCAGCCTACCATGGGGAACCTTATCAAACGCCTTACTGAAGTCCATGTATATGACATCTACAGCCCTTCCCTTATCTATCAACTTTGTCACTTCCTCAAAGAATTCTATCAAGTTGGTAAAACATGACCTTCCCTGCACAAAACCATGCTGCCTATCACTAATAAGCTCATTTTCTTCCAAATGTAAATAGATCCTATCCCTCCGAGATAGTAGGAACTGCAGATGCTGGCAAATCTGAGATAACAAGGTGTAGAGCTGAATGAACACAGCAGGCCAAGCAGCATCATAGGAGCAGGAAGGCTGACGTCACTGACGTTTCGGGCAGGCCCAAAACATCAGCCTTCCAGCTCCTATGATGCTGCTTGGCCTGCTGTGTTCATCCAGCTCTATCCCTTGTTATCTCAGATCCTATCCCTCAGTATCTTCTCCAGCAGCTTCCACACCACTGACATCAGGCTCGCTGGTCTATAATTACCTGGATTATCCTTGCTACCCTTCTTAAACAAGGGGACAACATTAGCAATTCTCCAGTCCTCCGGGACCTCACCCGTGCTCAAGGATGCTGCAAAGATATCTGTTAAGGCCCCAGCTATTTCCTCACTCGCTTCCCTCAGTAACCTGGGCTAGATCCCATCCGGACCTGGGGACTTGTCCACCCTAATGCCTTTTAGAATACCCAACACTTCCCCCCTCCTTATGCCGACTTGTCCTAGAGTAACTAAACATCTATCCCTAACCTCAACATCTGTCATGTCCCTCTCCTCAGTGAATACCGACGCAAAGTACTCATTAAGAATCTCACTCATTTTCTCTGACTCCTCGCATAACTTCCCTCCTTTGTCCTTGAGTGGGCCAACCCTTTCTCTAGTTACCCTCTTGCTCCTTATATACGAATAAAAGGCTTTGGGATTTTCCTTAACCCTGTTTGCTGAAGATATTTCATGACCCCTTTTCGCCCTCTTAATTCCTTGTTTCAGATTGGTCCTACTTTCCCGATATTCTTCCAAAGCTTCGTCTGTTTTCAGTCACCTAGACCTTATGTATGCTTCCTTTATCCTCTTTGCTAGTCTCACAATTTCATCTGTCATCCATGGTTCCCTAATCTTGCCCTTTTTATCCCTCATTTTCACAGGGACATGTCTGTCCTGCACTCTAATCAACCTCTCTTTAAAAGCCTCCCACATATCAAATGTGGATTTACCCTCAAACAGCTGCTCCCAATCCATATTCCCCAGCTCCTGCTGAATTTTGCTATAGTTGGCCTTCCCCCAATTTAGCACTCTTCCTTTAGGACCACTCTCGTCTTTGTCCATGAGTATTCTAAAACTTACGGAATTGTGATCACTATTCCCAAAGTAATCCCCTACTGAAACTTCAACCACCTGGCCGGGCTCATTCCCCAACACCAGGCCCAGTATGACCCCTTCCCCAGTTGGACTATTTACAAACTGCGCTATAAAACCCTCCTGGATGCTCCTTATAAATTCTGCTCCATCTAAACTCCTAACACCAAGTGAATCCCAGTCGATGTTGGGAAAATTAAAATCTCCCATCACCACCACCCTGTTGCTCCTACATCTTTCCATAATCTATTTACATATTTGTACCTCTATTTCATGCTCACCATTGGGAGGCCTGTAGTCCAGCCCCAACATTGTTACCACACCCTTCCTATTTCTGAGCTCTGCCCATATTGCCTCACTGCTCGAGTCCTCCATTGTGCCCTCCTTCAGCACAGCTGTGATATCCTCTTTGACCAGTAATGCAACTCCTCCATCCCTTTTACCTCCCTCTCTATCCTGCCTGAAGCATCTTTATCCTGGGATATTTAGTTGCCAATCTTGCCCTTCCCTCAACCAAGTCTCAATAATAGCAATAACATCATACTCCCAGATACTAGTGCAAGCCCTAAGTTCATCTGCCTTACCTACTACACTTCTCGCATTGAAACAAATGCACCTCAGACCACCTGTCCCTTTGCGTTCATCAACTGCTCTCTGCCTACTCTTCCCCTTAGTCACACTGACTTCATTATCTAGTTCCTTACAGGCTTTAGATACCACCTCCCTACTGTCCACTAACCTCCTCATTTGCTTCCCATCCCCCGCCACATTAGTTTAAACCCTCCCCAACAGCGTTAGCAAAAGCACCCCCTCGGACATTGGTTCCAGTCCTGCCCAGGTGTAGACCGTCCAATTTGTAATAGTCCCACCTCCCCCAGGGCCGGTCCCAATGTCCCAAAAATCTGAACCCCTCCCTCCTGCACCATCTCTCAAGCCACTCATTTATCCTGCCTTTTGTTTCATTCCTACTCTGATTAGCAGTCAGAGTAGAAATCCCGCCACGGCAGATGGTGGAATTATCTGGAATTAAGAACCTAATGATGACTGTGATTCCATTGTCGATAGTCAGGAAAAACCCATCTGGTTCACACATGTCCTTTAGGGAAGGAAACTGCCTTCCTTACCTGGTCTGGTCTACATGTGACTCCAGGCCCACAGCAATGTGGTTGACTCTGAACTGCCCTCTGGGCAATTAGGGATCGGCAATAAATGCTGCCTAGCCAGCGATGCCCTCATCCTGTGAATGAATAAGGAGGGAAAAAAAGCAATTTTGGAGGAGGGGTGGACAAAGGGAGAGTTTGTGTTGTGAATGTTTAATTCCCAATTAAAGACACCAACATCTGAGCAGATCCCAGCTTCTGTTGCTTAATCTCTCAGGTAAGTTCTGACTGCAGGGCTCCTACTTTGAAACCTGCATACCCTCTCTTTACCCACTGCAAGTGATCCTGAAATGCTCTGAAGTTGTTGTTTGTGTATTCACATTTGGTTTTGGTTCCATTTCCCCCACACCCGACTGCTGAGATTTTATGGTAAATTGGTAAAGCCTGAGGGTCAGAGATGGTGGGTATGTAAAAATCACACTGGAGTTTAGGGAAAAGGACTGCAATGCCCTGACCTGTGGCTAAAGGAGCTGTTCTGAACATCATCATCACAGTGTGTCCCAGCATTGATCTTGGAGGCTCAGGAACTGGGTGTTCCTCAGGAACAGGAGACTGATGGTGCTGTTGGTGTGGCCTCCTTCTGACTATTCCCTTCTCTTTGTGCAGGTGCTGCTATTCCTCTTCAGCCTCTGTTTTCTGGTCGCTGAGGTCATCGCTCTGAACAGGGAGGGTTTGGCTTATTTCAAAGAGGGCCACAGGTACCTCCAGCTGCTCATCATCCTCCTTTGCATCCTCATCCCTGGCCTCCATTTCAGCCACATCAGACTCGCTGACCGGCAGCTCAGCCTCTACAAGTACAACCCCCAACAGTTTGTTAGTTTCTACCATGTTGCGTGTCTGGCTGAGGGGGTCACCAGTCTCGCCGCATTTCTGCTCACCATCCTCACCTTGAAGGTATGTGAACAATTACGTGAGAGAGGAGGGGGGAATACAAACATCTGATTAAACAGGAGGACCAGAACCCTCTCAGCAAACCATTTGGACACAACTCTTCAGAAGAGTTATCCATTTAGTCCCCAATCTGTTTCTGTGTTGATGTTGGTCACCATGAGCTCACATGCAGCTGGTGACATCTTTTTGTGTGTATTTTGCTCACTTATCTGTCACAAAGCTGTGGCAAAGGCTGTGGCCTTGAATCCCAGTCTTGAGACTTAAACACGGTATCTAAGCTGATACATGATTGTACCGCACAGAGAGTGCCACAATGACAGAGGTGCTGTCTTACAGGCAAGATGTTAAACAACTACCTGTCTTTAAGGTGGAGTGAAGGTTCCCATGATACTATTCTAAGTAGATCAGGAATCTTTCCCTGGTGTCCGTTAATTCCACATCCAGTAGCAATAAAACAATAAAATTAAAATAGCAACAATACTAAAATTGCAACAGTAATAAAATAGCAACAATAATAGCTATACTATTTAATGCTTCCTTTTTCTAGATTGTAGGACAGTTTCGTTTTGTGCGGAGATGGTGTGTGTTTGGGAGGGTGTTCCAGTGTATGATCCGAGAGCTGATGCCTGCCTTCCTTTGCCTCTTCCTGATTGTCATGGTGTATGCACAGTGCGGCTATGTGGTACGTATCAGAATCCCTCTCTGGAGTGACAGAGTTTGCTCAGTTCCAGCACAGATCTCCAAATAGTATCTGTTAGAAACAATGATGAAGGAGTAAAGCCTATAGTGAAGACCGCCGGCAAGGAGCAAGGACCCCTGGTAGAAGTCATTAGTGAGGGCCAAAGATCTCTGATACAGGTCACCAGTGAGGAACAGGGGCACCTGGTACATGTCACTAGTGATTTTGAGAAAGTTTGGTTTTAGTGAAGAATAGAGAGATTTGAGGTTTAGAAAGTGTTAAAAGCAGTTTCTCATCTTTGAGGTCCATAAAGCTGATGGAATGCTAACATATCAAAGTGGAAATGTAATGGTAAATCTGTATAGGATATTAGGAATAGTATTAGTGGAAGCCCTATTGAGCTCTGTACTTCTGGACAAATTTCTTTTTATTCACCCATGGGACGAGGGCGTCACTGGCTGGCCAATATCTATTGCCATCCTTAGTTGCTCTAGAGAAGTTAGTGATTTCAATACAAAGTCTTTACTACAGCACAGTAAAATACATCATGGCAATTAGCAGTGTTATCAAACAACATTAGACACTGAGACACATGAAGAGAAAGCAGAACAAATATCCAAAAGCTTAAGTTTAGGAGGTAGGATTTCAGGAACTAGATGTAGAGAAGTAAAGCAACTTAGGGAGAGCACAGGATCTCAAAGAATGACGCCAACGCTAAAACAGCTAAAAGCGAGGTAACTCCAGTCTAGAATAGGGTGAGTGATGATACCTCAGAGTTGTGTAGCTTTAAGAGGTTATAGAGATGAAGAATCATAGAATCATACAGCATGGAAACAGACCTTTGGCCCAATTCATCCACGTCAACTCGGTTCCCTAAACTGACCTGGTCTCATTTGCTTGCATTTGGCTCATATCCCTCTATACCTTTCCTACCAACGTACCTGCCAGATGCCTTTTAAATGTTGTAATTGTACTTGCCTCTACCACTTCCTCTGGCAGCTCATTTCACTACACAACACGCTCTGTGTGGAAAAAGTTGCCTTCCAGGTCCCTTTTTAAAAATTTCCCGTCTCAATTTACTATGCCCTCTCATTTTGTACTCCCCTACCCTGGGGAAAATAGCTCAGCTATTCACCTTATCTATACCCTTCATGATTTTAAGGGCACCCCATAGCCTCCTACACTCCAGGGAAAAAGGTCCCAGCCTATCCAGCGTCTCCTTTTAACTCAAAACCTCCAGTCTCAATAACATCCTTGTAAATCCTTTTTTCACCCTTTCCAATTTAATAACATCCTTCCTGTAACAGGGCGACCAGAATTGTATACAGCCCTCCAAATGTAGCCTTACCAATGTCTTGTATAGCTGTAACATGACGTCCCAACTCTTGCACTTAATGCTCTGACCGATTTAAGGCAAGTTTGCTAAATGCCTTTGTTACCACCCTGTTTACCTGTGATGCCGGTTTGAAGGAACTATGTACCTGCACCCCTAGGTCTGTCTGTTCTACAACACTCCCCTGGGCTCTGCCATTAACTGTGCAAGTCCTGCCGTGGTTTGTCTTACCAAAATGCAACACCTCACATTTATCTAAATTAAACTCCATCTGCCTTTTCTCAGCCTACTGACACAGTTGATCAAGATCCTGTTGTACTCTTAGATAACCTCCTTCACTGTCCACTATACCACCAATTTTGGTGTCATCTGCAAACTTACTAACCTGCCTCATATTTTCTTATCCAAATCATTTATGTAAATGATGAACAACAGTGGACCCAGCACTGATTCTTATGGCACGCCGCTAGTTATAGGCCTCCAGTCTGAACAACAAACTTCTACCAACATCCTCTTTCAAGCAAGTTTTGTAGTCAATTGGCTAGTTCTCCCTTGATTCCATTGAGCTAACCTTACTAATCAGTCCACCATGCGGAACCTTGTCAAAGACCTTGCAAAAATCCATGTAAACAATGTCTACTGCTCTGCCTTCATCTGTCTTCTTGGTCATGTCTTCAAAAATGTTAATCGAGTTTGTGAGACACGATTTCCCATGCACAAAGCCATGCTAACAATCCATAATCAGACCTTGCCTTTCCAAAGGAATGCAGATTCTGTCTCTCTGAATCCCCTTCCACAATTTACCCACCTATGACCTCAGGCTCACTAGTCTGTAATTCCTTGGCTTTTCCTTAAAGCCTTTCTTAAATAATAGCATAACATTAGCCACCCTCCAGTCTTCTGGCACCTCATCTGTGGCTGTCAATAATACAAATATATCTGCTAGGGGCTCTGCAATTTCTTCCCTAGCTTACCACAATGTCCTTGGATGTACTTGATCAGGTCCTGGGGATTTATCTACCTTTATGCGTTTTAAGACCTCCAGTACCTTCCCTTCTATAATATGGACTTTTTTCATGACATTGGTATTTATTTTCCCGAGTTTCCTAGTTTTCATGTCTTTTCCCACAGTAAATAATGATACAAAATATTTGTTTAGGATCTCACCCATCTCCCGTGGTTCCACACATAGACGGCCTTTTTGATCTTTGAGAGGGATTACTCTTTCTGCTCTTAATATCCTTATAGAATATCTTTGGATTTTCCTTAACCTTATCTATCTCATGTCCTCTTTTCTTCCTCCTAATTTCTCTCTTAAGTGTACCCCTACACCCCGTCTACCCCACAAGGGATTCACTCAATCGCTGCTGTCTATTTCTGACATATGCCTCGTCCTTTTTCTTGATCAGAGCCTAAATATCCCTATTTATCCAGTGTTCCCTACTCCTGCCAGCCTTTCCCTTCCCACACCAGTGGGAACATTCTGTCCGTGAACTCTTATTAACTCACTTTTGAAAGCCTCCCACTTGTCAGACACCCCTTTACCTGCGAACAGCCCCCCACAATCAACTTTTGAAAGTTCCTGTTCAAGACCGTCAAAAGTGACCTTGCCCCAATTTAAAATGTTAACTTGTGGATCAGATTTATCCTTTTCCATAGCTATTTTAAAACAAATAGAATTATGGTCACTGCTCCCAAAGTGTTGCCCCACTCACACCTCAGTCACTCGCCCTGCCTTATTTCCCAAGAGGAGGTAAAGTTTTGCCCCTTCTCTAGTTGGGCCATCTACATGTTGATTGAAAAAGTTTTCTTGAACACAGTTAACAAATTCCTCCCCATCCAAGCCCTTAAGACTATGATAGTCGCAAACTATGTTTGGGAAGTTAAAATCTACTTCTCTTACAAACCTATTATTCTTACAGCTATCTATGATCTCCCTACATATTTGCTGCTCAATGTCCTGCTGACTGTTGGAGGTCTGTAGTATAATCCCAACAAAATGATCACCTCCTTATTTCTCAGTTCCACCCATGTAGCTTCATGGGACAAATCCCCAGGAATATCCTCTCCAGGTATTGTTGTGATGTTTTCTCTCATCAAAAATGCCATTCCCCTCCTCTCTTGCCTCCCCTTCTATCCTTTTCTAAAGCATCTCTACCCAAAACATTAAGCTGCCAGTCCTATATCCCCCTCAGTCATATTTCAGCCATATCCCAGTCCCACGTTCCCATCCATACCCTGAGTTCATCTGCCTTACCTGTCAAGCCACTAGCTTTGAAATAAATGCCATTTAATTCATCAGTCTTTCCTCGTACCCTGCAGTGCTCTTGCCTGCCTTGTCTATTTAACTTGCTCTCTTTAACTTCTGTACCAGCCTTAACCTTCTCTTGGGTCTCACTCCTGCTTAGGGTCTCACCCCCGCCAGACTAGTTTAAACCCTCCCAAACTGCAAATTTCCCCACCAGGATATTGGTGCCCCTCTAGTTTAGGTTCAATCCGTCCCTCTTGTGCAGGTCACTTCTGCCTCAGATGCCCAATAGTCAGCGGGAAACTGAGAAACAAATTTGTAAGGAGATCTCAGTTATCTGTGAGAATAATAGGGTGGCTATGGTAGGGGATTTAACTTTCCAAACATAGACTGTGACTGCTGTGGTGTGAAGGGATTGGATGGAGAGGAATTTGTTAAATGTATACAAAAAAAATTTCTGATTCAGTATGTGGATGTACTTAATAGAGAAGGTGCAAAGCTTGACCTGCTCTTGTGAAATAAGGCAGGACAGGTGACTGAGGTGTCAGTGGGGGAGCAGATTAGGGCCAGTGATTATATTCTATTTGTTTTAAAATAGTGATGGAAAAGGATAGACTGGATCAAAAAGTTAAAGTTCTAAATTGGAGGAAGGCTAATCTTGATGGTATTAGGCAACAACTTTCCAAAGTTGACTGGGGACGGCTGGAAAATGGGAAGCCTTCAAAAATGAGGTAACGAGAGTCCAGAGACAGTATGTTCCTGTTGGGGTGAAGGGCAAGGCGGGTAGGTTTAGGGAATGCTGAATGACTAGAGAAATTGAGGTTGGTCAAGGATAAGAAGGAACCACATGTCAGGTACAGACAGCAGGGATTGAGTGAATCCCTAAAAGAGTATAAAGGTAAGAGGAGGAGAAAACAGAGTTAACGTTTCGGGTCCAGTGACCCTTCCTCAGAACTGATGGTAGCTGGGAAATCGTCAGTTTATATGCAGAAAATAGGGAGGTGGGTGGGGTAGAGAGTAAACGATAGGATAGAGCCCAAAGACAGAGAAAGACAGTTGGACAGACAAAGGAGTTGCTAACGATCAGGCTGGGAGGGTGAATAGTTGTTAATTGGAGACTGTTAGTGACTAACAACAGCGGGTGTGTAGTGGCAGGCTATGTGGTAACAAGGCCTGATGTGTGGGGTGGGGGGCTGGGACATGGGAGAGTTTAGGCCCTAAAATTATTGAACTCAATATTGAGTCCGGAGGGCTGTAGGGTCCCCAAGCGGAAAATGACGTGTTGTTCCTCCAGCTTGCGTTGGGCTTCACTGGAACACTGTAGCAAACCAGAGACAGAGATGTTGGCCAGGGAGCAAGGTGGTGCATTGAAGTGGCAGGCTACAGGTAATTCAGGGTCTTTTTTGCGAGCAGAATGTAGATGTCCCTTATAATATCCATTACAAACCCACCGACTCCCACAGCTACCTGGACTATACATCCTCACACCCCACTTCCTGTAAAGACTCCATCCCATTCTCTCAGTTCCTCCGTCTCCGTCGCATATGTTCAGATGAGGCCAACTTCGACAAGGGAGCCTCCGAAATGTCCACATTCTTCCTCAACCGAGGATTCCCCAGCTCCGTTGTCGACAGGGCCCTCAATCAGGTCCGACCCATCTCCTGCACTTCTGCCCTCACCCCTTCTCTTCCCTCCCGCAACAGCGATAGGGTTCCCCTTATCCTCACCTACCATCCCACCAGCATCCACATCCAGAAGATCATCAGATGCCATTTCTGCCACCTCCAGCAAGATGCCACCACCAGACACATATTCCCCTCCCCTCCCCTCCCTTGTCTGCCTTCCGCAGGGACCGTTCCCTCCAGGACACCCTGGTCCATACTTCCTTCACCCCCAACACCTCCCCACAGCTCTACAGCACCTTCCCCTGTAACTGGCGAATGGGCAACACCTGTGCATTTACCTCCTCCCTCCCCAGTATCCAAGGGCCCAAACATACCTTCCAGGTGAAGCAACACTTCATCTGCACTTCCAAGAATCTAGTCTACTGCATTCGCTGCTCACAATGTGGTCTCCTCTACACTGGGGAATCGAAGCGTAGACTTGGCGACTGCTTCGCAGAACATCTACATTCTGCTCACAAAAAAGACCCTGAACTACCTGTTGCCTGTCACTTCAATGCACCACCTTGCTCCCTGGCCAACATCTCTGTCTCCGGCTTGCTACAGTGTTCCAGTGAAGCCCAGCGCAAGCTGGAGGAACAACACCTCATTTTCTGCTTGGGGACCCTACAGCCCTCAGGACTCAATATTGAGTTCAATAATTTTAGGGCCTAAACTCTCCCATGTCCCAGCCCCCCACCCCACACATCAGGCCTTGTTACCACATAACCTGCCACTACACACCCCCTGTCGTTAGTCACTAACAGTCCCCATTAACAACTATTCACTCTCCCAGCCTGATCGTTAGCAACTCCTTTGTCTGTCCAACTGTCTTTCTCTCTCTTTAGGCTCTATCCTATCATTTACTCCCTACTCCACCCACCTCCCTATTTTCTGCATATAAACTGATGTTTTCCCAGCCACCATCAGTTCTGAGGAAGGGTCACTGGACCCGAAACATTAACTCTGTTTTCTCCTCCACAGATGCTGCCAGACCTGCTGAGCTTTTCCAGCAACTTTGTTTTTGTTCCTGATTTACAGTTCTTTTGCTTTTTATAAAGGTAAGAGGAGTATACTTAAGTGGGAGATCAGGAGGGTGAAAAACGGACATGAGATAGCTTTGGCAAATAGGGTCAAGGAGAATCCAAAGAGATTCTACGAATACATTAAGAACAAAAGGGTAATTAGGGAGAGAATGGAGCCACTTAAAGATCAGCAAGGCTGCCTATGTGTGTAACCACAGGAGATGGGGGAGATATTAAACAAGTATTTTGCATCAGTGTTTATGTGGAGAAGGATATGGAGGAGGAGAACATGGGGAAATAAATAGCAACATCTTGAAAAAGGTCCATATTACAGAGGTGCTGGATGTCTTAAAATGCATGAGGATGGATAAATCTCTGGGATCTGTTCAAGTGTACCCTAGAACTTTGCGGGAAGCTAGGAAAGTGATTGCTGAGCCACTTGCTGAGATATTTGTATCATCGAGAGCCACAGGTGAGGTGCTGGAAGACTGGAGGTTGGTTAACATGGTACCTTTATTTAAGAAAAGTGTTAAGGAAAAGCCAGGGAACTATAGCCCAGTGAACCTGACATCAGTGGTTGGAGGGAATCCTGAAGGACAGGATTTACATGTATTTGGAAAGGCAAGGACTGATTAGGGATAGTCATCATGGCCTTGTGCATGGGAAATCATGTCTCACTAACTTGATTGAGTTTTTTGAAGAAGGAACAAAGAGGATTAATGAGGGTAGAGCAATGGATGCGATCTATATGGATTTCTGTAAGGTGTTCGACAAGGTTCTTCATGGTAGACTGGTTAGCAAGGTTATATCACATGGAATACAGGGAGAACTAGCCATTTGGTTACATAACTGACTCGAAGGTAGAAGACAAAGGATGGTGGTGGAGGTTTACTTTTCAGACTGGAGGCCTATGACCAGTAGTGTGCCACAAGGATCAGTGCTGGGTCTATTGCCATTCATCATTTGTGTAAATTATTTGAATGTGAACGTAGGAGGTATGGTTAGTAAGTTTGCAGATGACACCAAAATTGGAGGTGTACTGGACAGCAAAAAAGTTTATCTCAGAATACAATGGGATCTTGATCAAATGGGCCAATGGGCTGAGGAGTGGCAGATGGAGTTTAATTTAGATAAATGTGAGGTGCTGAATTTTGGGAAGGCAAATCAGGGCAGGACTTATACACTTAATGATAAGGATCTGGGCAGCGTTGCTGAATGAAGAGACCCTTGGAGTGCAGGTTCATAGTTCCTTCAAAGTGGAGTCACAGGAAGACAGGATAGTGAAGAAGGCATTAGTTATGCTTGCCTCTAATGGTCTATAATTGAGTAGGAGTTGGAAGGTCATGTTGCAGCTGTACAGGACATTGGTTAGGCCACTTTTGACATACTGCATGCAATTCTGGTCTCCCTACTGTAGGAAGGATGTTGTGAAACTTGAAAGGGTTCAGAAAAGACTTACATCGACGTTGCCAGGGTTGGAGGGTTTGAGCTATAGGGAGAGGCTGAATAGGCTGGGACTATTTTCCCTGAAGTGTCAGAGGCTGAAAGGTGACATTATTGAGGTTTATAAAATCATGAGGGGTATGGATAATGTAAATAGCCAAGGTATTTGCCCTGGGGTGGGGGAGTCCAAAATGAGAAAGCATAGGTTTAAGGTGAGAGGGGAAAGATTTAAAAGGGACCTAAGGGGCAACTTTTTCACGCAGAGTGTGGTATGTATGTGGAATGAGCTGTGAGATGAAGTAGTGAAGGCTGGTACAATTACAACATTTTAAAAGGCATCTGGATGAATACATGAATTGGAAGGGTTTAGAGCCATGTGGGCTAAATGCTGGCAAATGGGACTAGATTTATTTAGGATTGCGCAGAATTTAGGATAGATTTATTTACTTAGGGCGGCACAGTGGCTCAGTGGTTAGCACTGTTGCCTCACAGTGCCAAGAACACGAACCCGGGTTCGATTCCACCCTTGGGCAACTTTCTGTGTGGGTTTCCTCCAGGCGCTCCGGTTTCCTCCCACAGTCCGAAGATGTGCAGGTTAGGTGGATTGGTCATGCTAAATTGCCCGTTGTGTCCAGAGGTGTGTAAATTAAGTGGATTATACATGGAAAATCCAGGGTTACAGGTAAAGGGTAGGGGGATGGGTCTCGGTGGGATGTTGTTTTGAAGGGTGGTGTGGACTTGTTGGCCAAATGACCTGTTTCACACTGTGAGGATTCTATGATTCTGTGATATCTGGTCAGCATGGACAAGTTGGACCAAAGAGTCTGTTTCTGTGCTGTACATCTCTATGGGATCTTTAAGAATCAAAGAGTCAATGATCCAAAAATCTGAATCTTGCCCCTGCACCAACTCCTCAGCCATGCATTCATCTGCCCTACCCTCCTATTCCTACTCTCACCAGCACGTGGTACGTAGCCCAGATATTACTACCTTTAACGTCCTGCTTTTTAACCTCCTGCTTAACTTCCTATCTTCACTCTGCAGGATCTCATCCTTTTTTCGACCTATGTCGTTGGTACCAATCTGCACAACGATTTCTGGCTGCTTGCACTCCCCTTTGAGAATTTGCAGCAACTGCTCCAAGATGTCCTCGACTGTGGCACTGGGAGGCAACACACCATCCTGAAGTCTTGCTCGCGGCCACAGCATCACCTGTCTGTGCCCCTGACTAGACAATCCCCTATCACAATTGCTTGCTTGGACTTTGCCAGCGGAGCCAGTCATGGTGCCAAAGATTTGACTGCTGCTGCTTTTTTATCCCCCTGAGAGGCAGTTCCCCCTCAGCAGTTTCCAAAACAGCATACTTGTTTGAGGGGGGGATAGCAACAGGAGACTCCTGCACTGCCTGCCTACCTCTCCTGTCAGTCACCTAATCTGAACCTGCAGTGTGACCACCTCTCTGAAGCTGCTATCTATCACACTCTCTGCCTCCTATATGCTTGTCAGTGCTTACAACTGGCACTCCAACCTATCCAATATGGTCTGAGAGGAAGTAATGCCAGACCCACTTCCTGCAGGCATAGTCGTCAGAGACACTCGACTGCTCCCTGATCTCCCACAACTGATAGGAGGAGCACACCACTCCACTGACCGCCATCTCTGCCTCTTTAACAACAAGTGCCCTTGGGGAAAAAACGTCTTACATTACCCTACTATGTTGCTGCTCACCCTCCTCAACAAAGCTTGGATTTCACACAGGCTCGCTCTTAGATTTAGCCAGAAGCATCTCATCCACAAAACCCCTTGCAAAAATGGCTGGAACAAGACACAGCAATGCCTCCCTCCCCCACTTGTCCAAACTCCCACACTTGCCCAAATTCCCACACTTAGCTGAACTCCCAGTATTTGTACTCTCTTGCCGGTCGCATTCTATGTTAGGAGCACTTTAGGCCTAGCTTTTCTTGTATAAGGCCTGCAAGAACCAGATCTAACCAGCTCATCTAATTAGCTTAAGTAAATTGATTAATTACAGCACTAGGAGAACTTGTTAGACTTTCCTTAGGCCTGAAAGAGAAAAAAAAATCCTTAAATGTCTACCCTCCCCTTAACCACAGTTTTTATTTTTTAAGAATGCAAAAGGTTCAGATTTATACTTTTAAACTCCCACACTTAGCTCAACTCACAGCGTTTGCACACTTGGCAACCTATGGAGAGATTTGGAAACAAAGAAGAGACTTTTAAAATCAAGCTGTTGCTCAGCCTGAAGCCAAAATAGGTCATTGCGCCGACAGGTGATAGGTGGTGGGCATGGTGCAAGACAGGTTTGAGTGAGCTGAAGTTTATGAAGGGTAGATGGTGGAAGCTGGCAAGGAGTGCATGGAAATAGTGAAGTCCAGAAGGCATCAACCTTTGTTTCAGTAATAGAGGAGATAAGGAACATCAGAGCAAGAGTAAGCTATTCAGCCACTGAAGTCTGCTCTGCTGTTCTAGATCATGGCTAATCTCCCTCAATGCCATTTTGCACTATGGCTATGCCAATATCCCTTAATTTCATTGATGGGAAATCTATCAATCTCTGTCTTGAACATAATGACTGACTCTCACAGCCCTCTGTCTGGAGAATTCCGAAGATTCACCGCTATCTGAGTAAAGAAATTTCTCCTTCTCTTTGTCCAAGATGGCTTACCTTTTATTCTGAGACTGTATCTCTTGTTTCTGGATTCCTCAGCCAGGAGAAACATCTTCTCTGCATCTACTCTATCCATCCCTCCAAGAATTTTGTAAGTTTGTTTGAGACCATCACTCATTCTTCAAAACTCCAGAGAATGTATGGCCAATCTCCTCAATCTCTCCTCATAAGGCAATTCCAACACTTCAGAAATCAGTGTGGTAAACCTCCTCTCTCTCCATTGCAAGAATATCCTTCCATTGGCAAGAGGCGAGTACTCCACTTAATACTCCAGGAGCGGGCTCAACGGTGTGCTGTACAATTGAAGCAAGACCTATTTGTACTTGTACTCATTCATTTGCAATATAGGGCAACAAACTATTTTCCTTCTGAATTGCTCGATACATTTGCATGTTAGCTTTGCCTCTAATGAACAAGGATACCTAGGTCCCTTTGGACATGAATGCTTTAATTTCTCACCATTTAAGCAATGCTGTGCTCCTTTGTTCCTCCTACCAAAGTGGATAACCTCTGATTTACCAAAACAATAGTATCTGCTATCCTCTTGCTCATTCACTCAGCCTATCTAAATGTCCTTGAGGCCTCTTTGCATCCTCCTCACAACTCTCATTCCCACCAGGTTTGGAAATATTACAGATGGTTCCCACATTCAAATCATTGATACAGCTTGTGCACAGCTGTGGCCCAAGCACTGATCCTTGAGGAATGAATGAATTATTTTATTGTCACATGTATTTTACAGTAAGAATACGATAAAATACAATGAAAAGCTTTCATTTGTCACCACAATTTGGTGCCATTTTGAATAATTTAAAATTAAGGAAAAGAAAGATATAACTTAAAGGTACATCATTGGTCACAGTCTGCCAATGTGAGAAGATCCATTTACTCCGAAGCAAATAGAAACAGGCAGAAACAGTCCATGCTAGCATATTACTCTCAATCCCATGTACTTTAATTTTACTTAAACTCATATGGGATTCTATCAAAAATCTTCCCAAATTCCAGTACACCACATCCATTTGCTTCCCCCTTATTGACCCTGCTGGTAATATCCTCAAAATCTTGATTAGATTTTTCAGGTATTTTCCCTTCATAAATCTGCATTGATCAATTCAATTATACAAATACTTTCTAAATATCCAGTAATCACATCTTTTATAATAAGTTCCAGTATTTTCCCTATCATTGACATTAGGCTTACAAATATCTTGGTTCCAGTTTCTCTCTCCCTCCTTTCTTAAATATTGGAGTTACATTTGCAATTTTCTAATCTGCAGTGCAGAATGGCAAAAATAAATTAAAGGGTAATCAGCCAATGGGTCCACTGTTTCTGTAGCCTCTTTAAACATTATTTTCAATGGTCTAAGTTGAAGTTATTAGGTCATTTGTCAACTTGTAGTCCCATTAAGTTCCCAAATAGTTTGTTTTTACTAATACTAATTTCTTTCAGTTCAACATTCCCACAAGACCCTTGGAGTTTAATTATTTTGGAGAAATTTCTTGTATCTTCCTCTGTGAAAACAGACCCAGAGTACTTAGATAACAAGGTGTAGAGCTGGATGAACACAGCAGGCCAAGCAGCATCAGAGGAACAGGAAGGCTGATGTTTCGGGTCTGGACCCTTCTTCAGAAAATGTACTTATAAGAGTACTTATTTAGTTTCTCTGAAATTTCTGTTTTTGCTATTATGAATCCTCCTGCCACTTGTGGAAGATTTTACAATCTGTTTTTAGGTCCTTGTTATTTTATATTTCTATTCTCTTCCTCTTTATCAATTTCTTGGCGCACCTTTGTTGAATTCTAAAGTTTTCCCAATCTTCAAATTTTCAACATTTTTGGCAACTTTATAGGCCTTCTCCTTCAATTTAGTAGCATCTTTAACTTTTATCTTTATCGGACACCCAGTACCAATGTCTTTGAGCAGACTCCATGGGCAGCAACCACATTAACCCTACATCCATGGACATTGGCATTCAACATGTCTCAGCCTCACTACTTCCTCATGGCACATCTCAATCCACTTATAGCATGCTCCAGCACTTTAATGCTGCACCTTGGGGAGCTCTGGCACCTATCATTGGAACGCTGCTGTAAGGAACTGCACTCAGGAACAGGAAACCTAACTCATGGTTTGGATTTGGGAGCATCCCAGCACTCACTCACTTTGTGAATCTTAAGTGCTCACTGCATCACTGCTTACCTTTTGGCACTTTGCCTTCTGATCCAGAACTTAAAGGCTCACAGAACTTTGAACCAGACTTATCTTTTAGAGCAGGCACGAAGCCAGGCAGTTTGTCATGGTTATAAGCAGTTTTTGGTCAAGAAGGTGGACATGTTGTTGAACAATACCTGCAATCTCATACCTGTACCATTTCAACAAGACCCTGTGCAGCAACTGCGTACTTACTTTCAGTAATTAGTGTATGAGGTCACACTTGTACATTACACCTTTGTAAATCAACATTTGCCAATCTACCACCAGTTAAATAATACACCGCTCTTCTGTTTTCCTTCTTGAAGTGGATAACTTCACGTTTATCCCCATCATCTTTTTTTAAGTTGCATTTCAGCAGTCACTGCTCAAGCAATAGCACACAATTGGCACCTTCCTGGGTCACAAACGTGGATCTACAAACTCAGCACATCCTGAGTGCTTTGCTTCTTTAAGGCCTATAATTCTTGAATAAAATTGATCATTCGTCAGACAGGACTCATTCTCACTGTATCTGTGATTCCTGAATGTCGAGGTTAGTTGTTCTCTCCAGCCTCCCTTAGACTGAAAAGATACTGATGTTATTTTCTCAAAGAATCTTAACTGGGATTACTGACCAGACCAAACATCTGTGATCATTCCTTGGTATCCAAACTTTCCTCTTTTAGTCTCATCCTTTAGCAGTTGCCTGTGGGAGACAAATTTACCAGTAGCCCAGCATGGCTTTATTCTTTGCAATGTTGTTCTGGGAGAAATGTCTATTCATTCAGAGTTTAAGGTCACTGAGACAGATATTGAGATAGTGCAGGGTGATGGGAGCTGGTGGTGAGATTCACCATGGTGCGGCCTGGTTTAAGGGAATGTAACGTCTTGGGGTGTTGGGAAGAGGAGAAGGCTGCATGTTGCAGGATTAGAGGGGAGTTCCAATTTGGTGCCAATCAGGTCAGGTGGCAAATTACGTTAAAATGATTTGAGCATGCTGAATAAAGAAACATAGAAAGTAGGAGCAGAAGGAGTCCATTCAGCCCTTCGAGCCTGCTCATCACAATTATTGCTGATCATCCAACTCAATAGCCTAATCCTGCTTTCTCTGCATATCCTATTCACCCCAAGTGCTAGATCCAGTCACCTCTTGAATACATTCAATGTTTTGGCATCAACTATTTCCTGTGGTAATAAATTCCACAGGTTCACTACTGTTTAGGTGAAGAAATGTCTCCTCATCTCTGTCCTAAATGGTCTACCCTGAATCCTCAGTCTGTGACCTCTGGTTCTGGACACACCCACCATTGGGAACATCCTCATACGTCAGTTCCGTCATTCCCAGAATCAGCCTGGTAATTCTTTGCTGCACTCCCTTAAGAGCAAGAGCATCCTTCCTCAGAAAATGTGACCAAAACTGCACACAATATTCTAAGTGTGGCCTCACCAAGGCCCTGTATAACTGCAACAACACATCCTGTACTCAAAACCTCTCGCAATGAAGACCAACATGCCATTTGCCTTCTTTACCGCCTGCTGCACCTGCATGCTTACCTTCAGCAACTGGTGCACAAGGACACCCAGGTCCTGCTGCACACTCCCCTCTCCCAATTTACAGCCATTCAGGAAGTAATCTGCCTTCTTTTTGTTGCTTCCAAAGTGAATAACCTCACATTTATCCAAATTATACTGCATCTGCCAATGATTTGCCCACTCACCCAACCTGTCCAGGTCATGCTGAAGGATCTCTGCATCCTCATCACAGTTCACCCTCCCACCCAACTTGGTATCATCAGCAAACTTTGAGATGTTACATTTTGTTCCCTCATCCAAATCATTAATGTTTATTGTGAATAGCTGGGGTCCCAGCACTGATCCATGTGATACCCCACTAGTTACTGCCTGCCAATTTGAAAATGACCCATTAATTCCTACTCTTTGTTTCTTCTCTGCCAACCAGTTTTCTAACCATCTCAATACACTTCCCCCAATCCCATGCACTTTAATATTGCGCAGAATAATTTCATATGCAGGACTTTGTCAAACGCTTTCTTAAACTCCAAATATACCACATCGACTGGCTTTCCCTTGTCAACTCTACTAGTTACATCTTCATAGAATTCCAACAGATTTGTCAAGCATGATTTTCCCTTCACAATTCCATGCTGACTCTGTCTGATCCTGCCAATGCTTTCTAAATGCTCAGCTATTAAGTTTTGGTAACAGATTCAAGAATTTTCCTCATTACTGATGTTAGACTTAGTGCTCTATAATGCCCTGTTTTCTCTCTACCTCCCTTTTTGAATATTGGACATGATAGCACGGGATTTGAACATGATAACAGGCCCCAGTAATTCACTGCCATTCCAGAAAAGCTCCTTAAACTGGGACTTACTGTAGAGTCTGTGATTGAAAGTGATATCATCCTTCCATTTAAGAGGAGATTAGGTGGATGCTTGATATAAAGGAGGATAAAGCAGAAAGATGAGATTGGGACCACGTCTGGAGAAGAAACTGAGAGGCAGGGCCTAACATCCTGTTTTCATGTTGGAACTTCAATGGTTGTTTTTTCTGTCCGAGGTAATGCCCCCAACTATTCTTCCCTTCTTTTCCCTCCAGGTGTTCTCTCCTGCTCTGGAACACTTTGTGACGTTCAGCAGCTCTCTGCTGACTTTGGTTGTCTTCCCCCGAGGAACTCTGTCCCTCCGACATGCAGTCCACCATTACCCCATAATTGCACCCCTCTACTTCTTCAGCTACCTGCTGTGTCTGATGTGGATAGCGAGAAACTTCTTCAGTGCCATTATCAACCAGAGTTACAGAGAGCTCAAAGCAGAAATGTACCGCCCAGCCATTGAACCACAAGACTACGAGATGATCGAATTCTTCATTAAGAGGTTCAAACTCTGGATAGGACTCACCAAGACAAAGGAGGTAAATATCACGCTTGCCAGAGAAACATCGACCTATCTGATCAATCAGCTGGAGCTGCAGGCTTGACTGAATGCTGCAGCCAGTTTGTGTTACTGGAATGTTTGGAGCTGGCCCTGACCTTTACCAAGATGCTGTGCTGGGCTATGAGGTAGTGACCTCCCTGGACAGAAGGGTGGAGTACTCTGAGGTGAACACATTCACCTGCCCTTAACCCAGTCATGGTATTCTGCGCTTATTAATGCCATTTCCACTTTTCTCACTCTGTCTCCAACTTGAGCTTCGCCCCACCCCTCTGTCTAACTCCACTCCTACTCTTCTCCCCATTTCCAAGCTTTATAATCTTTTTATCTCAAATGCCTATCGTCCTCTCCATGTCCAATCCCCCACATCCCACTCCATCTCAAATCCCCCACATCCCACTCCATCTCTAACCCCGTACTCTCCACTTCATCGCCAATCTCCCACCCCCCACTTCATCACCAATCCCACATTTCATCTCCAATACCCCGTTAATCCCTCCAACTCCAATCCCCCACTCCCCCACTTCCAAATCCATTTCCGGTACCCCGTTCTCCTACTTCTTCACTTCCCACTCTATTTCCAATACCCCACTTATCTCTCCAACTCCAACCCCCCACATTTCCTCTTATCTTCTATCCTACTGCTCCTCTCTCAGGCTCCAGGCCTCCTATTCCGATTTCCTGAGTTCTCTTGTACAATGCTCTCCCTCCTTCACAGTTCCATGATTTAGTGAATTAATTCCCCTGTGCTCAGCCTGAGTGTGGCATGAAAGAGCTATAGCAAAGCTGAATTCAGGTGGAATCAGGGGAAAACTCCTCAATTGGTTAGAGTGATACCTGGCACATAGGAAGAGGGTTGTGGTTGTTGGAGGTCAGTCATCTCATCCCCAGGATACTTTTGCAGGAGTTCCTCAGGGTAGTCTCCTAGATCCAACCATCTTCAGCTGCATCATCAATGTCCTTCCCTCCATCATAAAGTCAGAAGTGGGTTTGTTCATTAATGCCCATTGTTCAGTCACTCAAAACTCCTCAGAAACTGAAGAAGTCAAGTTCCAGCGAGACAATGTTCAGGCTTGGGCTGGAGAGTGGCAAGTAGCATTCATGCCAATCAATAACCATCTCTCACAATAACCATTTCCTTCACGTTCACTGGCATTATCATCACTGAAATCCCTACTATTAATGTTCCAAACTGGACTAGCCGTATAAACAAAGCATCTACGAAAGCAGGTCAGTGGCTCAGAATTCCGTGTTGAATAACTTACTTCCTGACCCCCCAAAATCTGTTCACAATCTGTAAGTCAGGAGTGGGATAGAATACTCCCCGCTTGCCTGGATGAGTGCAGATTCAATAGTAAAGACGCTTGACATCATCCAAGACAAAACAGCCCATTCGATTGGTACCCTATTTCCCATCTTAAACATTCCCTCCCTTCACCATTAATGCTCAATATTAGCGGTGTGTACAATATACAAGATGCACTGCAGTAATTCACCAAGGCCCCTTAGACAGAGCCTTCTAAACCCATAGCCAGCTGTTTTACTGATGTTAAATGAGAGATAAATATCAAGCAGTGAATGGGCAGATTCTCCCTATTCTTCGAAAAGCACCATAAGGCCTTTTATGTCCATCTGAGAGAGCAGACGGGACCTTTGTTACTGGCTCATGACTGCAGCTCTAACAGTACAGCACTGCTTTGGTGTTACTAAAATTAGCCAGGACTGACTATGCTGTTAAATCTCCAGAGTAGGACTTGAAACCACAAGTGTTGCTGCTGAGCCACAGTACACCCTGGCAACTGCTCCAGCATCTCTGTCTCAGATAGGGAATAGGTTAGTAACCCTGCAGTGAGTAATGAAGATAAATAATGAAACCAATCAGACAACTGGATCTTTGCCCTCTTGACCAGGCCATTGTTCACTTGCCCAGCTGATAGCAATAAATGATGGGACTGGGGACTTTTATGGCACAGAGATAGTGCCCCGACTTCTAACCCCAGAAGGCCCAGATTCAAGTTCCCACCTACTCTCTAGGTGTGTAATAACATCCCTGATCATGTAATTAGAAAATGACTCTTGTTTAACCTTTGTGAATGTTGATCCTTGCTGAAGCTTTTTGCAATCTTTTGCAGTTTCGACACAAGGTGAAATTTGAAGGGATGGAGTCATTGCCGACAGGCACTTCCCAAACCCTGAGATTATCTCAACTTGCATCAGAAAGTACTGAGTCTCCATTCTCAGACTGCACCATCTTGTCAGGCTCCGTGCAATCCGAGGAGCTGACTCTGCCAAAGAGTCCAACCTCGGAGATCTACAATGTTGAAGCCTATCTGGATCGGTTGCTGCCAACTGTCAACAGCCTCCTCGGTCAGTTTGACCGTGTCAATAAAGTCACCGATGACTTGTACCGGATTGAGAGTGACTTGGAGAAAGTGCAGCACAGAATCAACCAAAGGAGACAGACTCTGGGCAAGAATGAAAACAGCAAAGCAGAGAGACGAAGCCTCCCTGTGCCCAGGGCATGCAGTGCCGTTTCTGATTCGGCCGTTTCCAGCCTCCGACCAAGCACAGGCCCAGCTCGTGAGTACTGTGCAGTCATTGCCCAATCAGCTCACAGTGCTCTACCAGATGGCTCCAGGTCTAGTGATGTTCATGGGCGAAGAGCCTGGCAGTCAGGACCACCACTGTCAGCAGGTATCGGTCAGAGAGCAGTATGGAGTTCAGAACCTGCAGCCAAACCAAGGCCCAAAAGTGAAGAAGGGCAGGATCGAGTGACGAGTCGGCAGCAGGCTCCAGTAAAGAGGAGAGCGTGGCAGAGTGAAAGCATGGAGGGGAAACCATGAATTAATATACAAAGGAGCCAAAAGGAGGCACCAGAGAGCACTGAGAGACTGGAACAAAAACAGAAATTGCTGGGAAAACTCAGCCAGTCTCGCAGCATAATGACCATGTAAAATAAAGCAGAAAGTTGTGGATGCTGTAAATCTGAAACAAGAACAAAAATTGCTGGAGAAATTCACATTTTGAAGAAAGGTCACTGGATCTGAAACATTTACTCTGCTTTCTCTCCACAGATGCTGAGTTCTCCCAGCAATTTCATTTTTTGTTTCTGATTTCCAACATCTGCAATTCTTTCGTTATTTTGTTCTGCAAGTCATTGGTGTTTTTGTTTGCTGAGAGACTGGCATTGATGCTATTTTCTATCATTTGCAATATCCACCTACAGATCAACATCAAGGAGCAGCTAATACTGTTTATTCTACATGGTAGGGAAAGCCTTAGATTTAGTGGTGATTCCAAAATAGCATCTGATGTGTAACTAGGGATGTGCTGGTTTAATCGTGATAATTATGATAGTGTTGTTTAAAGCTGCTGCTAAGTTTCAAGGTCAAAAATCACACAACACTGGGTTATAAACACAAGTTTTCAGGGTCTTGCTCCTTCTTCAAGTGATAGTGAGAGAGGTGGCATCAGACACAGATTTTATAAGTAAAAGATCATAATCCTTCCTAACTGATTAAAGATTTAACAGACATTTTAGGTTCATTCAATGCAATTGCATCAGTCCTATGACTCTTTGATCTTTTACTTATAAAACCTGTGTCTGATGCCACCTATCTCACTAAAACCTGAAGAAGGACAAAGACTCCGAAAGCTTGTGTTTTCACAGAAACCTGTTGGACTATAACCTGGTGTGGTATGATTTTTGACCTTGTCCACGCCAGTCCAACACCAGCATCTCCACATCATGGCTAAGTTTCAAGACAGCAATTAGAGATTAGAGTAGCCATATGTATAACAGAACCTTATTAAATCCAGGAGCAAGAATCCTTCAATCTCCCTAGGACATATGTTAATTTGTAAGGAGCTGTTGTGACAGTGGTAGTGTCCCTACCTCTGTGTCAGAAGTCCAGGGTTCAAGTCCCACCTACCCCAGAGGTGTGTCATAACATCGCTGAGCAGGTTGAATAGAAAGTACCTCTAAATAGATTTTGATTGTTAGACTGTCACAGCCAAATAGACAAAATTGCACAGACAAGTGAAGATAGTAAAGTACTACATATTAAAATTTCAATTCAGAAGGAAATAGCAAACAGTTGTGGAATGCTAACAGCACCAAAACAGGAAGATAATATGAGGAATCTGAAATAAACATCAACATCAATCCCTTGAGAGTTGATCTGGGAAGATTTACGGTGAGGTTTCACTGGAATCATTCTGGCAAATCTCTTCTGCAGCCCCTCAAGGACCCTCATATCTGTTGTAATGAGTGGTGATCCAACAAATGAATCAAGAAAACCCCTTCTGCCTCTCAATTTCACCCCAGCTTCCACTTCTTCAACTATGTCCACTTCTTCTACTATCTCCACTTCTAATAGTATTTTGTCAAATTCCAGATCCTTAGTAAACAAGAAATCAAGTCCTTAGCTGGTACTTGAGCCCTTTGCTATACCTAGAAATATCGATTGCCCTTTTGACCTGTATAGGACACACCCTGCCTCTTATCACATGGTGGGTTCCATTTTATGCTGACCACCATCTTAGTCTCATATTCGCCCCTTGCCAGTCTGGTTTTGTTTTTCCTCCCCTCCCCTTCCAACTGACTGTCTTTGACTTGACTCTCACTTGAATGTTTCATTGATATGTATTTTTAACAATTTATAGATATCTAAAATATTTGATTGTAACAATAACTGAATTTTAAAACTGCATTCTCTATTAGGAATATGACTGTATTTTCTGTTGTTTAACATTGTCATTAACAGTTTCCATTGTGCCTTACTACTTAAGTTCTTCAATATAAATCTATACAATTTAGAATTAATGTAGACTCAAATAGTTTTTATCATCCTAAAGAGGTGCGTATGATTTTACATGGACACAAATTTTCAATTTTCAAAGTTCAATTAAATGCTTTGGAGATTTGATGACTTGCCCTGAATTGGTAGCTTTCGCTCAAAATCCCTGCACAATTATCTTCATTCCATGATCTTCCTCCATGATTGGCATGCCGTACGTTGGTCTGGGTTGGTTTCTGTTTCCTCAGAATGTAGCCACATGGACAGCAATGCCTTTGGATGATCTGGGCTTGTTGCATAATTTAGAAACCTATTCTGGTATCAATATATTAATCTTCAGCTATTAGATTACAACAGAGAGTGCCCTTCCAGTAGCATGTCATGCTTTACCTTTTCTCTGTGTAAGATACAGCCTATGATACCAGAATGCTTAAATTACCTCTAAGTATACATATTAACCATAAAACACAACACAAAACAGGCAACTGATACCAGAATAACATATCTTAGCTTATCTCTAAATAGTTTTAAAGATAATCCACAAAATGTGATCATGCTACTTGTACTTTACAATTAAATCATGACCTACTTGACCTATCACAAACAGAGGCCTGGAGTATGCCAAGAAAGTAAAGATGAAGCACCTGTGAGGGTAACTTTGCTTAACCCAAACCATAGGCTACTCAGGTCCAAGACTCATAACTGCCCAGTCACAACTCCATGGCTCTGGGTCTCCAACTGAATGTCCTGGAAAATCTTTGCCCCTCCACTCACCATCACTGGATGAAATAGTTCTCTCAAAAAGGATAAGATTGAAATGGGGCCAGATCTCAGACATAAATCAGAGGATACCTGTAGAAACAACAACCTTGACTATTCTAGAATCACGTGTGGGATACCAGGGTGACCAGAGTAGAATTCAAAGAGATTCCTGTTAAGACTCACATCAACCCCCACAGGAAGACCTTCACATTGGTAAACTATGTGACAGACCCTTGAAGGGAAAAGTCAACATCCAAAAGAGGAGGAACACAAATTGTTCAAAATCCTCTTTTAGAGCTTGTATTTCTTTGATTTAAAGCTGCAGTCAAAACAAAATCACTAAATTGTCATTTTATTATCTATTTAGTGAGTTACTCTAAGTTAAGATTAAAATTACACCTTAAGACTTTCTCACTCATGAGCTCCCAATGCAGATCTGTAAGATGGTTGGAACACTGATAATTTAAATTTAGATGTTAAGGCATAAATACTGCTCTCTTTACTTTTCAAAACCTTAGGAAATATGTCTGTCGATCTGTCTTTTACAGTCACAGTACATAAACAGTTAAACTCTCACTGAATTGAGCAGAGGATGGTAGTGAGAGTTGACTGAGGAGGATTCTAGGAGAAGTCATCGTGCTCAAGGAATGGTGTCAAAGAATGGTTTAGCCCCAAGCATTACATTACTGCAGTATTTCCCTCCCTGCTCCCTCCTTGAAACAAAAAGAGAGAAGAAGGCTGTTAGAAAATTTCTCTGTGGCTTAGAAACAGCAGAGCGTCAACAGTGTGCATCATCTTGACCAGTAAAGATGGCAGAGACTCTGGGAAAGCTTGTGATGTGTGTGGCAAGTAAAATGTGGGCAGCTTTAGATCACAAGACATTCAGGGACAGTCACATCTGCATGAAGTGCTAGAAGGTAGCAACTTGAAAAAACATGTGGCTGATTTGGAGCAGTGACTCTCCTTGCTGAAGACCACACATCTCAGAAATGCCACCTTTTCCACAGGCTTCACCATTTAGGCAAAGGCAGATCAGGCAGGTAAATGCGTGGCTTGAGGGATGGTGTAGAGGGTAGGGGTTTAGATTTTTGGGACATTGAGATTACCTTTGGGAAAGGAGAAAGCTGTAGAGAAGAGGTGGAATGGAACTGGCTGAGAGAGTAAACAATGTAGTGGGGTGGATTTAGAAGTTTTATTAGTACCAGTGAGGGTAAAGTGGAGAAGATGTAGGTTGGGGAAATGGAAATGAGGGAAGGCTTGAGCATTACAGTGCCTCCCAGTAGACCAGAAAGAGATAAGGGCATGGTTAAATTGTATGTTTGTAAGTGCACAGAGTATAATGAACAAAATTAGGGAACTGGAAGCAGAATTTGGTCAAGGGCGATATAACATAGTAGCATTGACAGAAATGTGGCTCAAGCCAGAACAGGATTGGATATTTAAACTAGGTTATATGGTTGTTAGTAGAAACAGGAACAGTGAAAAGAGAGATGTAGCAGTCTTGGGCAAAGATTGTATTGCTGCTGTTGAATGAGATAGTTCCTGAATTAGAACGTATATGGCTGGAGGTGAGAAACAGGAAGGGAACGTTAACATTGTTGGCTATTTATTATAGACCTCCAAATACTGGGGACAAAGTAGAAGAGAGCATTTGTAGGCAAACTGTGGAATATGATGCAGAGTGAAATAATAACAGCAATAGAGATCACAAAGAGTATCACAAATGCAGGAGGTAATCCAAGGCTGGAATAAGGAAGGCTAAGAGGAAGCAAGAGGAAAAGGTGACAGGCTGGCTTGAAACAAATAGTAAAATGTTCTAACAGTAAAAAGTTAGAGAAGAGGGGGACCCATAAGGAACAAGAAGGGTAAATAAAAGGGTATGGCAGAGGTACTAAATGAATACTTTGCTTCTGTCTTTACCAAACTAAAAAATAGTGATAACCACTCAGTTGAAAATGTGAGTGTTGAGCAGCCAAGCAGTTTAGTGATTAATAAAGAAAAGGTGCTAAAAAGGCTGGCAGCATTCCAAGTAGAGAAGTCACCAGGCCCGGATGGGATGGTGAGGGAGGTAAAGGAGCAAATCATGGAAACAGTGATGGAAATTTTCCAGGCCTCTCTGAACACACCCCTGAGAGGCTAGAGATTTGTAGATGTGACACCATTGTTTAAGAAAGAGGCAAAGGATAACCCAGGATAACTAGAGACCTGTTGGAGCAAATTACTGCAGATTCTGGAATCTGTACTGAAAACAACAAATGCTGGATATCACAACGGGTCAGACAGTATCCATGGGGAGAGAGCAAGCTAACGTTTTGAGTCTAGATGACTGTTCCTCAGAGCTCATCCCAGCTGTCAACTTGATATCAATAGTGGGAAGACTGATGGAACCTATAATATGGGATAATATAAATACACACTTCAAGAAGAATAAGCTAATATTTGACAGTCAACATGACTTTGTCAAGGGCAGGACATACCTTACAAATTTGATTGAGTTCTTTAACAAGGTGACACAGGCAGTGGATGATGGTAGTGCTGTGAATATTGTATATTTGGACTTTCATACAGTGCCAGATGGCAGATTATTCAGCAAATTTGAAATGTTTGGGATTGATGGCTCCTTGGCAGTGTCTATTATAAGTTGTTTAAGGATAGAAAATAGAGGGTATGTATAGATGGCATTTTTCAGATTGGAGACAAGTTGAAAGAGGTGTTCCCAGGGATTGGTGTTGAGACCCTTGTTTTTTCTGATATATATATATAAATGATTTGGAGATGGATGTTGATGGCAAAATCTCTAAATTTGCAGATGATACAAAGCTAGGGAGGATAGTGAATTGTGGAGATGATGCCCAGCGACTTCAGAGGGGCTTTGAAAGTTGACCAAATGGGCAGACCCCTGGCAAATGAAATTCAATGCAGAGAAATGTGAAGTGATGCATTTTGGTTGAAGAAACATGGAGAGTCAATACCAGCTCAAAGTACAACTTTGAGGGGAGTACAGGAGCAGAGGGGCCTTGCTATTCAAGTGCATAATTCTCTGAAGGTGGCCAAACAAGTCAAAACAGTTGTTAAGAAGGCTTATAGGATTCTTGGAATAATAAATAGAGGCATAGAGTATAAAAGCAAGGAAGTGATGCTACCCCTCTACAAATCATTGGTCAGACTACATTTGGAGTACTATGTTCAGTTCCAGGCACGTTATTTAAGGAAGGGTGTTAAAACCCTGGAGAGAGTTCCAACAAGATTTACTAGAATGATATGAGGAATGAGGGGTTTTAGATACAAGAAAATAGTCAAGAAATTGGGATTATTCTCCTTGCAGCACAGAAGATTAGAAGGTGACTTTATCGAGGTGTTCAAAATTATGAACAATTTTGACAGGGTGCAGTAAGATATTGTGTTTGCACTAGTTACGATATCAGTAACTAGGGGTCATAATTTCAAGATTGTCAGCAAGTGAGCTAGGAGTGAGATGAGGAGAAACTTCTTTACTCAGAGACTTGTTAGTAAATGGGTGAATGAATGGTGGAGGTGGATTCCATAGAAGGTTTCAAATGAGAGCTGGGTATATATTTGAAAGTGATGAATTTATAGGGCAACAGAGATGGAGCTGGAGGAAAAGACCAGTTGGGTAGCTCTGATGCCGACATGATGGACATAATGGCCTCCTTCAGTAAAATTCTCTGGTTCTATGAATTGGCAAGCATATTCTTTTTTTAAAAAAAGTACCTATTGGAGAAATAGAGAGAGGGGGAGGCATTTTCACATTGCCCACTATCTGTAACTATTGACAATCTAAAAATGTGACTTGAGGCAGAATGGAGGAGCAGAACACAGTGCAGTTATGCACTGTCTTTCAGGACCCAGCTTGGATACAAAATCACAAGCAGGGGTCATTGAACTAGCGAGAATTGAGTTACCTCTCAATACAATTCCTCATAAATCTAAGGTATTCAGAAGAAAAGTGATCAGAAATCAGAAAAAACATGAGCAAAAGAGATAAAGTCCAATAGGTTCCTACAATGAAAAGAGAAAATGCTCCAGAAGAGAAGAAATCACCCAAAATTCTGACAAGGTTCGAAAGAGGAAAATAAAAACCAAGGCCTCCTAAATAATGAGATTAACTCTGGAATAGGAGAAAACTGACATGCAGTTATTTTCCTCTAGCTTTATCCATTTTGTTGTCATTTTAATTACTTCGCTATGGTTCATAGTTAATATAATGCATACAATGTCTCTAAACTGAATAGATTGAAGACTTATTTCAAGAGCAGCCTTCCCACCGTGAAAGTACAACCTCAAAATCTACAACTGTTTCACGAAAACATGATGCATCCTCCTAATCTGCAAACACTTTCTACCACCTGGTGACTGGCTTCACAATCATTTGTGCTTGTACGCTTCTCTGGTGGAAGCAAATTTTAATTCGAAGGCCTTACAATGGTTCACACATACTCAAAGGATGATTGATTTCTGATGCGCAACTAACATCTAAATGCTGCCTTTGTAGCACGTTGTTCAAATGTGGTGAAAAATGATGCTGTAAGTGCAGACTCAGTCAGAACAAATGCTGCATTAAAGTATACCGAAGCATCAGATACTTATCTCTCAGGGGATGTGAAACTGCAGATTGAATGAGGATGGGAAGGTGAAAATGCAGCTCTCAGATACAGAAGCAGAAGCCTTAGAAGCTAACATTCCATCATACCATTCAAAGTTATGACCCTGTCTGAATGGCTGCTCCTCCTTTTTTAACAGTCATTAGACCATACAATATTTAAGAGTTATAGAGTCATAGAGATCTACAGCCCAGGAAAAGGCCCTTCAACCCATCACATCCTTGCTAGTCAAAAACAAGCACCTAACTATTTTCAGCACTTGGCTCACAGCCTTGTGTGCCCTAGCATCGCAAGTGTATATCTAAACACTTCTTCGATGTTACATGGGTTTCTCCTTCTATGACCCTCACAGGCAGTAAGTTCCAGATGCCTACCATCCTCTAGGTGAAAAAAAAAATCATCGCATCCCCTCTAAATCTGTGCCCCTGATCATTGATCCCTCTATCTGGGAGGCAAGTTTCTTTCTGTCTACAGCCCTCTGCAGCCCTCACAATTTTGTATATCATTCATTCTTGTATGTGGGAATAGCAGATGACAGGAAGTGTTAAAACAGTTGGAAACAGAAGCTTCTATTGCACAATAGGAATGATGAAGAAAAGCCAAACAAAAAGCTGCACCTACTATGGTAATCATAGAGTCATAAAGTTATACAGCACGGAAAGGGACCCTTCAGTCCAATTCTTCTATGCCAACCCACTGAATCCCATTTGCTACCATGTGGCCTATATTCCTCTAAACCATTCCTATTCATGTATCATCTAGATGCCTTTTAAATGTTGTAACTGTACCCGCCTCCACCACTTCCTCAACACAAAATAACTGTTTAATGCCTCTGCTATTTCCTCATTCCCAGTTATTAAATTGGCCTTCTCATCCTCTAAAGGACCAATGTTTACCTTCGCCACTCTTTTACGATTTACATATTTATAGAAACTTTTGCTGCCTCTTTTTATATTTTCAGATAGCTTACTCTCATAATCTATCTTACTTTTCTTTATAACTTATTTTGTGGCTTTCTGTTGGCCTTTAAAGATTTCCCAGTCTACTAGTTTCCCACTAATCTTTGCTTTTTTGTATTTTTTTTAAATGATATTTTCCTTTATTTCCTTAGACATCCATGGCTGACTATTTCTTTTCCTACAGTTCTTTCTTATCACAGGTATATACTTCTGCTGAGCACTGTGAAAAATCTATTTGAAAGTCCTCCACTGTTCCTCAATTGACCCACTATAAAGTTTTTGCTCCCATTTTACCTTACCTAACTTCTCCCTCATCCCATCATAGTCTCCTTTGTTTAAGCACAGGACATTGGTACTGGATTTAACCTTCTCACGCTCCATTGTATTTTAAATTCGACCATACTGTGATCGCTCCTTCCGAGAGGATACCTAACTGTGAGATCATTTATTATTCCTGTCTCATTACACAGAACTAGATCTAGGATGGCTTACTCCCTCATAGGTTCTGCTCTCCCAACATGGGGGTTCATCTTTGAATACACTTCAATACAATCTGTCTGTCCTTTTCATTAAGCGTTCAAGGACAGGTACCATGAATATCAAGTTACTCAGTGTACCCACTCTCTGGTGTAACTCATTGCTGTGGGGTCTGGAGCAAATACTTCCCGACATTAAGACCATTCATCCCTTTCTTGATTCCAAAGTGTACCTTCATTGTTTTAGCAATTCAGAGTTATATTTTGAATTAAAACCTATTGGTCAACTTAGAGCCAGGACTCGTCAGTCAATGTTCAGCATCGGAGGAGGTGCAGGACCCGTGCAGAATGACCCTCTGAGTTGGTAGATGAGGAAACAACAGGGCTGGTGGCAGCCAGACATTGCCAGGACCATGGAAGTGATGTTGGACAGTGGCAACTGGAGGAACACAGAGGGTGAAGTTATCAGAGAAGGAAAGATTAACTTTTGAAGACGTTTTACTTTTAGTAATATCAATTTAATATTAATTCATTCGGTATTTTACCATATGTAAACTTCATTCAGCAATTTATTCTGTAATCCAAGATGGTGCTAGAACATGGTGACATTATACACTTTTCACTGTACCTAGGTACAACTGACAATATTAAACAAATCTAAAATAAATCTAAATCTAAATACTGCAAGGTTGAATTCCCACAGTCCAGGCAGCATCCTGGTAAATCTCCTCTGCACCCTCTCTAAAGCTTCCACATCTTTCCTATAATGAGGTGACCAGAACTGAAGACAATATTCCAAGTGTGGTTTAACCAGAGTTTTATACAGCTGCAGCATAACCTCACGGCTCTTAAACTCAATTCCATTGCCAATGAAAGCCAACACGCCATATGCCTTCTTTACAGCCCTATCAACTTGGGTAGCAACTTTGACGGATCTATGGAAGTGGACACCAAGATCCCTCTGTTCCTTCACACTACCAAGAATCCTGTCATTAACCCTGTATTCTGCATTCAAAAAAGTCAATACTGGACTGGGTGACCACTTTGCAGAACATCTATGTTCTGCTCGCAAAAAAGACCCTGAGCTACCTGTTCCCTGCCACTTTAACGCACCACCCTGCTCCCTGGCCAACATCTCTGTCTCTGGCTTGCTGCAGTGTTCCAGCAAAGCTCAACACAGGCTGTAAGAACAACAGAGATAGTAGGAACTGCAGATGCTGGAGAATCTGAGGTAACAAGGTGTAGAGTTGGA
>NC_063354.1:46790600-46791136 GCF_021869965.1 Rhincodon typus | reverse complement strand
ATCAGGAGCAACAGATGCAATAGATTATTTGGATGAAGTGCATGTGAGTCTCTGCCAGATTTGGAAGGATTGTTTAGGGCCTTGGACGGAGGTGAGAGGGGAGGTGTGAGGGCAGGTGTTGCACCTCTTGCTGATGCAGGGAAAGGTACTCAGTGTGGAGGAGGAATTGGTGGGGAGTGTAGAACTGACAAGGAAGTTACGGAATGAACGGTCCCTGCAGAAAGCGGACAGGGATGGGGAGGGAAATAATTTTTTGGTTGTGGGGACTGATTGTAGGTGGCGGAAATATCAGAAGATGATGCGTTGGATCTGGAGGTTGGTGGAGTAGCAACAATATTCCTATAGAGAGCAGGAAGTCCAAGAGTATGCCGACTCTGTTTTGAATTATTTTACCACTGCTAGGATTGCACCAGGGGCTTGATAATTGCCTTCAGCATCTTTGGGCTAGGCAGCAGATATAACAAGGTATACAGCTGGATGAACACAGAAATCTTTCTGAAGGAGGGTCTAGGCCCGAAACGTCAGCCTTCCTGCTC
>NC_063354.1:46767715-46790500 GCF_021869965.1 Rhincodon typus | reverse complement strand
TTGGGGACCTTGCAGCCCTCCAGACTCAATAATGAGTTCAATAATTTTAGGGCCTAAACTCTCCAGGTCCTAGCCCCCTACCCCACACACCAGGCCTTGTTATCACATAGCCTGCCATTACACACCCCCTGTTGTTAGTCATTAACAGTCCCCATTAACAACTGTTCACCCTCCTAGCCTGATTGTTATCCACTCCTTTGTCTATCCAACTGCTCTTCTCTCTCTTCGAGCTCTATCCTATTGTTTACTCCCTACACCATCCCCCTTCCTATTTTCTGCATATAAACTGACATTTTCCAAGTTACCATCAGTTCTGAGGAAGGATCACTGGACCCAAAACATTTACTCTGATTTTTTCTTCACAGATGCTGCCAGACCTGCTGAGCTTTTCCAGCAACTTCTGTTTTTGTTCTTGATTTACTGCATCCACAGTTCTTTCGGTTTTTATTTGGTATGCATCCGGATAAGATGCTTTCTCTGGTTTATCAATAAAATTTGATAAGAATCATTGTGGACATGGTGAATTTCCTTGGCCTTCTGAGGAAGGAGAAGTGTTGGAGTGCTTTATTGACTGTAGCAGCAACATAGATAGACTAGGACAGATTGTTGGTGATATTTTTTTCAGAGGAACTTGAAGCTTTCAACTGTCTCCACCTCAGCACTATTGATACGGACATGGCTGAGTCCTCCAGTCCACTTCCTGAAGTCAATGACCAGATCCTTCGTTTTCCTGACACTGAAGGAGAGATTATTGTCTTTACACTATGCCACTAAGCTCTCTATGTCTTTTCTTACGGTTAAGACCTGACCCACTGTGGTAGTGTCATCAGCAAATTTGTAAATGTAATTACAGAAGGATTTAGCCACACAGTCACGAGTGTATAAGGAGTATAGTAAGGGGCTGAGTACACAGTGTAATATTTTTGCCATCCTGCACAAACACCTGCCCCAAAAACACTGCAGACTGGATAGCGAGTGGGGTACCCTGGCCCAGTGACTCAAAGGGTGTGTGGGAGTGAGAGAGAGAGAGAGTCCAAGGCTTGAATTTTTCCATTTTCAGCCTACATGCATTGGGTGGTCAAAGCCCAGGGTGAATTTTCTGATAATTATCACAATGTAACAAGGAATTTTCCTCATTTCTCAGGATATCGATGGGTAAGGAGGTGGAAGTGCTTGCCACTGCTGGGAACATCCCACTTCCATTTCTCTGGTGTCATATTTAAAACCCAGCTATACATCACTTCAGATTCTGCAAGTCAGGAATTGGTCGTCACACTGCAGTTCTCAACTCTTCAAATATTGTAGATGAAAGGCAAGCTGGCTCCCCACTGCATGGGCAGGAATCTCGAGGGGCTGGGGGTTAGGGTAGTGAAGAGGAGGAGAGAACTTTATCCAGTTGGTCAAAGGGGAGGCAATGCCAACTGACTGAGCCAGTCTGGATAGAAACAATGGCACAGCTAAGTGCTGTGTGCCATGCTAAGGGAGACCTCCACAGTGCCACAAGAAAGTCAATGATTTTCTGTTCACTACAATGCAAGTATCACAGTCTTCTCCCAGCTACCTCAGACTCACAGGGAGACCACTCAGTTTAACTCTGCCACTGCATTCAAATTTCTCCAAAGCTGATGGACTAGATGCATCAGTATGACATGCATCATGTCCACGCAATGGCAATCACTACTCACAAATTACCATCTATTACTGCACACTGTGCTTTCTATTCATTCACTTGTGGGCATCTCTCCTGTGGAACCATGACCATTTCCATGATCCAACTGAGTGAACGACAGACTGATGCTGAATCGGTACCCTGAATAAACCACGTGTTAGTCGCATGCTGCTTGACATTGAGCTGCAAGAACAACCAGAGACCAACACAATACACTCTGACTGAAGGTGATCTTCTTCATCTCCGTGAGGATTCTGCACCTTTGAAGCTCAGAGTGCCATTCTTGGAAGCAGATGCAGGGTGTTTACCACACATGTTCTAACTGTGATAGTGATGTAGTGCATTTACTGCACACCCTCTTAACTACGATATCGATGTAGTGCGTTTGCTGCACATGCTCTAACTGTGATAGTGATGTAGTGTGTTTACCGCACATGTTCTAACTGTGGTAGTGATATAGTGCGGTTACCGCACATGTTCTAATTGTGATAGTGATGGAGCGCGGTTACCGCACATGTACTAACTGTGATATTGATATAGTGTAGTTACAGCACATGTTCTAACTGTGATAGTGATGGATTGCGGTTACCGCACATGTGCTAACTGTGATATTGATATAGTGCGGTTACAGCACATGTTCTAACTGTGATAGTCTGGTAGTGTGAGTACCACACATGTTCTAACTGCGATAGTGATGTAGTATGTTTATCGCACAGGTTCTAACTTGATATTGATGTATTGAGTTTGTCGTACATGTTCTGTGATAGTGATGTAGTGTGTTTACCTAACACGTTCTAACTGTGACACTGGTGTAGTGTGTTGATCGCACATGTTCTAACTGTGTTATTGATGTAGTGTATTTATTGCACCTGTTCTACCGGTGATATTGATGTAGTGCATTTACTGCACATGTTCTAACTGTGATAGTGATGGAGTGCATTTACTGCACATGTTCTAACTGCAATAGTGACGGGCTGTGTTTACCGCAAAAGTTCTAACTGTGATAGTGATGAAGTGTGTTTATCGCACATGTTCTAACTGTGATATTGATGTAGTGCATTTACTGCACATGTTCTGTGATAGCGATGGAGTGCGGTTACCGCATGCGTTCTAACTGTGATAGTGATGGAGTGTGGTTACCACACATGTTCTAACTGTGACATTGATATAGTGCGGTTACAGCACATGTTCTAACTCTGATAGTCTGGTAGTGTGTGTACCACACATGTTCTAATGGCGATATTGATGTAGTATGTTTATCGCACAGGTTCTAACAGTGATATTGATGTAGTGTGTTTCTCATACATGTTCTAACTGTGATAATGATGTAGTATGTTTCTCTCACATGTTCGAACTGTGATAGTGATGTCGTGCAGTAAACGCACATGTTCTAACTGTGACAGTGATGTAGTATGTTTAATGCACATGTTCTAACTGTGATAGTGATGTCGTGTGTTTCTCGCACATGTTCTAACTGTGATAGTGATGTCATGCAGTAAACGCACATATTTTAACTATGATAGTGATGTAGTGCATTTACTGCACATGTACTAACAGTGATAGTGATGGAGTGCATTTAGTGCACATGTTCTAACTGTGATAGCGATGGACTGTGTTTCCCACAAATATTCTAACTGTGATAGTGCGAGTATCGTGTTTTTACGGTAAATGTTCTAACTGTCATATTAATGTAATGTGATTAATGCACATGTTCTAACTTTGATATTGATGTACAGTTGTTACCGGACATGTTCTAACTGAGATAGTGCATTTACTGCACGTTCTAATTGCGATACTGATGGAGTGCGGTTAACCCATGCATTCTAACTGTGATAGTGATGTGGTGTATTTCTTGCATATGTTCTAACTGTGTCAGTGATGCAGTGCATTTACTGCACATGTCTCTAACTGTGATATTGATGTCGTGCAGTTACTGCATGCGTTCTAACTGTGATAGTGCTGTCGTGCAATTACTGAACATGTTCGCACTACGATATCGATGTAGTGTGTTTACCGCACTTGTTCTGACTGTGATAGTGTTGTAGTGTGTATACCAAACATCTTCTAACTGTGATATTGATGTAGTGTGTTTATCACACATGTTCTAACTGTGATAGTGGTGTAGTGCGGTTACTGCACATGTTCTAACTTTGATAATAGTATAGTGCAGTTTACCCACATGTTCTAACTGTGATATTGAAGTAGTGCATTTACTGCACATGTTCTAACTGCGATAGTGATGGACTGTGGTTACCGCATGTGTTCTAACCGTGATAGTGATGGAGTGTGGTTACAACACATGTTCTAATTGCGGTAGTGATGTAGTGCTGTTACCGCATGCATTCTACCTGGGGTAGTGATGGTGAGCGGTTACAGTATGCGTTCCAACTGTGATAGTGATGTGATGCATTTATCGCAAATGTTCCAACTGTGATAGTGATGGAGTGTGTGTATCGCACATGTTCTAACTGTGATAGCGATGGATTGTATTTACCGCACATGTTCTAACTGTGATAATGACGTAGTGTGTTTACCGAACATATTCTAACTGTGATATTGATGTAGTGTGGTTATCACATATATTCTAACTGTGATAGTAATATAGTGTGGTTAATGCACATGTTCTAACTGTGAGAGTGATGTAGTGCATTTACTGCACATGTCTCTAACTGTGATATTGATGTAGTGCGGGTACTGCATGTTTTCTAACTGTGATAGTGATGTAGTGTGTTCACCGCAAATGTTCTAACTCTGATAGTGATGGACTGCATTTACGGCACATGTTCTTCTGCGATATCGATGTCATGTAGTTACCGCACATGTTCTAACTGTGATAGTGTTGCAGTGTGTATAGCTAACAACTTCTGAATGTGATATTGAAATAGTGTGTTTATCGCACATGTTCAAACTTTGATAGTGATGGAGTGTGTTTACTGCACATGTTCTAATTGTGATAGTATTGTAGAGCAGTTACCGTACATGTTCTAACTGTGATAGTGATGTAGTGCATTTACTGCACATGTACTAACTGTGATAGTGATGGACTGTGTTTACCGTAAATGTTCTAACTGTGATAGTGATGGAGTGTGTGTATCGCACACGTTCTAACTGTGATAGTGATGGAGTGTCCTTACCACATGCGTTCCAACTGTGATAGTGATGTGGGGTGTTTACTGCACATATTCTGACTGTGACAGTGATGTAGTGTGTTTACCTAACATGTTCTAACTGTGACACTGATGTAGTATGTTGATCGCACATGTTCTAACTGTGATAGTGATGTAGTGTATTTATCGCACCTGTTCTAACTGTGATATTGATGTAGTGTATCTACTGCACATGTTCTAACTGTGATAGTGATGTCTTGTGTTTGTGGCAGATGTTCTAACTCTAATAGTGATGTATTGCAGTGACCGCACATCTTTTAACTGTGATATTGATGTAGTGTGTTTTTCGCAAATGTTCTATATGTGGTAGTGATGGAGTGTGTTTACCGGACATGTTCTGACTGTGATAGTGATGTAGTGTGCTTACCTAACATGTTCTAAATGTGACACTGATGAAGTGTGTTTATCACACATGTTCTAACTGTGATATTGATGTTGTGTATTTATTGCACCTGTTCTAACTGTGATAGTAATGTAGTGCATTTACTGCACATGTGCCATCTGCGATAATGATGGACTGTGTTTACCGTAAATGTTCAGACTGTGATAGTGGTGTAGTGTGTTTATCGCGCATGTTCTAACTATGATAGTGATGGAGTGTTTTTATGGCAAATGTTCTAACTGTGATATTGATGTAGTGTGTTTAATGCACATGTTGGAACTTTGATATTGATGTAGAGCGGTTACCGGACATGTTCTAACTGAGATAGTGATGTAGTGCATTTACTGCACATGTTCTAACTGCGATAGTGATGGAGTGCGGTTACCACATGCATTCTAACTGTGTTAGTGATGTGGTGCATTTCCTGCACATGTTCTAACTGTGTTAGTGATGTAGTGCGGTTACCGCACATGTTCTAACTGTGTTAGTGATGTTGTGCGGTTACCGCACATGTTCTAACTGTGTTAGTGATGTAATGCATTTACTGCCCATGCTCTAACTGCGATATCGATGTAGTGTGCTTAGCGCACATATTCTGACTGTGATAGTGATGTAGTGTGTATACATCTTCTAACTGTGTTATTGATGTGGTGTATTTATCGCACCTGTTCTACCGGTGATATTGATGTAGTGCATTTATCGCACCTGTTCTAACTGTGATAGTGATGGAGTGCATTTACTGCACATGTACTAACTGCGATAGTGACGGACTGTGTTTACCGCAGAAGTTCTAACTGTGATAGTGATGTAGTGTGTTTATCGCACATGTTCTAACTGATAGTGATGGAGTGTTTTTACGACAAATGTTCTAACTGTGATATTAATGTAGTGTGTTTAATGCACATGTTTGAACTTTGATATTGATGTAGAGTGGTTACTGGGCATGTTCTAACTGAGATAATGATGTAGTGCATTTACTGCACATGTTCTAACTTTGTTAGTGATGTCGTGCATTTACTGCACGTGTTCTAACTGCAATAGTGATGGAGTGCGGTTACCGCAAATGTTCTAACTGTGATTGTGGTGTAGTGTGTTTATCGCACATGTTCTAACGGTGATATTGATGTAATACATTTACTGCACATGTTCTAACGGCGGTATTGATGTAGTGTGTTTACCGCACATGTTCTGACTGTGATAGTATAGTGTGTATACCAAACATTTTCTAACTGTGACACTGATGTAGTGTGTTGATCGCACATATTCTAACTGTGATAGTGATGGAGTGTTTTTATGGCAGATGTTCTAACTGTGATACTAATGTAGTGTGTTTAATGCACATGTTCGAACTTTGATATTGATGCAGAGCGGTTACCGGTCATGTTCTAACTGAGATAGTGATGTAGTGCATTTATTGCACATGTTCTAACTGTGATATTGTTGTAGTGTGGTTACCACATGCGTTCTAACTGTGATAGTGATGTGGTGCGTTTCCTGCACATGTTCTAACTTTGTTAGTGATGTAGTGCATTTATTGCACATGTACTAACTGTGATATTGTTGTAGTGTGTTTACCGCACATGTTCTGACTGTGATAGTGATGTAGTGTGTTGATCGCACATGTTCTGACTGTGATAGTGATGTAGTGTCTTTATCGCACCTGTTCTAATGGTGATATTGATGTAGTCCATTTACTGCACACGTTTTTACTGTGATCGTGATGGAGTGCTGTTACTGCAAGCATTCTAACTGTGATAGTGATGTGGTGCGTTTATCGCAAATGTTCCAACTGTGATAGTGATGGAGTGTGTGTATCGCACATGTTCTAACTGTAATAGTGGTGGAGTGTGCTTACCGCATGCGTTTCAACTGTGATAGTGATGCTGTGCTTTTGCCGCAAATGTTCCAACTGTGATAGTGTTGGAGTGTGTGTATCACACATGTTCTGACTGTGATGGTGATGTGGTGTGTTTATCGCACATTTTTTAACTGTGATAGTAATGTAGTTTGTTTGTCACACATGTTCTAACTGAGATTGTGATGGAGTGAATTTACGGCACATCTTCTAACTGTGACATTGATGTAGTGTGTTTATCGCACATGTTCCAACTGTGATAGCGATGTAGTGTGTTTACCGCATACCACACACTGGCACAAAAGATTAGATTTACTCTTACTCTTTGCTGCCAGAGATTCACCAAATGAATCCATTATATTAACTAATTTGATTTGATTGTGACCATGAGATCAGAGATTCATTAAGATTGCTTTGGGAGAAGTTCTTGAACAAGAAAGAAGAATCCTCAATGTTGGATTCCATGTCCATGTCCGTAGAAAGACGCACAGGACCATGAAGGGTAGCTCAGAAATATTTGAATGTTTCACTGGAGAAATTGGAAGAATGTGCAGATAAACAATCAGCAATTGTTTCAGGTGGGAGATGTTGTCGCCATTTAAGGCGAACCTCTGAAAGTGAAATTCAGTGATCCATACACAGTAGTTAGGAGAGTTAGTAAAGTCAGTTATCTGATAAAAACTGGTCGTATGCAGAAGAATCAGTTATTTTACACAAACAGGGTGAAAAGGTATCATTGTAGGGAAGAAGATGTAGAGGAAATGTGTGATTGATAGTAAGAGTAGTGGAAGATGATGGAGATAAGGGAGTGAAGTAGAAGGAGAGACAGACAATTCTCAAAGTGAAATCATTGAGTTGCATATTTTGTAATGAAATAGATTTTTGAAATGGTGTTTCAATTTTATTAATGTTGGAGGCATGTAAAGACTGTATCTTTTTATTTTTGTGCTTTTAGTTGTGGACTGAAATGAGAAAAGAACTGTTAAAAGAAACTAAGGATTGCTACATGGTTTGAACGTAAGTCATTTGATATTCCCTGTAAACGCTGTTTGTACAGTTGTGGGCTACAGCAATGTTTGCAGATGAACTGGAGCTGAAGAGTTGTGTACAAATGGAGCTTTGGTTGGCAACAAGAAGCTGTTTGATGACAAAAACTTTCTGCCTACCAAGAACTATGTGTTTGGATCTTGGTTAACTAACAACCTGGACACGGGAACAAAATACAGAGACATTATCAGGTCTCCATCTTCCACGTAAACTTTCTCTCCACCCTCTACAGTAAGCCACTTTAAATTTGAAGGAAACCAATTTATGTTTCCATCACCAGTTATAAGCAAAACAAAACAGAAATTGCTGGAAAAGCTCAGCAGGTCTGGTAGCATCTGTGAAGGAACAAACAGAGTTAACGTTTCGGATCCGGTGACCCTTCCTCTTCAACTTTACCAGTTATAAGCAGTGGCTTTCAACTGATAAGTCAGAAATATTTTATAAATAAACCAGCCACTGTGTGCCTCTTGCACACCTGTGGGAACATCAAGAGAGGACTGACCAAGAAGTAGCATTCTGACCAGCACAAGAATCATAAAAATCATCTCAGCAAACATTTGTGAACAGAAACCACTGAATCGCTTTTCCAGTTTTTCCCTTTTTCCATAACTAATGTCTTCTTCCCCATCTGTGCGTTTATCTGTGTAAGCAAGGGGAAACCTGTAAGGTGATTATAGTTCTAATTAGTGGAGTTATGTGCCAGCAGTTTACCTATTGCTTGACTCTAATTCCATGTAATAAACAATATGTTTTCTTATGTACAGAAACCTGCTCTGGGCTCTCTGTCAATCTGGGTCTACAGGTCAGGTAAATTGAGGAATCTGTAACCTTTGTGGTGACCCTGGGAACAGTGGAGCTTAATTTGCAGTATGTTGCCCCTGTAAGGGATGACGTTTCTGAGCAGCCATCCATGCATGGTGGTCAGTCCTTGGAATGAAGCAAGAATCTACTAGTTATCAAGAATAACTCCAATCAATTCGCACCACCTACAAAGCCCCTTTTCATGCAAAAGCAAGAAATGCAACAGCTGCTATTTCACCTCCTCCTGATTTCTCACTATCCAAGACCCCAAACACTCCTTCAGATAAACCAATAATTTACTTCCTGATCACATTGTATTCACTGCTCATGATGTTGTCACTGGTGGACTGGGAGGCATAAACTGAGGCTGGGTGACTACCTTGACAAATGCCTCCATTTGTTCAGAAAATATGTCTTCCAGCTTCCTGTTGCTTGTCTGATCCTTGGCCACTTACAGAGTGCATGGAAACTCAATGCAAGCTCATGGAACAACAGCTCACCTTTTGACTCAGCCCTCTCCGGCCTTCTAGACTTAATACTGAGGTTAGGTCATTACCTTAGTCTTCACCTTATAGCCTTTTGTTTGCAGGTTCAGCTTGTTTCCTGTTTCTTTCTTTACTCCTCATCCTGGCTTGTTTATCCAGTTGGATACAATCTTCATTTCTTTACTCATTCCTTTTTGTGTTTTATCCCTTGTCCTATCACAGACCTTCTCTTTTGGTGTTCCTGCCTTTAAAACCTTCTCGAAACCTATCGCATTTCTATCTTTCCTCAGTTCAAATGACAATGACATCTGAGATGGTGGACTCTGTCTGTCTGTCTCTTCTCTCCATGGACGCTACCTGAATTTCTGTTTCTGCTCCAGATTTCCAGCGTCTGTAATATTTTGCTTTGTACCTGAGATCACAAAGGTGTAGATTAGGCTTTTGATAGGTAGTCAAGGCTGAGACAGACTGAGCATGATGGTGGATGTCAATGTATGTACTCTCAGAAATTCTGTGTTTAATATGAACAAATTGCAAACTATCCTGTTCAACTTCAGATAACGACCAGGGAGAGGAACAGAATCGACCACCAAGGAACAGTGTTCGTGTCAGGACCTGCCCAATATCTAGTTTAGGATATTTCTGCTTATCTAGCTGGAGAAGCAGCCTGATAAATCAGAGAATGAGAGAGGCAATGATAAGGCTGGTCTGGATGTTGTCAGTAAACAGGAACCTAGTCTTGTGTTTTTGGCATGATTTCTTATAGGGATGGCATGCGAAAGAAAAAGAGGAAGATTTAAGACAGAACCTTGTGAGACACCCAAGGGAACAGTGTAGAAATGGTAGGGGAAGGTATGGCCTGAGATTTGTTGGCCACAGCCTGATAGTAAGGAATGAAACTGGACAAGATGGATGATGGAGGACAGGCAGCTGAATGGCCTACTCTTGCTCCTTGTTCATATGTTTGTAGGAGCTGTAGGAGGAGGTTGGACTAGCAAATTGACAGACCAGCTCATCCAGATAGTTACAGAAGGCTCCTAGGAGAGGCCATAGGGGATGAGAGAAAATCACAGGCTGATTTATTCTCTTTCCAATCGAAATAGCAAAGATTTGCTAACCAGGCAAATTGACAAGCCAAAAGACGAAATAAGAAAGAGAATTGAAAAACAAATGTGTGGATAATACTGGCTGTTGGCTAATGACCTTTAAGACATGCTGCAACATGTCTGAGTCAGTTTTACAGCCTGCGAGCACAGCAGAACTTGATGTCTATACTTCATGGTACATGTTCTCCTTGGCCCAGCAAGATGATCTACATCAGTGCAAGACATTGGGACACATTCCTCTCAAACAACTCTAGCCCATTCTATTATCTGGTCAGCCATCCTTACAAACATGTTCTTCTAATAGGTCACATTTATGCTTTATAACAATATACACAAAATGCAGGGCATCCAAAATAAATTAGTAAGCTTGACCGTGTATAGTGCAATAGTTATCAGTCAAGGCTCAGTGCTCAAACTCAGAATCAGGAAGTCCCATAGCAGAGGCTGCATAATCCAGGTTGGCACTTCAGTGAAGTACTGAGGGAGTGTGACACTGTTGAAGGTGTACATTTCAAATGAGATGTTGAACTGAGCATCCATCTGCTCTGTCAGGTGAGTATTAAAGATCCCACAATAGTCCTCAAAGATGTGCACTATTATTAAAACAGATTGCAGCAGCATTGGTTATCAGCAAATAGCATCTGCTGCTTGTTAAACATCTTCTAATCTATTCAAAGTTGACAAAAGTTTGAATTGGAAAACATTGGAATTATGAGGTGCAAATGTGTGCCAATTTTGCTGCCACCTTTTCTAATAACAATTAATACACTCCGACAATGTATTTAACCAGCTGGAAGGGCATTAGGATGTTCTCAAGTAATGAAAGGCTTACATCAATGCAATGGAGCAGTTACAGTTTTTAAAGGGTCCAACATGTGTCAGTTTGGTGAATCTCTCCACCAATTTAGAGATCTCAGTCAGTGGTAGAACAAAAGGAGCAATGCAGCCCAGGACACTGATAGGACAAGTCAACAGGTTTTTGCAAGAAGCACAGACCACAAGCATGATCTTCAGGAATAATGGAGAATAGTTACAGGGTAGACCAGGTTCGGGTTACAGAGTAGGTCAGGTTTGATTTATAGTGTAGACCACGTTTCATTTATATATTAGTCTAAATCTGAGTTGCTGATTAGAACAGGCTTGAATTACAGAGTGGTCCAAGTTTGAATGACAGAGTAGACCAGGTTTAAATTACAGAATGATCCAGGTTTGGGTTACAGTGTAGACCAGGTTTGGTATTGACTATACAAGAAAGGCAACACTGTGCCATCAATAAATAACTAACAGAGAACATTTTGAAAATGCTGTCAAAGACATAAAAGAACAGACCATCTGGAGAAGGGATCTCCAGCCTCTGTGCAGTGGGTTGATAGCCAACAGAATGTCCTCTTTCCACAGCCTACAATTTTATATCTAGTCACTTTTCTGGAAGAGGTTGAGTCAGATAAAGGACCTGTTCTTGTCTGAAGTGTCAATGTTACAGAAATGTCTTATGTGCAATCTGCTGGACATAAAGCCATGGCTGAAATAGATTGCAATGTGTTGTAAGGGACAGAGGACATAATACCAAACAACAAGGTGGCGGGGGTGGGGGGTGGGTCAGATCTTACTCATGGGAGACCTGAAATTTCATGCTGAGCCTTTCACATTCCTGAGATAGAGAAAATTCACACATCAGTGCAGTGAACTGCAGAAGTTTGTGATGACATTAGGCTTCTGGGTACTCCTGTGCACACTATGTATTCTGCTTACAATCTTTATGTCATCAGCAAATTTGAGTTCACACATGGCTCTTTATTGAGTTATCAAAGTCATTAATGGTATGTCCATTGTTGAGTCTCCAATAGAGATCATTGTTTGAACACAATTAGACACTTCGTTGCAAATTGAGAACATACCCATTATTACCACAGTTTGTCTCCGATTTTTAACCAATCTGCTAACGAGCACAAAAAGTCAAATAATCCCCAGATTCATGAATTAGATTAAATGGTTGTTAGTGCAGTTTTTAACATACTCAGGAATGGGAGGTGAAGCAATTCTTTGGGCAATTGGACGATGAAGCAGTCGGTGACTATTTTGGAAATAGTGACCATAATAGTTAGACTTAGTACGAAAGGACAAAGATGGAACAGGAGTAAAAGTTCATAAGTGAGGGAAAACAAACTTTATAAAGCTGAGAAAGATCTGACAAAGGTGAACTGGTTACAGCTACTTAAAAGAAAGTCAGTAGCACATCTGTGGGGCACATTCAAAATTGAGAACATAGAGGCACAGTGTAGGCATGTTGCACAAAGGAAAATGTCAAACCTAGAGTCCCCTGGTTATCCAGAAGTATGCAGGGGTAGGTAAAAGCAGGAAAACAGAGCTTATGACAATCTCAAAAAAAGGTAATATTTTTGGAAGTTTAACAGGGTAGAAAAAGTGCAGGGGTGAAATGGAAAAAGAAATTACGAAGGCAAAGAGAGGATGCAGCAAAGTATTAGCCAGTGAAATTAAGGATAATCCAAAGATATCCAAAGTGTTCTTAATGAGCATTTTGCCTTCATTTTCACAAAAGAGAAGGCTGGCTGCAGATATTTTAGTTGAGGAGGAGTGTGAAAAGTTAGTTAAATTTACGTACAATGCAAAGAGAAGTATCGAAACACTTGACCCTTTTGGAAGGTGGGAAAAATAACCAGGGCCAGATAAATTGTATTGTAGGTTGTTACAGGAAGCCAGGGAGGAAATAGTGAATGGTTTTCTAACCCTAAGTTTATGCAGGTGAGGTACAAGAGGGTTGGAGGTCAGTGGATGTTGTCCAATATTCAAAAAGAGTGTGAGGAATAAGACAAATAATTCTACATTAGTCAGTCTGATCTTGACAGTAGGCAAATTACATGGATCAATTTTTTGAGATTGGAGTAATTGTTGTTTGAAAGGGCACAAATGAATCTAGGATAGTCATCATGTTTTTTTTAGAAGATTGTGTTTTACAAACGCAATGAGTTTTTTGAGGAAGTAGTAAAGAGATTGTGAAAGTAGTGTAGTCTTTGTATTTTTGTGCCTTTTAATTGTGGACTGAAATGAGAGAAGAACACCTTTAAAAACCAAGAATTGCTACATTGTTTGAAAGGAAGTAATTGGATACTCTTTGTGAACACTGTGCAGATGTGGCTTATAGCCGTGTTTGCAGGCGAACTGGAGCCAAGGTATTATGTAGAGACAAATGGCATCCTTCCATGCTGTAGGAATTCTATAATAAACTGTGGCTATTTTCCATTGAATGTATCAATAAACAGGGGTCAAGTCTGCAGAAAAATGTAGTGGAGTACTGAAAAACATATCATCATGTCAGCTAATAGGAAAAGCTCAACATGAAATAAAGTAATTCAACCTTTGATACTTATACCAACTTTTGAAGATCTAATTCAGTTCAGTGTTGGTAGTTCAGTGTAGGGAGCATTGCCAAAAGCAAAAGCAGGACACTAGTAGGTCCTTGCAATAATAGATATGACAATCTGATTCCCAGAAGTTATTCTTTTAAGAACAATTACAGCTAGGCCAGTCATGGAAAAATTAATGCAGTTTTTTAGTCAGTATGGACTATCAATTGAAATACAGTCTGATCAGGGTTCTATATTTATGTCTAAAATTTTCCAGGAGATCATGAACCGTTTGGGTATAAAACAACTAAAGTTAAGTGTGTATCATCCACAAACATGGTGGGGACAGAGCACTTTGGAGAGGTACCATCAGACTCTCAAAACCGTGATGAAGGCACTGTCACAAATACCCATCACACTGACACAAAGGATTAGATTTATTCTTACTCTTTGCTGCCAGAGAATCTCCAAATGAATCCACTGGAATAACACATTTGTTTTGATTTGTGATCATGGGATCAGAGATCGATTAAAATCAATTAGGGAGAACTTCTTGAATAAGAAATATGAATCTTCAATGTTGAATTCCATGTCAATGTTCCTAGAAAGACTCACAGGAGCCTGTAGGGTAGCACAGGAACATTTGAAAGTTTCAGAGAATAAAATGAAAGAATGGATGGATAAACATTTGGCAACAAGAGCTTTTCCAGTGGGAAATGAAGTCTTGATATTGTTGCCTTTCAAGGTCTAACCTGTGAAAGTGAAATTCGCTGATCCATACAAAATAGTTAGGAGAGTTAGTAAAGTGTGCTTCCTGATTAAAAACTCCTAATCGTAGGAAGAAGAATCAGTTGCAGTTATACAGGGCCTTGGTGAGACCACACCCAGAATATTGTGTGCAATTTTGGTCTCCTTTTCTGAGGAAGGATGCTCTTGCTCTCGAGGGAGTGCATGAAGGTTTACCAGGCTGATTCCGGGGATGGCAGGTCTAACATATGAGGAGACATTGACTAGGTTAGGATTGTTTTTGCTGGAGTTCAGATGATTGAGGAGGGATCTCATAGAGACTTATAAAATTCTAACAGGACTAGACAGGGTAGATGCAGGGAGGATGTTCCTGATGATGGGTTTGTCCAGAACCAGAGATCACAGTATGAGGATTCAGGGTGGACGATTTAGGATGGAGATGAGGAGACATTTCTTCACCTGAATGGTGAGCCTGTGGAGTTCATTACCACAGGAAGTAGTTGATGCCAAAACGTTGAATGTATTCAAGAGGTGACTAGATATATATCTGCAGCTGAATGCATATTGCGTATGTTAAAATGGAGTGCGTGTGTGTGTATGTGTCTGTCTATCTGTCGAGTGGGGGAGGGGAAACCCTGAGGAAATAAAAGACTGGGCACATGTGGAAAACCAACAGACAGAAAGTTCTAGAAAGAGGAGGGGCTGGCACTAAAATGGCAAGCACTCTGGTGCTTGAGAGAACTGACTGGAGGAAACTGAGGGCGATGGGAGTGAGCATAAAATTGTGACTACGTGAGCCCTGGGTGGGCAGTTGGAGCAGTGCAGATAGCTGGAAGCAGTCGAGACCATCTGCTTGTATAATAGTGTTTGACCAATGAAGTTTAAAACTAACCTTTCACGGTGGCCTCATGTATGCTTCGTTGTGAAAACTTTGGACCCAATGATTCTCAAACTCAACAATTCTGGCGTAGTCGGCAGGATTGCAACTGGACTGAAAAGGGAAGAAAAACGAAACTCGGCTGATCACCGAGCCCTAAATTGGTGCCCAGAGGTGAGGACTCCCCTCATCTAAAAGTCCCTGGGTGAAAGTGGCAGCCCTAAATCCTCTCGTCTGACACGATCCCATGGTCAACGTCTGAACCCAATAGTTAAGACTACTGATGTCAGTAGCGACATGTTTAACCCTGTCTACAGCTCCCGAGGAAGAGTCCATGTAGGTTCAAACCATTCCCGAATCAAACACCATGTCCGACCCACAGAAACCTACAACCGTTGAAGGAGGACAGGCCCCGCCCACTGTAAGTGAAGACAGACAACTCCAAAATTTAAAGGGGTACATTGAACCAGCAGTTTGATCTACCGACCACCTTAATTAAAATTCAGCAAAAATATGGAATGTCCATGGGATAATGGTCCCTGGACAATATAAAATGTGTTTGCGGCAAAAATACCCGGCTTAAAGGTAAACAATGTACTCGTTGGTCATTATATGTCATGCAGCAAATCAGACAATAACATGACATTATTGAAGAAACTAATCAAGACCACAAAATCAGTAATTCAAAAAGAGCAACTGAAAGCTGTCTGTACTGAATTGAAAACCACAAAGCTCAAACTCCAGAAAGAGCAGGAAACTTACTCCCATGTGGAATTGCCCCCACGTATCCAAGTGCCCCTCCTACCACACAATCTTCAGATCAACTGGCCCCTAAGATTGAGCCTTTATTTGAGACTGAAAGACACAGTTCCGAGGACAGTGATTGAGACCACGAAGATAAACAACTGAAAGCCCCTAATCTAAGAACCATACAAAATAGAAGTCAGAAGAAGGAAAAGACAACTGATAAAGAGGGGAAAGTCAAGTACCAATAGGCCCAATGGGTAGAATACAAACCGGCCAATCCAAAATTGGTAGAGAGGCGTTCTAAGAAGCTCCCTCATTGCATGGAATGAGTGGAAAAACTCAAAAATAGAAATAGTCTGCACCCCATGGATGGAGTACAAGTGTTGTCCATTATTGTGAGAGCTAATACTGACTGGAAATTATCTAGGAAGGTGACCGAAGAATTAGAGGATGATGGACAGGATCTGGATGAGGGATGGAAGGTGATTCAAAATTGGTTGAAAGACTACGGTCCACCAAAAACTGACTGGGGTAAAGTATCTGCCCATCAGCAAAGAGGCAATAAGGAATTGAGGGACTACGTGGAGCGCTTTGTAACCATATGGATTGACCATTCGGGACTGGCTGGTTATATTGAACAACGCATGCTAATTAGACCAAAGTACTTTAGTGCCCCTCAAATCCGCCTTTGTTGTAGGATTGAAACCTGAATTAGCTAAAATGTTCAAGATTACACATTCAGATTGGGAAACAAGTCATGATTCATTCAGGGAGATGGTACAGAAGGCCAATCAACTTGAGCGAAACATTATTGTTTCTAAATTATGAAATATGCACACAGTAGTCCACCTGACAGATGCCCTGGAAGATGCCCTAACTATGGCCCAGAGGGACATTGGGCAAAAACGTGCCACTTTAAGAAGGCGGCAACTTACAGAAAACCGGCCCCTAGGCAGTACTTAAGCCCTTTGAAAACCCCACTGATGGAGCAGAGGTTACTAGAGTGCATTAAAAATCTGTCCCTTGAGTAGCAGAAGGCCCTTCTAAACCTGGCAAAAAACTAGACCTGCCCCAGCTCCCCCAACCTCCCACACCCCGCCTCTTAGCCCCTTTCTTAGCCACCTCACAAAAACGACTCGATGGCTGTTATGCTTTAGTGGGGTTGGGTGATAAGGAAATTGACTGTTTATTGGATACTGGAGCTGAGGGTTGACATGTTTGCCATTAATTGAGGGACAGGATCTACCAATGGACGGGAAGTGTAGGACTACAGTGGGAGTAGGGGGAAAAGGATCGTGTCTTAAGAAGATACAGCCATTACCCATACACCTAGGGTCACACGAGATTCTAGCATCTATACTGGACAGAGCCAGTATAACAAGCCCTCTTGGGGATGAATGTTTTGACTCAAATAAATTCATCCTTACACTTTGAGGATGGTCGCATTGCTTGGTCAATACAACCCCTCAAAGAAGAGGAGTGGCAGAACCATCCAGTTTGGGCAAAGGACAAAAACCTGTGGTTTGCTCAAAATGGCTCCAGGCATCTTCATCAGAACTGCCCCACCATGTACAAAGCAATATCCCATTAGCCCTGCCTCCGTTGCTGCTATTCAATTGGAACAACAGGATGTACTGGTCAAGGTACACAGCACGTCTATCAGTCCTGTCTGGCCGGTTAAGAAACCAGATGATACCTGGCATTTGACCATCAACTGTTGGACAGCCAATTGGTGCATTGACCAAAAAGTGTCTCTGGTAGCCAACCTATCCACCATTTTTAGTTCCCTCTCCCCGGAGCATGGCTATTTTTCTATCATAGACATGGCTAATGGATTCTGGTCTGTCCTTCTGGCCCCAGAAGTGCAACACTCGTTTATCTTCATGGTCCACCAACAGCAGAATGTCTGGATACACTTGCTCCAGGGTTTTCACAGCAGCGCTGCAGTGTTCCATTTGGTCCTGCAGAATCATTCACAGGAATTGTGTCCAATGGCATTGCGGACTGAGGAACAGAATAGGGAAGATTTGCATACTGTCCTTGATCGTTTACACTCCTGTGGTCATAAAGCCAATCTTATGAAGGCACAGATTGCCCAAGAGGAAGTGATATATTTGGGGCAGAAAATCTTGGCAGGCAAACGAGAGATGATGCAAGACAGGACAGCGGCCATTTGGACTGCTAAAGAAACCCACCATGATCTGGGAGCTGAGATCCTTTTTGGGGCTTTGCAATTTTGACTGTAACTGGATTGATAGTTACATGCAATTAGCCCAGCCATTGAATGATCTCCTTAAAGGAAAATGTGAACCTAAAGACCCGGTAGTGATTTGCCTTCCTGAAATTAAAACCTGCCTTAAGTTCCGCTCCAGCCCTGGCAATCCCTGACAATGGTAAGCCATTTACTGTTTATGTGCATGAGAAAGATTGGCTACATGAAAGCCATCCTTAAATAGGAACACAGTGACAGATAGAGAAATATCAGTTATTATTCTGCTCAGATATATTCTGTGGCACTGGGCTGGGGTAGTTATCTGAGAGCAATGGAAGCCATACCTCAAGTTGTCACGGCCACTGCCCCTACTGTGCTGCATCAAAAACTGGTTGTCAAATGCCCTGACACGATCCACGCTATGTTATCCATGAACTGTGTTTCACAGATAACTGCAGCCCCATGGACGCACTGGACAGCCCTTTTAGAAGACCCAAACCTCCACCTGGTCCATGCAAGCCCAGTTAATCCCGTGACACTGTTACCTGTTGCGTGGGATCAAAAGAGGGGAGGTGAGGAAGAGGCTGGCGATGGTGATGAAGAACACAACTGCATGGAAATTTTGTAGCACTTGGACAAAGCAGCTCAGGTGGCGGAAGAGCCTCTATGAAACCCTGACTTTGTTCTCCTTTGTAGAAGATGGTGTTCGAAGAGCAGGATGCGCTGTCACCAGCCTGTATGAAGTAATAGTTCAAGGAAGCTTGTCAGCAGGCACTTTGGCCCAACAGGCACGGTGGCTCAGTGGTTAGCACTGCTGCCTCACAGTGCCAGGGACCTGGGTTCGATCCCACCCTCAGGCGACTCTGTGTGGAGTTTGCACTTCTCCCCGTGTCTGCGCGGGTTTCCTCCGGGTGCTCCAGTTTCCTCCCACAGTCCAAAGATGTGCAGGCTAGGCGGATTGGCCATGCTAAATTCCCCGTAGTGTTCAGGGATGTGTAGATTAGGTGGGTTAAAGGGGGGTAGGTCTGGGTGGGATGTTCTGTGAGTCGGTGTGGACTTGTGGGGCCGAAGGGCCTGTTTCCACACTGTAGGGATTGTATGATTCTATAAGGCAGAACTAAGAGCACTCACGGAAGCATGTGAGGTAGCTGAAGGGGGAACAGCCAACATCTACACACATTCTCAATATGCTTTCAGGATGGCACATGAGTTTGAGCCTTTGTGGCAAAAAAGGGGATTTCTTACTGCAGGAACAACTATTCAGAATGGGGTTGAGGTCCAAAACCTCCTAGAAACCATTCAATTGCCACAAGAAGCTGCAATTCTGAAATGCAAGGCACATGGTAACACTTTGGCCAATCAGGTGACGAAAAGAGCAATTAAGGGGATTGGAAAAAATTAAGATACAGATGTGCACCCTTCTGCTACCTCACATGCTTCCGTGAGTGCTCTTAGTTCTGCCTTATAGAATCATACAATCCCTACAGTGTGGAAACAGGCCCTTCGGCCCGACAAGTCCACACCGACTCACAGAACATCCCACCCAGACCTACCCCCCTTTAACCCACCTAATCTACACATCCCAGGTCACAAGCAAATGACAGGATCTTAGAACGATGCAAGATCGATGTTCTAAGGTAGAAAAGTGGACATGGACTGAGGCTGGAATAAAATTATGTGAAGATGGTGTTTGGAGACAATGGGGCACAAACAAACCAGTCGTACCACAGGCGTTAATGGTCCTCCTGGCGCAGCAAACACATTCCTGAGGGCACTTGGCCCCTGTACAGGTGATGGCCAGATTCCAAAAGAGTTGTTGGGGAAGAGGATTTAAGAGACATGAGCAACTCGTGGCAGATGGCTGTGTAATCTTCAGGAAGAACAATACTGGACCCACCACCGTAATGCCACAATTGAGACTTCCTGCACCTGTTGGACCCTTCCAACATTTGCAGCTGGATTACATCTTTCTCCCCAAGTGCCAAGGATAATCAGATGTCTAGTTATAGTGGATAAATTCTCACAATGGGTGGAGGTGACACCTGCCAGAAGGGCCACAGCCAATCATACCACAAAGGTTCTCTGCAAGGAGTATGTTCCCCAGTGGGGGGGTCCCATCTAACATTGATTCAGACCAAGAAACTCATTTTACTGGAGTGGTTTGTCAAGAGGTGTGCAGGCTGTTGAACATTGAATGGGACTTGCATTGTCCACATCATCCACAATCATCAGGACAGGTTGAGTGTGCAAATCAGACGATAAAACAATGCTTGGCTAAATACCACCAGGAAGGAGTGTCTTGGCCCCAAGCTCTTCCTCTAGTCCTGTGTAGTATTCAGGTGACACCTTATCGAACCCCAGGCCTAAGCACTTTTGAAGTTATAACCGGGCGATTTCTGTCCCTGCCTGGTACGATAGATTTCCATACAGCTGGTGACCATTTATTGAGTGACTCACTATTAAAATATTGTCAGGATCTGACAAATGTTGTTAGTTATGTCTCCCAACAGGTTGCTGCAGTGTAGGGTGATCCTCCCGAAGGTGTACACAATATAGTCCCTGGAACATGGGTACTTATTAAGAAAATCCACAAGGAACCACTTGGTACGAAGTGGAAAGGCCCATTCCAAGTTCTGTTAACAACTCCATTGGCTGTAAAAGTACCTGGGAAGAAAACCTGGATCCACATTTTACACGTTAAGAGATCCACTGTGCCACCGGAAACATGAAGCTCATGTTTTTTGGACTTTTTGCTTACCTGATAGTCATTGGAACATGAACTTCTGTTGTGAAACAGGAATTGAATGTAAGTATGTTTTGGTGTATGTTGTAAGTGTATGCTAGTCATTCCAATATCTCCAGTTGCTGTGTTTACTCAAATACACCCGGACATTTTAAGGTGTGTTTGTGTGAGGGCCGGAGAGAGAGAGTGAGTGTGTAAGGTGCAGACAGCGAGCTGCCTGTGTGTGTGTGTGTGTTGGAATTGCAAATTCACCCTATTTCTTTTAATTCTTCTGAAGTGGGAGAATGGGTCACTTGCCAGAACATATCCCTTATAAGGTGGCCTGCATGGCCAACACATCTTCCATAGAGAGAGGGTAGATATTAATGGTACCCGGGTCAGGTGGGAATCAATGGGGCACAGTCTTTCTACCTTTGAACGTTGGCACCAACCTCAGTTTAATACCCCCCGTTTACCACCATTCGTCACCGTCACTGACGAATTGCTTCATTCCATCTGGTCAGAAATCACATGTTATAGTCCAAAAGGTTTATTTGAAAACACAAGCTTTCTGAGCAGAGCCCCTTCGTCAGGTGAAGTGAGAAAAAAGCGCACGGAACACAGGAATTCCAAGTAAAACATCACAGGGTCACACAACTGAAAGAGGATGCAATAAATAAACCTAAGATACTGTTAAATCTTTAATCAGTTAGAAGGTTTTAATTGATTAATGTGAATATGTAAATCCCCAAATTCATTTCAAGTCACCATCCTGAGAGAAATAATTGTTTTATGAGTGTAAACAAGAGGTGACAAGTTAGGTCAGACAATGCATGATAGGTGTGAGGCCTTGCTAAGAATCTGTTTACGTTTTCATTTGGAGTCAGACTGGTTTTATTTCTAAAGTAGGAATTTATAAAATGCCACATTGACTGACAGTCTATAAATTGTGTGCTTTTCAAACAAAATACAATTAATCTGCAAATGCAAAATCATCCCATAGATTAAAACGTGTGTGTGCATGCGTGTGTGTGTGTGTGTGTGTGTGTGTGTCAGAGGGGAGAGAGAGAGAGAATGTGTGTGTGTGGGAGAGAGAGAAAGAGTGTCTCTGTGTGTGGGAGAGTACGTGTGCGTATGTGTGAGTGACTCTGTGTGTGAATGTGTGAGAGAGATCGTATGTGTACGTATGTGTGAGGGGGACAGAGAGAGAGAGTGTGATTGTGTTGGAGAGAGAGAGAGAGAGAGAGAGACAGTGAGTGTGTGATCGTATGTGTGTTATAGGAAGACAGTGAGATTGTGTGTACCTGTGTCTGTTAGGGGGAGAGAGAGAGAGAAAGAGAGAGAGTATGTAAGCTTGTGTTGGAGAGAGAGAAAGAGTGCCTGTGTGTGAGAGAGAGAGAAAGAGTGTCAATGTGTGTGGGAGAGCATGTGCACGTGCGTGTGTGTGTGTGTTATAGGAAGATAGTGAGAGTGTGTGTATCTGTGTCTGTTAGGGAGAGAGAGAGAGAAGAGAGAGAGAGTGTGTGTGCCTGAGGGAGAGACAGGAGAGGGAGAGGGAGAGGGAGAGAGAGAGGGAGTGTGTGTGTGTATGCGCGCATGCAAG
>NC_063354.1:46755215-46762715 GCF_021869965.1 Rhincodon typus | reverse complement strand
GTGTGTGTGTCTGTGTGTTATAGGAAGACAGTGAGAGAGTGTGTACCGGTATGTGTTAGAGGGAGAGAAAGAGAGACTGTGTGTAAACTTGTGTTGGAGAGAGAGAAAGAGTGCCTGTGTGTGGGAGAAAGAGTGTGTCTGTGTGTCTGTGTGTGAGGGAGAGAGAGAGAGAGTGTGTGTGTGTGTGTATGTGAGAGAGAGAGAGAGAGAAAATGTGTGCGTGTTGGAGAGGGAGAAAGACTGCCCATGTGTGTGTGAGTGTGTGTGTGTATGTGTCTGAGGGAGAGCGAGGCGGGGGGGGGAGGTGTGTGTGTGTGTGTGTGAGTGATGCTTTAAGTTAGACAAGGCATTAGAGGTGTGAGGTCTTGTTTAGAATTTCCTTGTGTTCTTATATGGAGTCAGATTGGTTTTATTTCTAAAGTAGGAATTTATAAAGAACAAAGAACAAAGAAAATTACAGCACAGGAACAGGCCCTTCGGCCCTCCAAGCCTGCGCCGATCCAGATCCTCTATCTAAACCTGTCATCTATTTTCCAAGGATCTGTATCCGTCTTCTCCCTGCCCATTCATGTATCTGTCTAGATACATCTTAAATGACGCTATCGTGCCCGCCTCTACCACCTCCGCTGGCAACGCATTCCAGGCACCCACCACCCTCTGCGTAAAGAACTTTCCACGCATATCTCCCTTAAACTTTTCCCCTCTCACCTTGAAATCGTGACCCCTAGTAATTGAGCCCCCCACTCTGCGAAAAAGCTTCTTGCTATCCACCCTGTCTATACCTCTCATGATTTTATAGACCTCAATCAGGTCCCCCCTCAACCTCTATCTTTATAATGTAAATAATCCTAATCTACTCAACCTCTCTTCATAGCAGACAACATCCTGGTGAACCTCCTCTGCACCCCCTCCAAAGCATCCACACCTTTTGGTAATGTGGCGAGCAGAACTGTACGCAGTATTCCAAATGTGGTCAAACGAAAGTCCTATACAACTGTAACATGACCTGCCAACTCTTGTACTCAATATCCCGTCCGATGAATGAAAGCATGCCGTATGCCTTCTTGACCACTCTATCGACCTGCGTTGCCACCTTCAGGGTACAATGGACCTGAACACCCAGATCTCTCTGTGCATCAATTTTCCCCAGGGCTTTTCCATTTACCATATAGTTTACTCTTGAATTGGATCTTCCAAAATGCATCACCTTGCATTTGCCTGGATTGAACTCCATCTGCCATTTCTCCACCCAACTCTCCAATCTACCTATATTCTGCTGCATTCTCCAACAGTCCCCTTCACTATCTGCTACTCCACCAATCTTAGTGTCATCTGCAAACTTGCTAATCAGACCATCTATACCTTCCTCCAGATCATTTATGTATATCACAAACAACAGTGGTCCCAACACAGATCCCTGTGGAACACCACTGGTCACAGTTCTCCATTTTGAGAAACTCCCTTCCAATATGCAACATTGACTGACTGTCAATAAATTGTGTGCTTTTTGAGCAAAATTTAAGTAAATTGCAAATGCAAATTCACCCCATAGATTAATATGTGTGCGCGCATGTGTGTGTGTGGTGCGCAAGTGTGTGTGTGTGTGAGACGGAGAGAGAGGGAGAGAGAGAGTATGTGTGCGTGTGAGGGAGATGGGGGAGAGAGAGTGTGTGTGTGGTAGAGAGAGAAAGAGTGTCTATGTGTGTGGGAGAGCGTGTGTGTGTATGTGTGTGTATTATAGGAAGAGAGTGACAGTGTGTTTACGTGTGTGTGTGAGGAAAAGAGAGAGTGTGTGTGAGATAGATGGGGGAGAGAGAGAGAGAGAAAATGTGTGTGTGGGAGAGAGAGAAAGAGTGTCTATGTGTGTGAGAAAGTGTGTTTGTGTGTGTGTCCCTGTGTGTGGGAGACAGAGAGAGTGTCCGTGTCAATGAGTGTGTGTTTGTGTGAGTGTGTGTGAGGGGAAGAGGGAGAAAGAGTATGTGGGGGAGAGAGAGAGAGAATTTGTCTGTGTGGGAGAGAAAGAGATTCGAGATGTGTGGGAGAGTGTGTGAGTATGTGTGTGAGAGAGAGTATGAGGGAGAGGGTGAGAGAGAGAAAGCGTGTGTGGGAGAGAGAGAATGAGTATCTATGTTTGTGGGAGTGTGTGTGTGTGTCAGTGTGTGTGTGTGAGTGAGTAGGAGAGAGAGAGGGAATTTGTGTGTGTGGGAGAGAGAGAAAGAGAGTCTATGTGTGTGTGTGTGTGTGTGTGTGTGTGTGTGTGAGTGAGTGAGAGAGAGAGGAAGAGAGAGAGTGTATGTGTGTTATAGGAAGACAGTGGGAGTGTGTGTACCTGTGTCTGTATACGTGTGTGAGGGAGTGAGAGAGAGAGAGTGTGTGTGTGTGTGTATGTGGTGGAAAGAGAGAATGTATCTGTGTGGGAGAGACAGAAGGAGTGTCAATGTGTGTGGAAGAGCGTGTGTGTGTGTTATCGGAAGACAGTGAGAGTGTGTGTACCTGTGTCTGTTGGGGGAGAGAGAGAGAAAGAGAGAGAGTGTGTGTGCTTGTGTTGGAGGAGAGAAAGAGTGCCTGTGTGGGAGAGACAGAGAGTGTGTGTGTGAGGGACAGACAGGAGAAAGAGAGAGTGTGTGTGAGTGAGAGAGAGGAAGAGAGAGTGTATGTGTGTCATAGGAAGACAGTGTGAGTGTGTGTACCTGTGTCTGTATATGTGTGTGAGGGAGTGAGAGAGAGAGAGTGTGTGTGTGAGTATGTGTGTGTGTGGTGGAGAGAGAGAATTTGTCTGTGTGGGAGAGACAGAAGGTGTGTCAATGTGTGTGGAAGAGCGCGTGTGTGCATGTGTGTGTGTGTTATCGGAAGACAATGAAAGTGTGTGCACCTGTGTCTGTTGGGGGAGAGAGAGAGAAAGAGAGAGAATGTGTGTGCTTGTGTTGGAGGAGAGAAAGAGTGCCTATGTGTGGGAGAGAAAGAGAGTGTCTGTGTGAGGGAGAGACAGGAGAGAGAGACAGAGAGAGAGAGAGAGTGTGTGTGTGTGTGTGTGTGTGAGGGAGAGAGAGAGTGTGTGTGCGTGTATCTGTGTGTGTGTGTGTGTGTGTGCGCATGTGTATGTTGTTGGGAGACATAGTGTGTGTGTGTGGGAATGAGAGACAGAGCGCCTCTGTGTGTAGGAGAGTGTGTGTGTGTGTGTGTTTGTGTGTGTGTGTGTCTGTGTCTGTGTTATAGGAAGACAGTGAGAGTGTGTGTATGTGTGTGTGTTAGGGGGCCAGAGACAGAGAAAGCGAGAGAGTGTGTGTGCTTGTGTTGGAGAGAGAGAAAGAGTGCCTGTGTGTGTGAGAGAGAGAGTGTGTGTGTGTGAGATAGAGACAGGAGAGAGAAAGAATGTGTGTGTACACATGGGTGTGTATGTGTGAGGGGGTGTGGTGTGTGTGTGTTTGTGTGAGAAAGACGCTATAGGAATGTATAAAATGCTACATTGACTGACTGTCTATAAATTGTGCACATTTCAAGAAAAATAGAATTAATCTGCAAATGCAAATTCACCCATAGATTAATGTGTGTGTGTGTGCGTATGTGTGTGCGTGTGTATGTGTGAGGGAGAGGGGGAGACAGAGTGTGTGTGTGGGAGAGAGAGAAAGAGTGTCAGTGTGTTGGTGTGTGTGTGTGAGGGAGGGAGGGAGAGAGAGAGGAAGAGAGAGATAGAGTGTGTGTATGTGTGTGGTGTGTTATAGGAAGACAATGAGAATGTGTGTACCTGTGTCTGTATGTGTGTGAGGGAGAGAGAGAGACAGTGTGTGTGTGTGTGTGGTGGAGAGAGAGAATGTATCTGTGTGGGAGAGAGAGAAGGAGTATCAATGTGTGTGGAAGAGCGTGTGTGTGTTTATGTGTGTGTGTTATAGGAAGATAGTGAGAGTGTGTGTACGTGTGTGTGTTAGGGGGAGAGAGAGAGAAAGAGAGAGAGTGTGTGCTTGTGCTGGAGAGGGGGAAAGAGTGTCTATGTGTGGGAGAGACAGAGAGTGTGTGCGTGAGGGGGAGACAGAGAGAGTGAGTGTGTGAGGTGGAGAGAGAGAGAGAATGTTTTTCATTTTTTTTTCATAGAATCCCTACATTGCGGAAACAGACCCTTCGGCCCAACAAGTCCACACTGACCGTCAGAGCACCCACCCAAGCCCATCCCCCAATAACCCACCTAATCTACACATCCCTGAACACTGTGGGCAATTTAGACTGGCCAATCCACCTACCCTGCACATCTTTGGACTGTGGGAGGAAACCGGAGCACCCGGCGGAAACCCACGCAGACACGGGGAGAATGTGCAAACCACGCAGACAGTTGCCCGAAGATGGAAATGCACCCAGGTCCTTGGCGCTGTGAGGCAGCAGTGCTAAGTGTAAGGTAGGGGTAGCGGTTAGATAGACCTTAGGTTTAGGGTAAAAGTTCGGCACAACATCATGGACCGAAGGGCCTGAACTGTTCTATGTTCTATGTTCAATGTAACCACTGAGAGAAAGAGTGTCTCTGTGTGTGTGTTGGTGTTATAGGAACATAGTGAGAGTGTGTGTGCGTGCGTGTGTTAGGGGGAGAGAGCGAGAGAAAGAGGGAGAGTGTGTGTGCTTGTGTTGGAGAGAGAGAAAGAGTGCCTGTGCTGGGGGAGAGAGAAATAGAATTAATCTGCAAATGAAAATTTACCCCACAGATTAATGTGTGTGTGTGTGTGGTGTAGAGAGAGAACGTGTGTTTGAGTGTGGGAGAGAGAGAAAGAGTGTAAATGTGTATGGGGAAGCATGTGTGTGTGTTGTAGGAAGAGAGTGGGAGTGTGTGTATATGTGTGTGATCGGGAGAGACAGGGGGAGAGAATGTGTGTGTGTGTTGAAGAGAGAGAAAGAGTGTCCGCGTGTGTGGGAGAAAGAGACAGAGTGTGTGTGTGTGTGTGAGAGAGAGAGAGAGAGAGAAAGTGTGTGTGTGTGTGTGTGTGTGTGTGTTGGAGAGAGGGAAAGAGTGTCTATGTATGTGGGTGAGGGGGAGAGAGAGAGTGTCTGTGTGTGTTGGAGAGAGAGAAAGAGTGTCTATGTGTGTGGGAGAGAGATAGAGTGTGTGTGTGTGAGGGAAAAAGTGTGCATGTGTGTGTGTGTGGTGGAGAGAGAGAATGTGAGTGAGTGTGGAAATGAGAGAAAGGGTGTCAATGTGTTTGGGAGACCGTGCGTGTGTGTGTGTGTGATGTAGGGGCAGAGAGAGAGAGACTGTCTGTATCTGTGTGTGTAACGGGCAGAGAGAGACAGTGTGTGTGTTTGTGTGTGTGAGGAGAAGGGAGAGAAAGAGTGTCTACGTATGTGGGAGAGAGAGAGAGCGTGTATGTGTGTATGTCTGTGACAGGGGGAGAGAGAGAGAATGTGTCTGTGTGGGAGAGAAAGAGAGTCTGTATGTGTGGGAGAGAGTGTGAGTGTGTCTGTATGTGTGTGAGAGAGAGTGTGTTTGTGTGTGAGGGAGAGGGTGAGAGAGAGAGAGTGTGTGTGTGGGAGAGAGAGAATGAGTCTCTATGTGTGTGGAAGTCTCTGTGTGTGGTGTGTAAGACTGTGTGTGTGAGAGAGTGAGTAGGAGAGAGAGAGGGAGTGTGTGTGTGTGGGAGAAAGAGAAAGAGAGTCTATGTGTGTGTGTGTCTGTGTGTATTATAGGAAGAGAGTGACAGTGTGTTTACGTGTGTGTGTGTGAGGAAAAGAGTGTGTGTGTGTGTGTGTGTGAGATAGAGTGGGAGAGAGAGAGAAAATGTGTGTGTGGGACAGAGAGAAAGAGTGTCTGTGTGTGTGTGAAAATGTGTTTGTGTGTGTGTGTGTGTGTGTGCGTGTGCCTGTGTGTGGGGGAGAGAGAGTGTCCATGTCAATGAGTCAGTGTGTGTGCGTGTGTTTGTTTGTGTTTGTGTGTGTGTGTTTTGTGTGTGTGAGGGGAAGAGAGAGAAGGAGTGTCTACATATGTGGGGGAGAGAGAGAGAGCATGTGCGTGTGTGTGTCTGTGAGGGGGAGAGAGAGAGAGAATGTGTCTGTATGGGAGAGAAAGAGAGTCTATATGTGTGGGGGAGTGTGTGTGTGTGTGTGTGTGTGTGCATGTGTGTTTGTGTGTGTGTCTCTGTGTGGGAGAGAGAGAGTGTCCATGTCAATGAGCATGTGTGTCTGTGTGTGTGTGTGTGTGTGAGAGGGGGAGAGAGAGAGCTGCCTGTGTGTGTGTGTGTGTGTGTGTGTGTGTGTGTGTGTGTGTGTGCAAGTGTGAGTGTGTTTGTGTGAGACAGTGTCGCTTTAGGTCAGATAATGCATGATAGGTGTGAGGCCTTGTTTAGAATCCGTTTGTGTTTTCATGTGGAGTCAGACTGGTTTTATTTCTAAAGTAGGAATTTATTACACACTACATTGACTGACTGTCTATAAACTGTGTGCTTTTCAAGCAAGATGGAATAAATCAGGAAATGCAAATTCACCCCACAGATTAATGTGCGTGTGTGTGTGTGTGAGAGAGAGTGATGCTTTAGATCAGACAATGCATGATAGGTGTGAGGCCTTGTTTAGAATCCGTTTGTGTTTTCATGTGGAGTCAGACTGGTTTTATTTCTAAACTAGGAATTTATTACACGCTACATTGACTGACTGTCTATAAACTGTGTGCTTTTCAAGCAAGATAGAATTAACCTGTAGATGCTCATTCACCCCATAGATTAATATGCATGTGTGCATGTGGTGGGTAAGAGTGTTTATGTTTCTCTGTGTGTGTGTGTGTGTGTGTGTGTGTGTGTGTGTGTGTGAGGGGTAGAGAGAGAGAATGTGTATGTGTGGGAGAGAGAGAAAGAGTGCCCGTGTGTGGGAGAGAGAAAGTGTGTGTGTGTGTGTGAGGGAGAGACAGGAGAGAGAGAGAATGTGTGTGTGTCTGTGTGTGCGTGTGTGTGTGTGAGGGGGAGAGAGAGAGCTGCCTCTGTGTGTGTGTGTGTGTGTGCGTGTGTGTTTGTGTGAGAAAGTGACCCTTTAGGAATTTATGAAACACCACATTGACTGACTGTCTATAAATTGTGTGCTTTCCAAGCAAGATAGAATTAATCTGCAAATGCAAATTCACCCCATATCTGTGTGTGCATGCGTGTGTGTGGTGGGTAAGAGTGTGTGTGCGTGTGAGAGAGTGTGAGGGAGAGGGGGAGACAGAGTGTGTGTGTGGGAGAGAGAGAAAGAGTGTCAATGTGTGTGGGAGAGTGTGTGTGTGTTTCTGTGTGTGTGTGTGTGTGTGTGTGTGTGTGGGTGTGTGAGTGAGTAGGAGAGAGAGAAGGAATTTGTGTGTGTGGGAGAGAAAGAAAGAGAGTGTGTGTGTGTGAGGAAGAGAGAGAGTGTATGTGTGTTATAGGAAGACAGTGGGAGTGTGTGTATCTGTGTCTGTACATGTGTATGAGAGAGTGAGAGAGAGTGTGTGTGTGTGTATGTGTGTGTGGTGGAGAGAGAGAATGTGTCTGTGTGGGAGAGAGAGAAGGAGTGTCAATG
>NC_063354.1:46726023-46755205 GCF_021869965.1 Rhincodon typus | reverse complement strand
GAGAGAGAGAATGTGTCTGTGTGGGAGAGAGAGAAGGAGTGTCAATGTGTGTGGAAGAGCGTGTGTGTGCATGTGTGTGTGTGTGTGTTATCAGAAGACAGTGAGAGTGTGTGTACCTGTGTCTATAGGGGAAGAGAGAGAGAAAGAGAGTGTGTGTGTGCTTGTGTTGGAGGAGAGAAAAAGTGCCTGTGTGTGGGAGAGACAGAGTGTGTGTGTGAGGGAGAGACAGGAGAGACAGAGAGTGTGCGTGTGAGGGAGAGACAGGAGAGAGAGAGAGTGAGTGTGTGAGGGGGAGAGAGAGAGCTGCCTGTGTGTGTGTGTGTGTGTGAGTGTGAGTGTGTTTGTGAGAGACAGTGTTGCTTTAGGTCAGACAATGCATGATAGGTGTGAGGCCTTGTTTAGAATCCGTTTGTGTTTTCATTTGGAGTCAGACTGGTTTTATTTCTAAAGTAGGAATTTATAAAACCCAACATTGACTGTCTACAAATTGTGTGTTTTTCAAGCAAAACAGAATTAATCTGCAAATGCAAATTCACCCCATATATTAGTAGGTGTGGGTGTGGGTGTGGCGGGTAAGAGTGTGTGTGTGTGGTGGCTAAGAGTGTGTTTGTGTGATTGGGAGAGAGAGACAATGTGTATGTGTGGGAGAGAGAGAAAGAGTTTCTATTTGTGTGAGAGAGAGTGTGAGTATGTGTGAGGGAGAGAGCATGTGCGTTTGTGTCTGTGTGTGTATGTGTGAGTGAGTGAGTGGGAGAGAGAGAGAATGTTTTTCACTTTTTTTCGTAGAATCCCTACTGTGCAGAAACAGGTCCTTTGGCCCAACAAGTCCACACTGACCGTCAGAGCACCCACCCAAACCCATCCCCCTATAACCCACCTAATGTACACATCCATGAACACTGTGGGCAATTTAGCCTGGCCAATCCACCTAAACTGCACATCTTTGGACTGTGGGAGGAAGCTGGAGCACCCGGAGGAAACCCACACAGACACGGGGAGAGTGTGCAAACTCCACACAGACAATCGCCCGAGGATGGAAATGCACCCAGGTCCCTGGCGCTGTGAGGCAGCAGTGCTAAGTATAAGATAGGGGTAGCGGTTAGATAGACCTTAGGTTTAGGGTAAAAGTTCGGCACAACATCGTGGGCCGAAGTGCCTGTACTGTTCTATGTTCTACGTTCGATGTAATCACTGAGAGAAAGAGTGTCTCTGTGTGTGTGTGTGTGTGTGTGTGTCTGTGTGTGTGTCTGTGTGTGTGTGTGTCTGTGTGTGTGTGTGTGTGTGTGTGTGTGTCTCTGTGTGTGTGTGTGTGTGTGTGTGAGAGAGGGGGAGACAGAGAGAGTGACTGTGTGAGGGGGAGAGAGAGACCTGCCTGTGTGTGTGAGTGAGTGTGATGCTTTAGGTCAGAAATGCATGATAGGTGTGAGGCCTTGTTTAGAATCTGGAGCCAGACTGGTTTTATTTCATAGAATCATACAATCTCTACAGTGTGGAAACAGGCCCTTCAGCCAAACAAGTCCACACCGACCCTCAGAGTATCCCATCCAGACCCATCCCCCTGTAACCCACCTAATCTACACATCCCACCTTTCTAAATTAAAAATCTATAAAACACCATCAGAGAAAGCAAGAACTGCCAATGTTGGAGTCTGAGATAACACAGTGTGGAGCTGGAGGAACACAGCAGGCCAGGCAGCATCAGAGGAGCAGGAAAGTTTCAGGTCGGGACCCTTCTTAATTTTTCAGAAATGGGGGTGGCGGAAGAGAGCTGGGAAATAAATAGAGAGAGGAGGGGTGAGGCTGAGGAAGGTAGGTGGGATGGTGATAGGTGAGTGCAGGTAGGCAGTGATGGGGATTGGTCAGTGAGGCGGGAGGAGCGGATAGGTGGTAGAGAAGATGGACAGGTTGTGTCAGGTCAAGGAGGCGGGGATGAGAGGGAATGTTGGTCATAGGATGAGGCAGACTCGAGACTATTTTGTAGAGCATCTGAGCTCTCTACACAACAAACGACAACACCTTCTGGTCGTGAACATTTTAACCCGTCCTCCTACTCCCTGGGTGACATGTCCATCCTGGGCCTCCTCCAGTGTCACAATGACACCACATTCAAACTGGAGGAGCAGCACCTCATATTCCGCCTCGGGAGCCCACAGCCCGATGGCCTAAACATGGATTTCACCAGTTTTAAAATCTCCCCACCCCAGGCTTCATCCCATGACCAACCCTCCATCTGAAGAAGGGTCCCAACACAAAACATCACCTTTCCAGCTCCTCTAATGCTGCCTGGTCTGCTGTGTTCCTCCAGCTCCACACTGTGTTATCTACAAAACGCCACATTGACCAACTGTCTATAAATTGTGTGCTTTCGGAGTGTAAGGTGAATTGAGAAAGAAGCACACAGAACATAGAATTTATAAGTAAAAGATCAAAGGCTCACACAACTGATGAGAGCATCCCAACCCAAAATGTTGACTCTCCTGCTTCTCTGATGCTGCCTGACCTGCTGTGTTCATTCAGCTCCACACGGTGTTGACACAACTGATGAGGATGTATTCCAGAAATCTAAGATGTTATTAAGTGTTTAATCAGTTACAAGGTTTTAATTGATTAATACGTTTCTGTAAATCCCTGAATTTCTTTCAAGTTGCTGCCCTGAGAGAACTAAAGATTTTATCAGTGTAAAGAAGACGTGACATTTTAGATCAGACAATGCATGTTAGGTGTGAGGCCTCGTTTAGAATCTGTTTGTGTTTTGGTTCTCTAGCTTCCAGCCTGAACTTATTAAAATAGCCATTCCCTATGGACAAGTCCTACGCATACACAGGATCAGCTCAGATGAGGAGGAATGCGATGGACACCTGAAGGTGTTGAAGGACACCCTCAGAAAACAGACACGGGATACGACCGATGGGGCACCCTTCATCGTCCAGTATTTCCTGGGAGCAGAGAAACTGTGCCATGTTCTTCGTAGCCTTCAACACATTGCTGATGACAATGAACATCTCGCCAAGATCTTCCCCACACCTCCACTTCTCGCCTTCAAACAACCGCCAAACCTTAAACAGACCATTGTTCACAGCAAACTACCCAGACTTCAGGACAACATCGACCATAACACTATACAGCCCTGCCATGGTAAGATATCTGCAAGACATGTCAAATCATTGACATGGATACTACCATCACACGTGGGAACACCACCCACAACGTGCATGGCAGGTGTGAATTGGCCAACATTTTGTCTATCTCATATGCTGCAGACAGGGATGCCCTGAGGCATGGTCCATTGGCAAAACCATGCAGACGCTATGGCAACAGATGAATGGACATCATGCAACAATCGCCAAACAGGGATGTTCCGTCCCAGTGGGGGATCACTTCAGCTGTCAAGGCCACTCGGCCTCGGATCTTCGGATAAACATCCTCCAAGGTAGACTTTGGGATACGCAATAATGCAGAGTCGCTGAGCAGAGGCTGATAGCCAAGTTCAGTCCCCATGTGATGGCCTCAACTGGGACATTGGGTTCATGTCGCACTACAGGTGACCCCACCCACACTCTGGACTCTCACACACACACACAAGCTCACAACTCTCTCTCTCTCGCTCTCTCTCTCTCTCCCACACACAAACAGATCTAAACAAGGCTTCAAATATTAATCAATTAAAACCTTCTAACTGATTAAAAATTTACCAGCATCTTAGGTTTGTCAGAAGAAGGGTCTAGGCCCGAAACGTCAGCCTTCCTGCTCCTCTGATGCTGCTTGGCCTGCTGTGTTCATCCAACTCTGCACCTTGTTATCTCAGATTCTCCAGCATCTGCAGTTCCTGCTATCTCATGGGCAGGATTCTGTTACCTTGCTTTTGTAGTCCCATTCATACATCACTTCTATGACCTGTCCAAAACCCACTCTACTGTACACAAGCATGCCATGACAGAGACAGAAAGATTCTTCACTATTTTGCTCCCCCACCCCGTAATGTATTGCCAAGCTAGCCAGAGAATACATCAATATGGAAGCTATCCTAGAACAGATAGCTAATGACCTTTCAGGCCGTTGATAAGATTAATGCTGTAATGTTTGCCTGACGAGCTGCCTCTGTGAAGAATCGCATAGCTCTGGACTGGATCATGGCTGGGAAACGTGGCACTTGTGCCCTCATAGGTAAGGAGTGTTGTACCTATGTTCCTGATAACTCAGAGAACATAACTAACCTCGCTGACCACATTTGTAAGGAAATGGCAAAATTAAAACAACCTACCCCAGGTACCTATGGAGCTGGGCCACCGGTAGGCTAGGCTCATTGGGAACTTCTATTGTTCAGGGAATTGTAATCTTCCTTGTTGTTATCCTTGATCTTTATGACCTAGCCCAATGTTTTAAATATTGTAGCCTGATCCTTAATCTAGACCAGATTCAACACTTGGAAATTTCTGAGCAAACTCATACCATGTTGAGGTTGTTGTATGTGTAGTGATTCTTGTTAATGTTTAAAATAATCAAAAGGGGGTTTTGTGAGAGAAGGCTTGATTATGTTTAAAATGATTAGGTTTAAAACAAAATGTCTGCAGCTGAATGCATATTGCATAGGGTAAAATGGAGGTGTGTGTGTGTCAAGTGGGGGAGAGCAAGCCATGAGGGAGTAAAAGACTGAGCATGTGTGGAAAACCAACAGACAGAAGGTTGTAGAAAGAGGAAGGGCTGATCACAAAAATGACAAGCACCCTGGTGCTTGAATGAGCTGATTGGAGAATTTGGGGGGTGGGAGTGAGCATAAAATTGTGAGAATGCGAGCCCTGGGTGGGCAGGTGGGGCACTTTAAGCAGTGCAGATAGCTGGAATCAGTCGAGACCGACTGCTTGTATGATATTCAGTGTTTGACCAATAAAGTTTAAAGCTAACCCTCCCTGGTGACATAATGTGTGCTTCGTTGTGAAAACTTCAGAAGCAATGATTCTCAAACCCAATAGAGAGGTAAACAGTTCTCAAAGTGAACTTCCTACAATTTGACTCACTAACACAGGAATACTGGGGCAGTTCAACAATGTGCTCTTGTAAAACTATTGTGAAAGTACAAGGTAATCTGTAAAAATATATCCGGAAGTGTTATGTTAGCTGGACATGATGTGGATGTAGGACAGTCAGGACCGAAGAAACAACATCCTTATTGTTTGAGCTCAAAAAAAATCAAGCTCTAGTGGAAACAGAGATTCAGTACATGCTAGAGAACCATTTAACTGAACCTTGTCAATTAGGTGGATTTCACCAAAGGTGTTGGTTCCTAAATTGGATGGATCAATTAAACTATGTATATATTATAGAAAGGTAAATGCAGTCATGATGACAGATTCATGCCCAATTCCACAATTAGAAGATTGTATTGATAGATTTGTCAGTGTATCGTTCCTTTCCAAGATCTACTGAAGGGCCACTGGCAGGTACCATTCATATCAGAGGCGAAAGAAATATTCACTCAGAGATAGTAGGAACTGCTGATGCTGGAGTCTGAGATAACAAGGTGTAGAGCTGGATGAACACAGCAGGCCAGGCAGCATCAGAGGAGCAGGAAAGCTGACGTTTCGAGTCAGGACCCTTCTTCAGAAATGCTGAAAGTTCTGCAGAAGGGTCCAGATGCTGCCCGGCCTGCTGTGTTCATCCAGTTCCACATCTTGTTATCTAAAGAAATATTCGCTTTTGTTACACCAAATGGGTTATACAATGTCAACTGATGCCATTTAGGTTAAAAAAAAAAGCCCCAGCTACATTCCAGAGGCTTATGAATCAAGTCATAGCTGAGATGCATAACTGAGTAGGGTAGGGACACGATGTTGTGACATGTTAGTATTTGATAAGGGAATGTTGGCCAGGTGGAAGACCTGTTAAGTAAATAAATTTAGTGATAACTTTAGACAAAAGTGATTTCAGAAATGCAAAAATAACTTACTTAGAGCATATTGTTAGTTAAAAAAACAAGTTTGCCAAGGACAGCAAAAGCGTAGACTGTAGTCAAATTCTCTGCTCTTAAATATACTAAACGAGAAATTCTGTGTGCAAGTTCAGGATGATAACTCTACCTCTAACAAATCTGTTAAAGGAATAAGCAGAAGTGATTTGGTTAACAGAATGCCAAGTAGCCTCTGAGAATCTGAAGGCAACATTAATAACTGAACCAATGCTCATTCTTACTTTCCCAGACCTTTCAAAATGACAATTGATGCTCGTGACTTTGAGGTTAGGTGCTATCCTATTACAGGGTGATGAGTTGGGAATGGAGAAGCCAGCAGAGTACTTCACTATGATTCTGAACCAGTGTTAGAAAAAATACTTTCCCATGGTAAAAGAGATTTTGGGATTGTTGTTGGCTCTTCAACACTTTAAAGTCTACATCTAAGTGGAGTCATAGAATCATGAAGATCTACAGCACAGAAAAAGGCCCTTCAGTCCATCAAAAACAACTACCTAACTAATCTATTTTGCAGCATTTGGCCCATAGATCTGTATGTCTTGGCATCGCAACTGCACATCTAAATACTTTTAAAATGTTATGATGGTTTCTGCCTCTACCATCCTTACAGGCAGTGAGTTTCAAATTCTCACCACCCTCTGAGTGAAAACGTTCCTCCTCACATCTCCTCTAAACTTTCTACCCCTTACTTTAAATCTACACCTTCTGGTCATTGATTCCTCCATCAAAGGGAAATGTTTATTCATGTCTACCTTATCTATATCCCTTGTAATTTAATAAATTTCAATCGGGTCTCCTCACAGTCTCCTCTGCTCTAAGGAAAATTACCCCAGTTTGCCCAGCCTGACTTCATAACTGAAACTCTCCAGCCCAAGCAACATCCTGGTAGATTTCCTCTCTAACTCTATGACATCCTTCTCACAACATCCCCTCCAGAACTCCATATAGTACTCTAGCTGTAGCCTATTCAATGTTTTATACAGTTCCAATATAACCTCCCTGCTCTTAAACTCCATCCCATGGCTAATAAAGGCAAGTATGCCTTCTTAACCACTTTATCCACCTGCCTGGTTACATGAAGGGAACAGTGTACACGTACACCAAGGCCCCTCTGATCCTCAGTGATTCCCAGTTTCCTATCGTTCATCATGTATTCCCTGCCTAACTGCATCACCTAACATTTTTACAGATTGCCTGGAATGCATTCAAGAAACACCTGGATGAATACATGGAAAGGAAGGGAATAGAGGGATACTGATCCTGTAAATGAGGACATTTTTAGTATGGAAAGGCAAAATAAGTCGGCACCGACCTTGTTCCTGATTTCTATACCCATATTATCTGTCTCTCTAGTCAGTAATTTTTTTATTCATTCATGGGATAAGGGTGTCGCTGGCTAGGCAGCATTCATTGCCCATTCCTAATTGCCCAGAGGGCAGTTAAGAGTCAACCATATTGCTGTGGGTCGAGAGTCACATGTCGGCCAGACCAGGTAAGGATGGCAGTTTCCTTCCCTAAAGGACATTAGTGAACCAGATGGGTTTAGTATCGGCACTAAGTATTCGTTTTAGACCCCTACGTAAATCCTCTAACTCCATGCACAAATTACCATTGCTATGAATGGTATTAGCAAATTTATAAAGCATTGGTTAGGCCACAGGTGGAATACCATTGCAGTTTTGATCGCCACACTGTCAGAATGATGTGATTGTACTGGAGAGGGTGCAGAGTTTCACCAGGATATACTTTACTGGCTACAAGGTAAAATGCCAGATGACTGGAGGATAGCAAATGTGACTCCTTTGTTCAAGAAGGGCAGCATGGACAGGCCAGGTAATTACAGACCAATTAGCATCACATCAGTGGTAGAGAATTATTGGAAAAAGTTCTGAGGGACAGGATTATTCAACACTTGGAAAAGCAGTGATCAGAGATAGTCAGCATGGATTTGTTAGAGAGAGATCTTGTCTGACTAATTTAACTGAGTTTTTTGAAAAGGTGCCTAAATATATTGACGAGGATAGTGTTGTTGATGTAGTTTGCATAGAATTCAGTAAGGCCTTTGACAAGGTTCCACAGGGAAGGCTATTCCAAAAGTTAAGAGCCCATAGTATCCAAGACAAGCTGTCAAATTGGATCCAAAATTGGCTTACAACTAGGAGGCCAAGGGTGATGGTAGAGTGATGTTTTGTGATTGGAGTCCTGTAACCAGCAGTGTACCACAGGAATCGGTGCTGGGACCCATGCTATTTGTTATGTATGTTAACTAGTAGGATGTGAAAGTGGAAGGTATAATTAATAAGTTTTTCGATGGCACAAAAATTGGTGGCATTGTTGATAGTGAGAAGGGTGGTCCCAGGCTGCAGTCCAATATTGATTAGCTGGTAAAATGGGCAGAGCAATGACGGATGGAATTTAACCCTGTTAAGTTTGAGGTGATGCATTTTGGGAGGACTGATAAGGAAATGTGGGTCCCTAGGTGGGTCCCTAGGGAGTACTGAGGAACAAAGGGACCTTGGTGTACAAGCCCATAGATCCCTGAAGGTGACAGCACATGTAGACAGGGTGGTGAAGAAGGCAAACTGGATGCTTGCCTTCGATAGTCGGGACATTAAATATCGGAGTAAGGAAGTCTTGTTGCAACTTTATAAAACATTGATTAGTCCACAAATGGAATACTGTGTGCAGTTCTGGTTGTCACACTATCAGAAGAACATGATTGTACTGGAGAGAATGCAGAGGAGATTCATCAGGTTGTTGCCTGGTATGAAAAGTGTTAGTTACGTGGAGAGAACGGATAGGCTGGGTTTGTTGTCCTTGGAGCACGGGAAGCTTGGGGGGTGGGGGGGTGCGTGCAGAGGTGGTGACATGATTGAGTTATACAAAATTATAAGAGGCATAGACACAATAGATTGTGGGAATCTTTTCTTCATGACAGACGTGTCTAAGACTGGGGGGCATAAGATTAAGATGAAGAGTAAGTGGTTTAGAGAGAATCAGAGAAAAATGGTTTCACCCAGAAGGTGGTAGAAATATGGTATGTGCTATGGAGTGGAGGCAGGTACTGTTGCATCATTTAAGAAGTATCTGGATGAGCACTTAAAATGTTAGGGCATACGGTAGGCTATGGGACAAGTGTAGGGAAATAGGATTAGTGTAGTGGAGATAGTAGGAACTGCCGATGATGGAGAATCTGAGATAACACGGTATAGAGCTGGATGAACACAGAAATTTATGAAGAAGGGTCTCGACCCAAAACGTCAGCTTTCCTGCTCCTCTGATGCTGCTTGGCCTGCTGTGTTCATCCAGCTCTACACCGTTTTTTCTTAGTGCAGTGGATGTTTGTTGGTCGGTATAGCCATGTGGCCCTGAAGGGCTTGTTTCTATGCTGTATGACTCCATAATTTTTGTAGTGCATCTTGGGGTACACACTGCTACTACTGAGTGAATGTGTGGAGTGGCAAAGAATGCCTTGTTTTTTCCTGATTGATGTTGAGCTTCAGTATTGTTGGAGCTGCTCTCTTGTAGCCAAGTAGGACACATTTCATCATACTCCTGACTTGTGTCTCATTGGCTGTGGACTAGCTTTCGGGAGACAGGACATGAAAATTTCTGTGCCTGATATTGTCGTTATTATTTACAGTACTACTGGGCTTGTCCAGTTAAATTTTTATTAACTGATGGCCTCTAAGATGTTGGAGGTAAGGTCGTTCAATGATACAAATATTGCCGAACATCAAGGGACGATGGTTAGATTCTATCCTGTTGGGAGCTAACCATTGCCTGGAATTTGTGTGGTGCAAATGTTACCTGCCATGTGTCAGCCCAAGCCTGGATATTGTCCAGGTCTTGCTGCATTTGAACATGGACTGCTTCAGTATCTGATGAGTCATGAGTCATCTGTGAACATCCCACTTCTGACCTTATGATGGAGGGAATGTCATTGATGAAGCAACTGCAGATTGTTGGACCTAGGACAGTAGAATCACAGAATCACTACAGTGCAAGAAGGAGACATTCAGCCCATCAAGTCTGCACTGAACCTCCAAAGAACATCTCACTCAAAACAAATCCCCTCCTCTACAACCTTGTCCATTTTATTCTTACCATGGCTAACCTCACCCAGCTTACACATTGCTGGATACTACAGGGCATTTTAACATGGCCAATCCACCTAACCTGCGCATCTTTGGACTGTGGGATGGACACAGGAAGAATGTGCAAACTCCACACAGACAATCATCCAAGGCTGGAATTGAAGCCAGGTCCCTAGTGCTGCGAGGTCACAGTGCTAACCACTGTGCTTCTGGGAACTCCTGCAGCAATATCCTGGAGCTGAGATGACAGACTAGCAATAACCACAATCATCTTCCTTTGTGTTAGGTGTTGCCCTCATCAGTTAGTTTGCCTCCCAGTTCCCATTGACTGCAATTTTCCTAAGACTCCTTGATGCCAATCAGTCAAATGCAACCTTAAAATTGAGGAAGTCACATTTGCCTCACTTCTGGAACTCTTTTGTCCATGTTTGGAACAAGGCTGTAATGAAGTCAGGAGCTGACCTGTTCTGGCAATCCCAAAACTGTATGTCAGCAAGCAGGCTATTGCTGAGCAAGTGCTGCTTGATCACACTGTTACTGACACTTTGTTGATAGTTGAAAATATACTGAGTGGACAATAATTAAGTTGGTTGGATTAATCTATTTTTGCAACAGGATGTAATTTTCCACATTGTCAGGTAGATGCTAGCATTGTATCTGTACCAGAAGCAGCTCAGCTAGTGGTGAGGCAAGTTCTGGAACACAGGTTATGAACAATACAGCTGATGTTGTCAGGGCCTTTGCAGTATTCAATGTCTTCTGGTACTTCTTGATATCCCATAGAGTGAATCAAATTAGTTAAAGACTGGTCTCTGTGATGCTGGGTACCTCAGGAGTAGGCCGAGATGGATCATTAACTCGGCACTACTGGCTGAAGATGGTTGCAGATCAGCCAGATGAAGTAAATCTCTTTGGTATCAACAGGAGATACATCAGAGGGGATCTTGCCAAGGGAAGAATTATCTTTTTGTACAGAGAATAGAGGGGAAATCTTCTCTAAAGATCCATTCAAGAGACACAATAAAATAGAGGAATAAAACCTAGTCAGCAGGTCTAGAATGTCTGACATAGATAATGCAGTTGTTTTGCCTCAACTGCACAATTTTTATTTTAGTCATTTATGAGATGTGGGAGTCATTGGCTGGGCCAGCATTTATTGCCCACCCCTAATTGCCCTCAAGAAGGTCGTGATGAATAGCCTCCGTGAACCACTGCAGTCCACATGGTGTGGGTACACCCAAAATTGTGGGAGGGCTTTGGCAAAGCAAAGGTGAAGGAACGGCATCATATTTCCAAGTCAGGACAGTGAATGGCATGGAGGGGAACTTCCCACGTATTTGCTGCCCTTGACATTCTAGACAGAAGTGGTTGTTGGTCTGGCAGATGTTGTCTAAAGATCTTTGGTGAATTTCTGTAGTGTGCCTTGTATGGTACAGTCTGCTGCTACTGAATCAATGGTGGAGGGCTAAATGTTCATGGTTTTGGATGTGGTGCCAATCAAACGGGCTACATTGTCCTGGATGGTGTTGAGTGTTGTTGGAGATACACTCACCCAAGCAAGTGGAGAGTATTCCATCAGATTCCTCACCTGTGCCTTATGGATGGTGGACAGTCTTTTAGGAGACAAGAGGTGATTTCTTGCCACAGAAATTCTTAGCCTTTGACCTGCTCTTGTTGCCCTGCATTTCTATAGCTGAAATAATAACACAGAACTGCAGATTGCTGGAAATCTGAAACAAATTCAGAAATTGCTGGAGAAATTCAGCAGGCCTGGCAGCGTTTATAAGGAGAAACAGAGTTAATGTTTCATGTCTAGTGACTGCTCATCAGACTGGGTCCAGAGATCCTTGGCTTCCTGACTAGCTGTATTTCTAAATATGGCTCCTCAATGCTGTTCTTATGAAAGGTCGCTGGCTTCGAAATGTTAACTTTTGTTTCTCTCTGTACACATGCTGCTACACCTGCTGGGTTTCTCCAGCTCTCTTTGTTTTTATTATTTACTTGACTGGTCCTCTGTTTCTGTTCAATAGTAATCCCAGGATGTTAATAGTGGGGGATTCAGTGATAGTAATACCATTGCACATCAAGGGCAGTTGGTTGAATTGAAGATGTTTATTGCCTGCCATTAGTATGGTGCAAATATTACTTGCCACTTGCTCAGGCCTGGATATTCTCCAAGACTTGTTGCATCTGAACACGGACTGCTTCTGTATCTGATGAGTCATGATGCTGAACATTGTGCAATAATTAGCGAATGTCCCCATTTTTGACCTTATAATAGAAGGAAGGTCATTGATGAAGCAGCTGAAGACAGTTTGGCTTAGGACACTACCCTGAGGAACTCCTAAAGAGATGTCCTGGAGTTGAGATGCCTCACCACAACTATCTTCCTATGTGCGAGGTGTGACTCCAACGAGTGGAGAGTTTTCCATGATTCCCATTGACTCCAGTTTTGCTAGGACTTCTTGATACCACACTCGGTCAATACGGATTTGAGGGTGGTCACTTTCACCTCACCTCTGGAATTCAGCTCTTTTGTCCATGTTTGGACAAACACTGTAATGAGGCCAGGAGCTGAGTGGCCCTCTTGGAACCCAAACTGGGCATCAGTGATTTGGTTACTTTTGAAAATGGCTTTTGATAGGACTGTCAGGGATACTTTACTAACAACATACAATATGCTCATATGATTGGCTGAGTAGCTTTTTATGGACAGAACTTGCCTGGGAAATTTTCCATGTTGTCAGGTAGATTTGGAGATCAATTCCAAAAGTTTACTACCACTCGTATGACGATGTTTTCCTGATTTTTGTTTGGAACTATGCTACTGGCTGTTGAAAGGTTCTTTGCCTTGGCATTGCAGCGTAGCATGATGCTATGCTCAGGATGAACTATATAATATCTTGCACTCTATTAGAAGCCCCACCCCCTCCTGATCCCCTTTTCAATTACTCAATCTTTTGACGGGGAGGTGATGTCCTAGTGGTATTATCGTTGGACTGTTAATCCAGAGACCCAGGTAATGTTCTGGGGAACCTGGGTTCAAATCCCGCTGTGGCAGATGGTGGAATTTGAATTCAATAAATATCTGGAATTAAGAATCTAATGATGACCGTGAATCCATTGTCAGTTGTTGGAAAGACCCATCTGGTTCACTAATACCCTTTAAGGAAGAAAACTGCCATCCTTACCTGGTCTGGCCTACATGTGACTCCAGACACATAGCAATGTCGTTGACTCTTAACTGCCCTCTGGGCAGTTAGGGATGGGCAATAAATGCTGCCTAGCCCACATCCCATGAATGCCCACATCCCATGAATGAATAAAGGAAAAAAAAACTCCAGAATTAGCCTCTGGCCCTTGTCTGCCTGATCTCCAAGAGCTTGAATGTGTTGCCCCTATCTTTGTGTTTAATTATATGAACAAGGGAAAAAAAGTAGGCCACTCAGCCCTTTAAGCCCGCTCCACCATTCAGTCAGATCGTGGCTGATCTGATTTTAACCCCAAATCTACATTCTTGAATATCCCTTGATAATTCTTCATTCCCTTTGTAATCAAGAATCTACCTAGCTTTATCTTAAAATTATCTAAAGATTCTGCATCCACTGCATTTTGAGGAACGAAATTATTCCAAACGCTAAAACAAGATACAATGCATTTGGTCTGATCTGTCCTACAATATTGCAGAACTTCAGCTTGACAGTTTACTCAGCCAGAACCTTCATTTGCAACAGTTGTGAATGCTCCATTGTCAGTAGGGTTCATTGGAGCAAACCTTGTAATCCTGGGCCTATCGGTCATTTCACTTAAGAATCTGACATGGAGACAGCTGACAATGCCAACTACAGGACAGCCAATACTGAAGGGATTGGTAGACACGTTGTGAACCGCATTGGGATGAGAAATTGGCAGAGTTCAGTGAGCTGCTGCTGTGAATGTGCACTTGCTAACAAAAGGTAAGGCTGCCAAGCTGTCAGGTATGAAGTTCCTTAGTTTAATTATAAAGCACTAACTCTGACATTTTCACTAGAATTACAAATACACAAGATTCTGTGAAATATAACGCACTGGTTGTCAGTTTTCCCACAACTATTTCATTAACAGCTCTTTCTCACTATCCTACTTCTCCTTCATTCCCCACTCTTGGGTATTAAATTGAATTTATTAGCCCTCTCCAAATCCTGCCCTGTCTTGGAGCTCAGTATTTTCTGTCAATTCAATTGCACCAGCAACCCTGAGAAACGAAATCCAAGATGACCCCCACCCCCAACAATGTTCTGGTCTGAGATCTTGCCGAGGGTCGGAGCTGACCAGCCCAGAGAAATGAGCAGGTTCCATTATTGGTCCAGTAAAATAATTTGAGATGCTTCTTTTCTCAGATTTGCAGATGAAAATGAGTTTGATGAAAATTGATCACTTCGAATGTCAGCCTGCTCCTTGAATTTGACTTTGGAAAACAAAGTCTGTTTTCAATCTTTTTATTTTGCCTCACTATTGCCCTACAGGTACATCCACAAAGACATAAGAGAGCACTGTCTCACACACTACTGTGTTATTATTGAGATCCCAGACCAGAAAGGCAGTATACCTTTAAGGCAGTTAGATGAGTCATGACAGTGATGTTCTAGTATAAAGGCAGTCCCTCCCTTTATTTCCCCTCCTCCCTCTTTTCCTTTCACTTTCCACTCTCACTTGTCGTGATCCTATGGCATTAAGAGGTGTTTTTATCCTTTTTTAAAAAAGAATAGTTTTAAGGCAGAGGTAATGGGCAGTCTACCAAATCCAATAGAGTAAATAGCTTGTGAGGTCTTGGTTTTTTTTAAAGTTGGAACAATAGAAGCAGCCTGAATGGGTGTGGTCAAGCTCTCACAGAGCCAGGATTTTTAGTTTTTAGTTTTCAGTTTTCAGCAGTTGCTGTTGGCGTCTTGAAGAGGTAGAAGCTATTTCTTTCCTTCTGTCGGTTAAAGACAAAAGCTGGGGGTTCGCCTCCTGCTACTGGAGTTGCATGTGAAACAATTCATTTTCTGAATTTGCCTTTTGCCAAGGGCATGTTTGTGGGATGTTACTATATTGGAACAGTTGATTAGTAATAGTTGCTGTATCTATTATTCTGTTAAGTTTTCTGATAGACTTTAGTTATTACAATTCCTTCTTTCTTTTGTTGTCTTTTAACTATAGTGGATGAATAAAGTGTGTTTTGCTTTAAATCTGGTAGTTTGACCAATTGAAATGCATTGAAATAAAGCGTTGAAAAAATGCATTAAAATAAAAATGAGTTACTAGACTATCTTCTGAATATTTTGAAAGGGCTTGGTCTGGTCCATATCACTCTTTACTTGCACTAGCAGTTGAGGGATGCTGGAGTTGGGGGGAAGAGGTGATGGTGGGGAAGGAGATGACATGGTGTGACACAGTGGTAATGTCACTAGGTGAGTAATCAGAGTCCCAGATTAATGTCCTGGAAACATAGGATAGATTGGGAGATAATGAAGTTTGAATTCAATAAAATAAAACTGGAATAAAAAGCTAGCCTATTATCAACCATTTAACCACTGCCAATTGTAATATGAACGCACTTTTTTCACTAGTGTCCTCTGGGGAAGGGAATCTGCCATCCTTACCCAATCCTGCCTAAATGTGACTCCAAACATACAGCAATGTGACTGACACTTAACAACTATGGATGGGCAATTAATGATGTCCACATCCCACAAGTAAAAAACATAGTGGCAACCTGCTTTCAATTATTGTATATTTACTTGATGTTATCAGTGAGCACAGAACCCAGACTATGTATAAGTCTGAGGTATTATAGTAATGTAAATAAGTAGTGTTATCAATAAATTTCAATATATCTGCCTCAACAAGGACACAGACTTTGTTGTGAGTTACTTTAGCTAACATAGTGATAGAGAGTCTTAGAGATGTACAGCACAGAAACAGACCCTTTGGTTCAATTCGCCCATGCCAACCAAACATCCTAAATTAATCTAGCCTGATTTGCCAGCATTTGGCCCATATCTCTCTAAACCCTTCCTATTCATGTACTGATCCAGATGCTGTTTAAATATTGTAATTGTACCAGATTCCACCACATCCGCTGACAGTTGATTCCATACACTCACCACCTTCTGTGTGAAAAAGTTGCCCCTTAGGTCCCTTTTCATCTTTCCCCTCTCACCTTAAACCTATGACATCTAGTTCTGGACTCCCCCACCCTGGGGAAAAGACTCTGACTATTCACCCTATCCATGCCTCTCATGGTTTTGTAAAGTTCTACAAGGTCACCCCTCAGCCTCTGACGGTCCAGGGAAAATAGCCTCAGCCAATTCAGCCTCTCCCTACAGCTCAAACCCTCCAACCTTGGCAATTTCCTTATAAATATTTTCTGAACCCTTTCAATTTAACGTAAGTATTTCACCACATCATATGGCAGCTAGTTGTTTCCAGAAGGTGAAAGTGGCAGTAACCATTATGAACAATCACATTCATATGAAACATAGACAGAAACTTAGAAAATAGGAACAGGAGTAGGCCATTTGGCCTTTTGGGCCTGTTCTACAATTCACTATGATCACAGCTTGTTCATCCTGCTCAGTACCGTGTTCCTATTTTCACTCCTTTGATTCTTTTAAACTTAAGAACTATATCAAACAGAGCTCAGAGCTGAAATTTACAACGAAATCGTGTGGATCTTGCAGCTGCTCATGGGTTTGCAGGCTTAGCTAAAGATTTATTATAGTTTTTTTTAGTTATTACAGTTATTACTAATATAAAATTTTTATTCATTTTGTTTCATTAGCATTCCAATAAATTCACGATTCTTTAAAAATGGACTTTTTTGAGCTTTTAAGGGTGTACAGTGAACAGTGAGAAATAACACAGCGTGGAGCTGGAGGAGCATGCAGACCAGGAAGCATCGGAGGAGCAGAAAAGTTGACATTTCGGGTTGGGACCCTTCTTTTCACTGAGAAACACAAGAGATTTTCTATGGTAAAGATTGTTGGAAATTGAGTTGACAACAAGAATAAACTTCTGTATAAAGCACATGGGGTCTGACCCAAAATGTCAACTTTCCTGCTCCTCTGATGCTGCCTGGCTTGCTGTGTTCCTCCAGCTCCACACTGTGTTATCTCTGACTCCAGCATCTGCAGTTCTTACTATCTCTGAGTGAACAGTGAGGTTTTTTTTATTCTAAATTCAGAAGTTAAAAAATACCATATGTATTTTAGAGGGTTCACTTTGCAAAGGGTTTTTTTGAAAAACTGAGCAGTTTTTCTTAAATAGGAAGTTGTGTTTACATTTTGAAATGTCTTTTACATGGTCGGCTTTGGAGATTTTTTTTTCTTTGAGGATTTATTGAAGAAGAATCTTTTTATTATTCAGTTAATCAGCTAAGTGGTTAAGTTTATTTAATTTTTATATGTTTGATGTATATATTTTTAATTTTTTCCATTTTAACATTATTTTCTGGAGGTAATGGGATGTTATGCAAAGTTCCTTTTTTAGGCTTAATGTTATTAAGGCCATATATGAGGTACAGAGTGAAATGGCTAGTAGATTTAGAAAGGTTATTACACAGCAGGATCAATCAGATAAACGGGTGACTGTCAGGAAAGGTAAGGTAGTTCAAAAGTCTCCAGTGACTATTCCTCTATCAAATAAATATTCAGTTTTTGCAGAAAAAGGAGGAGGAGATGGTCTCTCCAAGGAAAATGGAAGGGCCAGTCAGTTATAGGACACTTGGAATGATTCTTATGTTAGGCAGCGTTTGACAAGATTTAATAGAATTATTGTTATAGAGGATTGTCCTGTCAGGGGCATAGACAGGAATTTCTGTGGCAGTGAGTGTAAATTTATGATGGTTTGTTGCTTTCCTGGTGCTAGAATTAAGGACGTCTCTAAACGTTTCAAGCATGTTGTTAAAGGTAAGATTGAGAAGCCAGGAATTATTGTACACATTGGTAGGAATGACATTTTTAGGGAAAAGATTAAAGCAGCACAGAGTAAATTTAAGAGATTAGATAGAAGATTAAAAAATAGGACTTTGAAAGTAGTAATTTCTGTTTTACTCCCAATGCCAAACTCAAACGAGGGAAAGAATACAAGGTTAAAGGAGATAAATCAATGGCTGAAGAGCTGATCTATTGTTCAGGGATTCAGGTTTTTGGACAATTAGAATATCTTTTGGGATAGAAAAGGTCTGTTCAGAAAGGATGGATCTAATCTAAACTGGAAAGGGATCAATATCTTAGCAGGTAGACTTGCTTATTCTATTAAGGGAGACTTTATACTGATAGAGGAGAGTGGAGGAATTCTAAATAGCAGTGTAAATGGAAGGATTGATGGGGAAGGTTCTGAATGTGACGATAGCATGTCAATTAGAAAAGAAAAATAATAGAGAGTCAGAATATGTAGTAACTCTGAAGAACTAAATTGCATTTATTTCAATGCAAGGGGTGTTATAGGTGAGGCTGATGAATTCAGGGCATGTTTAAGAACATGGGATTGGGACATCATAGCTACTACAGGAACTTGGCTGAGAGATGAACAAGAACTGGCAGCTCAATGTTCTGGGTTTTAGATCCCATAGGAAGGATAGGAAAGGAGAGAAAGATGGGCGGGGAGGGGGCTGTTTTTGATTAAGGAATACATTACTGCTGAAAGTAGGGAAGATATTTCTGAAAAATTATCCAGTGAAAATATATGGGTTGAATTTACAAATAAGAAAGGAAAGATCACTTTGATGGGATTTACGTTAGCTGTGCCCCCTCAATAGTAAGAGGGAAATCGACAAACAAATATGTAGGGAGATCTCAGATGTATGTAAGCATAATAAGGTTATAATAATGGGGGATTTTAATTTTTCGAAACATTCACTGGGGCTACTATAGTGTTAAAGATTTTGATGGTGAAGAATTTTTTAAACGTGTTCAAGAAAATTTTGTTTATCAATATGTGGATACTTCTATGAGAGAAGGAGCAAAACTAGACAATCTTTTGGGCAATAAGGCAGGGCAGGTGACTGAAATAAATGTGGGGAAACACTTTGGGTCGAGCAATCATAATTCTATTAGTTTCAAAATGGTTATGGAAAAGGATAAAAAAGTTTTTAATTGGAGTAAGGCAAATTTTAATGGTATGATACAAGAACGATCAGAAGTTGACTGGAGTTGACTGTTTGCAGCTAAAAAGACGTCTGACAAGTGGGAGGTGTTCTAGAGTGTGATGACGAAAGTTCAGAGGCAAAAGAATGAGGAGCAAACAACAACAAAAAGCATTATGCTGCAATAGAATGTTTATAGATTGACATTTTAAAGAGCATAAGAAAAGGAAAATGGAATACCTACAAATATCTAAGTATGTGTTGGAATTCCATTGACAGTCATTCAGAGTTCCAATTATCTGAATTTGGAATAAATCTTTACGCCATGCATCAACAAATAATTGAAAAGGTAGGGCAGGTAGTCGAGTTCCTTTTTTTTATTGACTTGCGAATGTGGACATCTCTGGCTGGCCAGCCTTTATTGCCTGTCCATAGAATGGCCCTTGAACTGAATGGCTTGCAAGGTCATTTCAGAGTCAACCATTTTGTTGTGGATCTGGGGTCTCATGTAGGCCTGATTTCTCTCCCTGAAGAATGTTACTTGACCAGATGGGTTTTTCCTCAACAATCAACAATGATTTCATAGCCATCAGTAAATTTTTAATTCCAGATATTTTTAATCGTATTCAACTACTACTATTTGCCATGGTGGGATTTGAACCTAGGTCCTCAGATCATTGGCTGAGTTTCTGGATTAGCAGACTCATGATAATACCACTAGGCCATCCCCTTCTCTATATTAATTTTCTGAAGACAAAGGAGTAAGAAGAGTCAATTGCTTGGCGTATTTCTAGTGATTACCATAAAGATTCTGACTCAACTTCCCAGTTTTTAGAAGGCCAGCTTTACTTTTGAATTAACTTCAGATGTACAGGATTGAGTTCATGTCCTGCTGTGGAACAGCTAGATGAAACATTTGATTAATGTGTAGACAGGTGTCACATAAAAGTTTACAATGTGATTTCTCCAATACTAACTTAGATGAAAAGTTAATGGAACTAGTCATTCCCTTTACACCCAATGAATCCTTTATTAAAGCACTTCTAGACAAATCTAGAGGATATACCATCGATGCACTGTTAGATGGTCGACATAAGTTCAAAGCTATTGATGTATGGAGCAGCATTTTCAGGTGCTAGACTCTGAAACAACAGTTGCGGCCATCAACAGGTTGAGTAAAACATCTAAATCTTGTATAAGGTATGATTTGCCTCATCCACCAAAACAGTGTTCCGGCATTTCATGACATATGCAAGCTACATACAACAGTAGGACATTGGGCTAAAATGTGCATGATGTTCAAATGCTCAGCATTTCAGATGCTCATTTCAGATTGCAGCACAATGCTCAACAGCAGCATGTGAAGAAGAGTCAATCAAGGAACAATGTCAAAGATGTTTCCAAACTCCTATCCATGGCATGTAAGCATGTTAGCATAGTCCAAGAGGTAACTACATTATAACATGCAGGCTCCAGTTAGATAGTACATGAAGTAAATGTGACACACCACATGGGTGCTGGCAGAAAAGCCTTTAACACCATCCAAGTGATAGTCACCCAAAAGGAATGGATAACATGCACAACACATCAAAATTAACCCTGATGCAAGAGCATCACTGTTTTATGCATTTTACAAGACATAATCAGGAAATTGACACAGTATGGTGCAGGCCATGCGCTGTAAGCTCACTGCCAACTGGCCTAACATCCTTTGCATTGGCATTATCTGTCTTCAATGTCAATACAGCTCCTAGTTGTCGGTACCTGAGATGTTTGACAGAGTTGAAATAGTAGGTCCAACTATTATTGTTCCACCTCCATGCACAGATATACATATGTACGTATATATAGAAATTGTTTATGATCCATGAGGTAACAAACTCATCAGTTCCAACACCAGAGATTCCAGATTGCAACATTAAGCCTATCCTTCACCTGACTAACCTTCACTCTGACTAGTTTGAGACTCTGGCAACTTTAAGGGTGCCGCAGTGTTATACCAGAAAGATGATGCCCAACACAGTGCTGACCCTCCTCATAAGAAAATGATCAAGAAAAGCTCAAACTTGAATTCTTTCCATGAAACAAGAAATCATCTTCCAGAAAGTCAAGCTGATGTTACAGTTGATAATGCTATTGATTGCTGCAGCTCCATAACCTGTGTACATTTAGACCCAAGACAACTGAATATTGTCATAAAGAGATGCCTACACAGGACTCCTACCATGAAAGAGCTTAATCCCCAAGCTCTCAGGTGCTTAATATTATTCCAATCTTGATGCCAAGAATGGATATTCATCCATCCATCATCTTCCAATCACAACAAGTGAAAACCTATCAGTTGATTATGGTTCCTCAGACTATCATCAACTAGAATATAATTCAACATCACATGGATCACATCATTGTGAATCTACTAGGTTGTCTCTGTATCACACATGACAGTCTGAGAAAGAGCTAAATTTGAGTATGATACAGGGATCCATCAAATAATGACAGCAGCAGGGAAACCTGGAGGAAGGGTCACTGGACCTGAAACGTTAACTCTGTTTTCTCCTCCACAGATGCTGCCAGACCTGCTGAGCTTTTCTAGCAACTTTGTTTTTGTTGCAGGAAAACATGGTCTTGTTTTCAACACTAAAAAATACTAAATCAGCCAGAGCCAAACCAATATTTTCAATCTACTTGTCAAACAGTATAGAAGCTAATTCTACCAAAATGGAACACATACAAAAGGCGCTGACATTACAACACAAAGATCAAGCACAACAGTGTCTTAGTTTCTCCAAACTTTTACCCCAATATAATCCAAATTTTGAAACAAAAAGTATCTCGTCTTCAAGATTTGCTCCGCAAAGATACACCAGACATGTAGTCATGGAAGGTCACCAACATATCTTTCAATGTCTCAGAAATGCTTTATTATCCAGCCAGTGTTTTCTTCAATATTATGATGCCTCCAAGCTTACCAGTTTGGAATAAATGCATCCTAGAAACACCTCCCAGAAACACTTCAAAGCATGTCTATTGCAGGATGACAAGTCTGCTTTTGGAACACAATGGTTTCACATATATATATTCAAAAAGGTTTTCATTGTTCAAACTGACCACAAACCATTGGAAGCAATCTGTCAAAAGCTGGTAAACCTCTGTTTCTGAAGATCCAAAGGTACAATTTAGATACAAGCCAGGTTTCCAAATGATTAGGAGATGGCAAGAATGGCAGATGTTGGAGTCAGAGTCAACATAGTGTGGAGCTGGATGAACACAGCAGGTCTGGCAGCATCAGAGGAGCAGGGGAGTCAATGTTTCAGGTCGGTTTTTCAAGGACACAATGTCACGCTTGTCACTAACCACCACCATCAATTATATAGGAGCTTGGATAAACTACCCCTGCTGAACTGTAAGCAATTTGGTCTCCTTATCTGAGAAAAGATGGTATTTCCTAAGAGGGACTGCAGCAAAAGTTCACCAAGCTTTGTTCACAGAATTGTGGGACTGTCCTCTAAAGAGAGATTTGACAAATTAGGTCTATATCCTCTAGAGTTTATACTCCCCATTGAAATTTATCAAATTCCTATAGGGATAGACATCTATAGGGTAGATGCAGGTAAGACTTTTCCCCTGCTTGGGAGTCTAGAACCAGGAGGCACAATTTAAAAATAAGGGGCATGCCACGTAAATCTGCGATGAGGAGTTTTTCTTTTATTTTGCTCAGAGGTTTGTGAACATTTGGAATTCTCTCCCACAGAGGGCAATGGAAGCCCAGTCTTTGATTCTGTTTAAGGTAGAGATTGGTAGATTTCTGATGACCAGTGGTGCAGAGGGTTATGGAGATGGAGTGGGTAAAAGGCATTGCAGTATTTGATCAGTCATGGCTTGATGGAGTGAAAAAGCCTACTCCTGTTCCAATGAGACATGACAGGCTCGCTGCCCTATAGTTTCCTGTTCTCTTCTTCACTCTTGAGTAGCAGGATTGTGCTTTCTAGTCTATTTGAAAATTTTGAAAATTAACACCAACTCATCTGCTACCTCATTAGCCATCTCTTCTAAGACGCTAGGTTGATGGCCAGAGGTGCAAGGACCTTATCAGCCAGCAGTTCTGTCTGTTTGCTCAGTACCACTTCCCTGTGATTGTAATTTCACTAAATTCTTCCCTTCCACCTCTTAATTTACAGCCAATACTGGAATTGGTTTTTGTTCCCTCTCTAGTGAAGAAAGAAGTAACATCATTGTTAATTTCATTTTCCATTCTTTTATCATCACAATTTACTCCCCATTCTCAGTCTTACAAGGGTAATCACTCATCTGATTCACTCTTTTACAATTTTGCTATCCAACTTTACATTGCTAGCTATCTTCTTTTCATGCACTACTTTCTTTCTCACGATTAACCTTTCAGTCATTTTCTGCTATTCTTTATAATATCTGACGAATCATCTAATCTGTCATTCATCTTTGCACAGTTATGTGGTTTTCCTTACATTTGATGCTCCTACCAATTTGAGTATTCTGAAATATCTCCTTATATGTCTGCCACTACCTATCAATCTCTCTCCTAACCTAGCATCCCAATTCACTTCATCAAGCTCAGCTTTCATGCCACATAGTTGCCTTTATTTAAGTTTAAAGTACTAATCTTAGATCCAATTTTCTCACTTTCAAACTGGATTTAAGATCCAATCATATTGTGGTCACTGTTACCTAGGGGCACCTTTATTCTGAGGCTATGAATTATACCCTTGCCATTATGCCATACCAGGCCTAAAATAGGCATAACACAGTGTGGAGCTAGAGGAGCACAGCAGACCAGGCAGCATCAGAGGAGCAGGAAAGATGACGTTTTGGTTCGGAAGAAGGGTCCCGACCTGAAATGTCAACTTTCCTGCTTCTCTGATGCTGCCTGGCCTGCTGTGCTCCTCCAGCTCCACACTGTGTTATCTTTAACTCCAGCATCAGCAGTTCTTACTATCTCTCAGGCCTAAAATAACCCTGTTATCTATTCCAGAATATGCTGCTGTAAGAATCTATCTTGAAATCATCAATGAATATCTGACCCAGGCTACAATTGCCAATCTGATTTTACCGTTTTATATGTAGAGTAAAGTCACCCATAATTATTGCTGTGCCTTTTATATAAACATCCAACCTTTCTTGTTTATACCTCATTTTACTTTAGAATTACCGATAGTTTGAATAACATTGGATCACAAATAATATTCAGATTTTTATATCACATCTCTAATGACCACTTCCAGGCACCATATTTCTTCCCTCTTTCATAAGCAATAACTCACAATGATCCATTAGTTACACTTTACTGAAGTTTTGACAGTTTTTCAGAGAAATGCTTCATTATATTATCAAAACATGCCATACATATAACCTCTGCTCCATCAGTCTTGGTGCAGAGCTTCATGAATTTTCTCTTAGCATTATTAGATTGAAAGCTTCTTTTTGACCTATACTTACAGAAGATTTTAGGCTGTGTTTTTTCCCTTTTCAATATTAAAATTAACTATCAAAGAATATTAATTATCAAAGCATATTTTATAGCAGAGACATCTGTAATCTTACTCAATGTAATTGCCCAGGGTAATAACTGCCTAAGATTTGACACAATGTTTACCACTAAAATATCAGATCCAATTTAATCTTAAGTGAAGTCACTGTAGGAAGAAATTTCAACCAGAGACAGAACGATTTTAAACTTTAATAGAGCATAATGGTCAAATTTTCATAGATATGATAACTTCCACATCCTCATGTCTCAAAGTGTTATGGCCAATGAACTAATTTTGAAGGACAAGCACTGTCTTATAGCAGGCAATTACTACACAGCAAGATCCCACAAATTGCTGGTGGATTTTTTTTATTCATTCACAGGATGAGGGCATCACTGGCTAGGCAGCATTCTTTGCTGATCCCTTAGTTGCCCAACTACATTGCTGTGGGTCTGAAGTCACACGTAGGCCAGACAAGGTAAGGATGGCACTTTCCTTCCCTAAAGGATATTAGTGAGCCTCATGGGTTTTTCCTGACAAACGATAATGGATTCATGGTCATCATCAGACTCTTAATTCCAGAATTTTTATTAAATTCAAATTCCACGATCTGCCATGGCAGAATTTGAATCTGGGTCCCCAGAATAATGTCAGGATCGCTGAATTAACAGTCTAGTGATAATACCACTAGGCCATCTCCTTCCTGAAAGAGCAGTTCCATCTTTCAGATACAGTACATGTGGAATGAACTTTGGCCATGGCCACAGTTCAAGTCTCTCATCATCTTCAAGCAATCCCCAGTTTGACATCGATAAGAAGAAGGCAGACAGTTTTGGCATCACTGTTAATTTGAGTCACAAATATGCTTTACAGGGAAGGGAATATATTCCCCACACCAGGCCCAGACAACAGAGTATTTCAACAAATACCGCTCACGCTTGGACGTTGAACAGTTTTTTGGCCGCCTCTGCCTCCGCGCTTACTTCTTTAATCGTGAGCCTAACCCTCCCTCTACTGACCCCTTCTCCCACCTCCAACACAACCCCTCCTCCTGGACACCACCCCAAGGCCTCCTACCCTCCCTCAACCTCTTCATCTCCAACTGCCGTCGAGACATCAATTGCCTCAACCTCCCCACCCCTCTCACCCACTCCAACCTCTCCCCCACAGAATGTGTAGCCCTCCGCTCAAATCCCAACCTCGTTATTAAACCCGTGGACAAGGGAGGCTCAGTTGTAGTATGGCGCACTGACATCTACATCGCCGAGGCCAGGCGCCAACTCTCCGACACCTCCTCCTACCGCCCCCTTGATCATGACCCCACCCCTGACCACCAAAACATAATCTCCCAAACTATCCACAACTTCATCACTTCAGGTGACCTCCCACCCACAGCCTCCAACCTCATCGTTCCCCACCGCCCGCACCGCCCGCTTCTATCTCCTTCCCAAAATCCACAAATCCGACTGCCCTGGTCGACCCATTGTCTCTGCCTGCTCCTGCCCCACTGAACTTATCTCTACTTATCTCGACTCCATTTTCTCCCCCTTGGTCCAGGAACTCCCCACCTATGTCCACCCACGTCCTCGACCTCCTCCAAAACTTCTGATTCCCTGGCCCCCAACACCTCATCTTTACCATGGACATCCAGTCCCTATACACTTGCATTCCCCATACAGATGGCCTAAAGGCCCTCCGCTTCTTCCTGTCCTGCAGGCCCGACCAGTCCCCCTCCACTGACATCCTTATCCACTCAGCTGAACTCGTCCTCACCCTTAACAACTTCTCTTTCAATTCCTCCCATTTCCTACAGACAAAGGGGGTGGCCATGAGTACCCGCTTGGGCCCAAGCTATGCCTGCCTCTTTGTAGGTTACGTGGAACAATCCTTCTTCCGTAGCTACACTGGCCCTATCCCCCACCTCTTCCTCTGTTACATCGATGACTGTATCGGTGCCGCCTCGTGCTCCCACGAGGAGCTCAAACAGTTCACCAACACCTTCCACCCCAACCTCAAGTTTACCTGGACTATCTCCGATACCTCTCTCTCCTTTCTGGACCGCTCTGTTTCCATCTCTGGCAACCACCTGAAAACTCAAATCCATTTCAAGCCTACCAATTCCCACAGCTACCTAGAATACACCTCTTCTCACCCACCTTCCTGCAAAAAGGCCATGCCCTAATCCCAATTCCTTCGCCTCTGCCGCATCTGCTCCCAGGATGAGGCATTCCACTCCCGGACATCCCCAGATATCCTTGTTTTTCAAGAAACACAACCTCCCCTCCACAGTGGTCGAAAACGCCCTCGACTGCGTCTCTCGCATTTCCCGCAACTCATCCCTCACACCTCCTACCCGCAATAACAACCAAAACAGAATTCCCCTCATCCTCATGTACCACCCCACCAACCTCCAGATCCAACGCATCATCCTCTGGCACTTCCGCCATCTGCAATCTGACCCCACCAACAAAGATATTTTTCCCTCCCCACCCTTATCTGCCTTCCAGAGGGACCACTCTCTCCGTGACTCCCTTGTCCGCTCCACACTCCCCACCAGCCCCACCACACCCGGCACTTTTCCCTGCAAGTGCAGGAAGTGCTACACCTGCCCCTACGAGGCAGCGCCAATACAGTCATCGATGTAACGGAGGAAGAGGTAGGGGATAGGGCCAGTATAGCTTCGGAAAAAGGATTGTTCCACGCATCCTACAAAGAGGCAGGCATAGCTTGGGCCCATGTGGGTACCATGGCCACCCACTTTGTCTGTAGGAAGTGGGAGGAATTGAAGGAGAAGTTGTTAACCCTCCCCCGTCACCCCCAAGAAAAACTTCCACATCAAACAGATGTTCATCTGCTATCTGCTAATGTGGTATACTGTATCCGCTGTTCCCAATGTGGCCTCCTCTACATCGGGGAAACCAAACGGAGGCTTGGAGACAGCTTTGTGGAACACTTATGCTCTGTTCGTGACAAAAAACTGCACCTCCCAGTCGCGAACCATTTCAACTCCCCCTCCCATTCCTTGGACGGCATGTCCATCCTGGGCCTCCTCCAGTGCTACAACAATGCCACCCGAAAGTTGCAGGAACAGCACCTCATATTTCGCTTGGGAACCCTGCAGCCCAATGGTATCAATGTGGACTTCACAAGCTTCAAAATCTCCCCTCCCCCAACCGCATCCCAAAACCAGCCCAGCTCGACCCTGCCTCTCTAACCTGTCCTTCCTTTCTCCCACCTTTCCACTCCTCCCACCTCAACTCCCATCCCCACCTCCTACCTACAAGCCTCATCCCCGCCTCCTTGCCCTGTTCGTCTTCCCTGGACTGACCAACCCCCACCCTAACTCCCCACCTACACTCACCTTTACTGGCTCCATCCCCGCCTCTTTGACCTGTCTGTCTCTTCTCCACCTATCCGCTCCTTTATCCATCTTCCAGCCGCCTCCCCTTCTCTCTCTCTTTATTTCAGAATCCCCTTCCCCTCCCCCATTTCTGAAGAAGGGTCTAGGCCCGAAACGTCAGCTTTCCTGCTCCTCTGATGCTGCTTGGCCTGCTGTGTTCATCCAGCTCTACACCTTGTTATCTCAGAGTATTTCAAGCCTGTACTAGCCACAGAGTTGGCTTTCAATTCCTTCCTAAGATGAATTTAATGCCCGGCAGGCAAAAGGAAATATCACATGGGTGCAACATAGATTCAGCTCTGTGTTTTCTTGAAGAAAAATTCTTGCAATTGAGCAGAGTGAGGATTACTCTGTATCTAAACCTGTGCTGTACCTGTCTGGGAGTGTTTGATGGGAACACTGTCAAGAGAGCTTTAATTTTAGATTAAAAGTGTAGAACAAATTCTTACACTAAAACTGTGGATCCAAAACACATTGAACAGTGAGTGCAGAATTGCCACATCCTCCTAATGCGTGTGACAGAGCAATTAAGCAAAATGGCTCTGCATTGTTGTGGCACCTAGCCCCAGTTCGCGTCACCACACGAAGACACAATACCTTCTAAGGCAGGGATTTAAATCCAGTCGACTAATGGAATGGAGATCTCCTCAGATTGCTGCCAGCAGCAACTTGGACAGAGATTTTAGAGTTATGGATTCCAGTTCTGAATGTATGTCAGCACACGAAGCATAACGCCCAATCAAAGTGAGTTTTTCCCTCGGTACAGTCCTGCAATCTTCTGAGCTTGGCATTCCCTAGGAAAGTGAATTTAATAGAAAAGACAGAACTACAGACTATATCTAACACTGTGCTCTGCCTGTCCTGCATGTGTTTGATGGGGACAATGTAGAGAGAGCCTTACTCTCAGTTTAAAACAGTAAAGGGTGCTTTACTCTGTACCTGGTCCTGCGCTTGTTGGGTGGTGAAGCCAAAGCTCCAAGTTGCTGGGTGGGTGCAGGGCAAAGAGACTCTGAGTCAGGGGAGAATGAGGCTCTCTCCTTCTGGTGCTGGTGGCCTGAAAGAGGCCATTCAGGGTCATGGAGCAGGGCATTGAGGCCAAGGAGGCCTGAG
>NC_063354.1:46705900-46725523 GCF_021869965.1 Rhincodon typus | reverse complement strand
ACCTTGTTATCTCAGATTCTCCAGCATCAGCAGTTGCTACTATCTCTGAACCTATATATTCACCTTCAGTTTTATGTGATCATTTTTTGCAATTAAAATATTTTGAATCAAGTTCTTTACTGTTTTGCTGTTGATGTGTTCATTGTAAGTACCTTTAGTACCTTCATTTGTTAACACCAATCTTTTGTAAACTTAAATAAACAAGTAAACAAAATAGAAAACCTATCTGCTACATCAGTCAATCTGTCTCAATGCTTTTTATATGCAGCAAAGCTTTATCTCAGTGACCCTGACTCTTCCGGATATCATGGATGGTGTGAAAAAATGTAAATGCCAAAACCGAGGTAGTTTGTTCTTTAGTGTCTGCTCTTCAGCGTACTTTGTTACATTAACATCCATTTTAAATGTATATTCTGTAATTTAGAAACAAATCTAATGCGCTGCATGTTACTCAGAGATAGCACTTGGGGCAAATAACATGGAATCCCTACAGTGTGGAAACAGGCCCTTCAGCCCAACAAGTCCACACCGAACCTCAGAGCATCCCACCCAGACCCATACCCCTATAACCCACCTAATCTACACATCCCTATGGGCAATTTAGCATGGCCAATCCACCTAACCTGCACATCTTTGGACTGTGGGAGGAAACCGGAGCACCCAGAGGAAACCCGCACAGACACGGGGAGAATGTGCAAACTCCACACAGACAGTTGCCCGAGGCTGGAATCGAACCCGGGTTCCCGGTGCTGTGAGGCAGCAGTGCTAACCACTGAGCCATCATGCCGCCCCTATGGGATCAAAGGTTATGGGGAGAAACCAGAATTAGGCTATTGTGTTAGATGATCAGCCATGATTGTGAAGAATGTCAAAGCATGCTCGAAGGTCTGTATGGCCTCTTCCAGCTCCTATCTTCTATGGTTCTAAAAACAGTCTCTTCTCACTGTAAGAAAAAAGCTGTAACTACTCAGCAGGCATGACAGCATCTGTGGGGAGAGAAAATCTTTCAGGAGTCTGATGTTTTTATTAGGACTGGGAAAATTTAGAGATGTACTAGGGTTTAAGCAAATGCATAGTCAGTGAAAGAGGAGAAAAAGAACAAAAGAGAAGACCTATTTTCGGGTTCAGGAGTTTTTTTTAAGTGTTCTTTTTGGGAAAGAGAAACTGCTTAACTTGAACTTTTTGTATTTTTGAGTGCAGCTTTATGGCTTTCAGGGGCTCCTTTCTCCATTTGCCAACTATGTGATGCCAATTTATGAAAGAAAAGTTCCCATGGGTGAAATTGATCAGGTATTCTATTTTTGATGTTGCACTCCCAACTGAAATGAAAGGGGGGGACAGATTTGGTGGTATTTGACAATGCCACTGTCCTTTCGTCTCATGTCCTACATTTATTCCTAGTTCAAGCTTATGAGAAAGGACTCCTTTCTTTCCCCTCCATTGGCAAGAATGCTACTGCATTCAACAATATTTGGATAACCTTAAACCCAGATCTCATTGAGCTTGGGGCTCACCAGGCTAACTAGCACATTTGCAGATTGTCAATCTCAGTCTGATCAATCATGAGAATGGCTGGTGCACAAAATGGAAGGGTCATTTTGTGCCAATAGTTACTTATTTTATTTCAAATAGTGTGTCTGCAAATCTGCAAATATAACATTTCTTTTCTTCATGTATAGTTTTTCTTTGACCATGGAAAGCATTAACACATTGAACTCTTGGACACAGGTCCAGTCTAAAATGGTGATGGTGGAACAGGCAGTATCCGGGCTCCTGTGCCCACAGCTCATCCAATCCGTCCACTTTTCTCTGTATTTATGTTTTTTCTCCCCTCTTTTTTAAAATTTGTTTTTTTTTTGCTAGAAGGCAGGGTGAAGGAATCATCGTTGGGGTCCGGAGCATGGTAGCGGGTGGTGAGTCCGAAGCAGAACCTGGAGGATGGCGGTGAGGCAGCTGGTGAATCTATACTGGGACTCTGGCTTTGGTTGTTGCTTCTGACCCCGTATTCCAGCAGCCATAGCATGGCAGTCTTGTGGCAATACTATCATTTCACGAACCCAAGAACCAGGAATTGAATGAAGATAAAATTTGTCTTAATTCTTTCTAAAACTTTATTCTTATCAATGCCTTCTGTTATTAATACGGATGCTGTGATATGGCAACTTAAATACTTCTCACTCTTTTTTGTATATAATACAAGTGACAATGAATGACTATTCTGTTCCATTCTAGCCATTTTTTGCGTCTGTTCAAGTAAGCATCAGAAAAATGCTATGAAACTGAAATCAGTATTTCAGAAGTAATTGAAGCAACATCTCCGGCATCATGTCCCAGCGTTGTAACATTTAAGACAACATGCACCATATCTGCTGCATAGCTTCCCAGAAGCTGAAGACATGTTTTGTTAACATTTGATCCTTCTGCAACTTTCAAAGATCAAAGCTGCTGTTTGTCAAGGGAGTTATTCAACTAGCAATGAACACAGAACTTAATCTTACGCTATCTAACACAACCTGCTTTTGAATATTGATACAACAATACAGGACCCTTCCCCACTAAAAAAAAAAGAAACTTGAATGCGGAAGCAGCCAGACCCAATTCCCTCAACAAGCTGCATCTGTCCCAGGAGTAAGGCAACAAAATTTCAATCCCAATGATTCTGTCACGTCTAAGTGCCAGATCGACCTGCGTGTAATTTAAAATGGGTTGACTGCTTTCTATCAAAATTGGAGATGCTAGGACAAAGGTAATTTTCTAAGTAGAAAAACGTGCATGAAGTTACAAGTGAAACCATGAAAACATACTTGTTACTGCGTTTCCAGCCACTCCTCTCACATCCCAGGGATTGAGGACAGTGCAGCCGAAAGTCACCAGCATGGCACGAGCAGAATGAGCCAGAGTAGCTATCCCTTGACCTCCAGTTATTGGTTCCCTCCCTTACTATTCTTCCATTCACAGATTCTGTTTTTGGAGGTGGAGTCAGTCAACCAGCAAGCAATGGAGAGGCAATCTGTGATTACAGTAACAGCTAGCATCCATGGGATTTCTCATGCACATTTTGATTTCTTATGGGCTGGCTGTAATATCTGGAGTCAATTTCCCTCTTTATTTTGGAAGGAAGATGGTAAAATGAGGTAAGGATTGATGGTATAATGGTACTGGGAAAAGAAATAAATAATATTTCAGATTGATGACTTTTCAACAGAACCAGAGAAAGTTAAAGACGTTGGCAGATTGGCTGAGTATTTCCAGCATTTTCAGCTTTATTTCAGATTTCCAGCACCTGTAGTACTTGTTCTTCTCTGGTTCATCTGTATTCAAGTACTTTAAGATATAAGCATAGACACAGAGTGAATTTAGGAGGAATGGTTAGTAAGTTTGCAGATGAACCAGAATTGGTGGTATAGTCAACAGTGAAGAAGGTTATCTAAGATTACAAAGGGATCTTGATCAAATGGGGCAATGGGCTGAGGAGTGGCAGATGGAGTTTAATTTGGATAAATGCGAGGTATTGCATTTTGGTAAAGTGAACAAGGGCAGGACTTATATTGTTAATGGTAGAGCCTTGGGTATTGTCAAACAGAGAGACCTAGGGGTTAAGGTACATAGTTCTTTGGAAGTTGCATCACAGATAGACAGGGTGGTTATGAAGGTGTTTAGCAAGCTTGCCTTCATTGCTCAGCGCATTGAGTGTAGAAATTGGGATGTCAAGTTGAGATTGCACAGGACATCTGTGAGGCCACTTTTGGAGTATTGTGTACAGTTCTGGTCACCCTGCTATAGGAATACTATAGTTAATTTGGAGGATTTTCAGGAAAGATTTACCAGGATTTTGTAGTAAAGATCTTTTTCCTAGGGTGGGGGAATTGAAAATAGGGGGCATATTTTTATGGCGACAAAAGAAAGATTTAAAGGGGATCTGAGGGGCAATGTTTTCACACAGAGCGTGGGTTGTATGTGGAATAAACTGCTACAGGAAGTGGTAGATGCAGGTACAGTTCGAACACTTAAAAGACATTTAGATAGGCACATGCATAGGACTGGTTTAGAAGGAAATGGGCCAAACACAGGCAAGTAGGTTAGTTTAGCTTGGGAAACCTGGTTGGCATCGACGAGTTGGACTGAAGGGTCTGTTTCTATGCTGTATGACTATATGACTCCATAACAAAAACTATAACCAAAGCGCTGCTTTTGGGATCAGATGTCAAATGAACAATCAATAGTTGGTTGTAATTATTGTGCCATGATGACTATGAGCAACTTCAAACTACTCCAGACCAAGCAAGGGGAAGCACTGGCTAATTTGTTGACAGATCAAAAGATGTTGTCTGAAATATGGAAAGTGTTACATTGAAGTAGCAGAGAACCTTTATGAGGAATCATAGATATTGTCAACACAGAGAAAGAATCTTTGGGCCATCGCATCCGTGACATTCAAAAGCAACCACCTAACTATTCTAATCCCATTTTCCAGCACTTGGCCCATAGCCTTGTGTACCTTTGCATCGCAAGTGGACGTCTAAATACTTCTGCCTCAACCACCCTTATAGACACGGAGTTCCAGATTCCCACAATTTTCTAGGTGAAACAGTATTTTCTCTCCTTTAAACCTTCTGCCTCTTACTTTAAATCTATGCCTCCAGTCACTGATCCCTCCATCAAGGGGAAATGTCTCTTTGCCGAACCTATCCATGACCTTCCTAATTTTATACATCTCAACCACGTCCCCTCTAAATCTCCACTGCTCTAAGGAAAACAACCCAGTCTATCCAATCTCTCTTCAGATCTGAAACTCTCCAGTCCAGGCAACATCCTGGCAAATCTTTTCTGCACTTTTTCCACTGCTATTATATCCCTCCTACAATCTGGATTCCAGAACAGCACACATATTCTCACTGTGGCCTAACGAACATTTTATATAATTCTAGCACAACCTCCCTGTTGCTAAGCTCTTCGATAATAAAGGCAAGTGTACCATATGCCATCTTAACCACTTACTCACCTGTCCTGATACCTTTAAAAATCAGTTCCTCTGATCTTTGCTACTCACCAAGGTCCTACCATTCATCACATATTCCCTTGCCTTAATTGTTCTGTCCAAGTGTATCACCTCACATTTAAATGGATTGAATTCCAATTGCCACTGATTAGTCCATCTATATCCTCCTGTAGTCTCTTTACTATTTACTACCTCATTAATTTTTGTATTGTCTGCAAACATATTGATCAACCCTGAGTCAATACAGTGTGGAGCTGGAGGAACACAGCAGGTCAGGCAGCATCAGAGGAGCAGGAGAGTCGACGTTTTGGGCCTAGACACTTCATCAGGACCAAGGAGGAGGAAGGGAGCTGGGGAATAAATAGAAGGAATAAATAGATGGAGGAGAGGAAGGGCTGGGGGAAAATGGGTGATCGGTTGATGCAGGTAGGCGTAGTGGGGTTGGTCAGTGGGAAGGGTGGGGAAGAAGATGGACAGCTAGTGTTAGGTCATGAAGATGGAGATGAGAGGGAGGGTTGGACATGGGACGAGGCCGGGGGTTGGGAGTTTTTTAAATTGGTAAATTCTATATTTAGGCCATCAGGATGTAGGCTCCCGAGGTGGAAAATAAGGTGTTGTTCCTCCAGTTTGCATGTGGCGTCATTGTGGCGCTGGAGGAGGCCCAGGATGGACATGTCATCAAGGGAGTGGGAGGGGGAATTAAAATGGTTAGCAACTGGAAGGTGTTGTTGATTATAGTGTATGGAGCGCAGATGTTCTGCAAATCTGTCACTGAGTCTATGTTTGGTCTCACTGATGTAGAGAGGCCACATTGGAAGCAACAGATACAGTAGACCAGGTTGGAGGACGTACAGATAAACTCCTGTCGGATATGGAAAGTTTGTCTTGGGCCTCGGGTGGAGGTGAGAGGGAGGTGTAGGGGCATATGTAGCACCTCCTGCAGTTGCAGGGAAAGGTGCTGGGTATGGTGGGATTGGTGGGAAGTGTGGAGTGAACAAGGGAGTCACGGAGTGAGTGGTCCCTACGAAAGGCAGATAGGGATGGGGAGGGAAATATCTCTTTGGTGGTGAGGTTGAATTGCAGTTGGTGGAAATGGCGGAGGATGATGCGCTGGATGTGGAGGTTGGTGGGGTAGTATGAGAGAACCAGGGAGACTCTGTCTTTATTTTTGTTGTGGATAAGGCGGTTTGAAGGCAGAAGTGCGGGAAATACAAGAGATGCGATTGAGGGCATTTTCGATCAAAGGAGGGGGAAGCTGCGGTCCTTGAAGCAGGAGGACATCTGGGATGTCCGGGAGTGGAACACTCCATCTTGGGAGCAGATGCGGCAGAAGCAAAGAAATTGGAAGTAAGGGATTGCATTCTTGCAGGAGGGTGAGTGAGAGGTGGTGTAGTCTAGGTAGCTGTGGGAGTCGGTAGGCTTGAAATAGATGAAGGTGCTGAGATGGTTACCGGATATGGAGACGGAGAGGTCCAGGAAGGGGAGAGAGGTATTGGAGGTAGTCCAGGTGAATTTGAGGTTGGGGGTGAAAGGTGTCAGTAAAGTTGATGAACTGTTCAAAATCCTCATGGGAGCACAAGACAGCGCCAAAATAGTCATCGATGTAGAGGAGGAAGAGGTAAAGGATGGTGCCGGTGTAACAGCGGAAGAGGGACTGTTCCATGTATTCTACGAACAGTCAGGCATAGCTCGGACCCACACGGATGCCCATAGCCATCCCTTTAGTTTGTAGAAAGCAGAAGGAGTAAAGGAGAAGTTGCTGAGGGTAAGGAGAAATTCTATTAAGCGGATGAGGGTGTCGGTGGAGGGGGACTGGTTGGGCCTGCAGGAGAGGAAGAAATAGAGGGCTTTTAGGCCATCTTAATGAGGGATACACCTTTACAGGAACTGGACCTCCATGGTGAAGACGAGGTTTTGGGGGTTGGGGAAGTGAAAGTCTTGGAGGAGGTGGAGGGTGTGGGTAGTATCCCGAATGTAGGATTATAGTGTTCTGCAAATCTGTCACTGAGTCTATGTTTGGTCTCACCAATGTAGAGGAGGCCAGATTGGAAGCAACGGATACAGTTAACCAGGTTGGAGGATGTATGGATAAACTCCTGTTGGATATGGAAAGGGGAGTTCCTGGACCATGGGGGAACAGACAGTGTCAAGGTACATGGTGATGAGTTCAGTGGGGCAGGATCAGGCAGAGACCATGGGTCGACTGGGGCAGTCAGGTTTGTGGATTTTGGGAAGGAGATAGAACCAGGCGGTGCGAGGGTTGGGGAACAATGAGATTGGAGGCTGTGGGTGGGAGGTCTCCTGAGGTGATAAGGTTATGGGTGGTCTGAGAGATGATAGTCTGGTGATCAGGGGTGGGGTCATAATCGAAGGGGCAGTAGGAGGTGGTATCAGTGAGTTGGTGCCTGGCCTTTGCGATGTAGAGGTCAGTGTGCCATACCACTACTGCGTCCCCATTATCCGTGGGTTTATCGGTGAGTTTGGGGTTGGAGCAGAGGGAGCGTAGGGGTGCGTGTTCTGATGAGGAGAGGTTGGAGTGAGTGAGAGGGGTGGAGCGATTAAGGAGATTTATGTTGCATTGGCAGTTGGAGATGAAGAGGTCGAGGGAGGGTAGAATGCCATGGGGTGGTGTCTAGGAGGCTGAGGTTTGTTGGAGGCGTCTACACCTGGTATATATTTCATCTGACCCTGGATATTTATCTACTTGTAAGCTGCCAGACCACTCAGAATCTCTTCTCTGTCAAAGTTCATTTCTTGAATTGTGTGATAGACCTTTGCCCCAATTTCTATACCCATATCATCCCTGTCACTGATGAACACTACTTACATCTTCTGCCTCTTTGTAGGCTTTACTCTTTCCTTTGTTACCCTTTTACCCTCAATGCACCTGTAAAACAAATTAGGATTTTCCTTTATTTTACCTGGCAGTATCCTTTCCTGTCCCCTTTTAGCTCTCCTAATTTCCCTCTATAGTTTTCTCTGGCACTGAAGAGAGAGATTTACCTGAAAGTAATTGTTCTCAGTACACTCTGGCCAAATCATATCTGATCTTACTAAAATCAGTCCTCCCCCAGTTGAGAATTTTGATCTCAGCCTTTTTGATAACAATTTTGGAGTTACGATCACTTGTTCAGATGCCTGAAGTACACAAATAGGACAACTATAAGGACTTTACCCTATCTCTAATCATAATGGATCTCCTTTGGAGTTTGATGTCAGTGTAGAGGGAACCTTACTCTGTACCTAACTTGGTGTCATAACTGCCCTGGAGCGATTGATTTGACAGTGTTGGCAGAGCGTTACTTACTGAAGCATTAAACTGAATTATTCAACTTCTGTGTACCTTGGAATATGAAGCTTTTTGTGATCAACAGAATATTGTGCTTATAACATGAATACTGTCTACAATAGGGTTGAGCAAGAAAATAAATGACTGTAATTAAAATTCCTTAGTGTTTCAAGAGAAGGCAGGAAGTCTTTTTGAGAGAAGTATCCAGGGACTAAACACAAGCAAACAAATTAATGTAAAGTACAGTGGACAGAGAGCTGAAATAAAAACCAAATGTTTTGGAGAAACTCAGCAGACTGGCAGCATCTGTGGAGACAGAAAAAACAGAAAATACGGCTCTTCTTCAAACCACACTCTGCCAAGTATCCAGGAACAGATACCATTACATGACTTTGCAGTAGACAAAATAAGTTATGTGTCGTATCATGTGTGATGAGAGATTGAGTTATGAGAAATGTTATTATATATAATATGACTATATACTTAATATGACTGTAACTTTTAGAGTTTTACTATTGTGAAGGATTTTTAAAACAACTAGGCGTGACAGTCCTTTCAAAACAGTGACTTAACCCAACATGTCAGTAAGCAGGATCCCCTGGAGTGTTAATGGATGATTGTTTTACTGTGGTGGTTTATGACAGATGGGATAAAAATTGAAAGCCATTAGGTGGTTTTTAGTCCAGTACAATCAAGGTTTGATTTCAACATCGAAAACTCAGAGAGTGAAAAACTTAAACAAAAATAGAAGTTGCTGGAAAAGCTCAGCGGGTCTGGCAGCATCTGTGAAGAGAAATCAGCGATAACATTTTGGGTCTAGTGACCCTTCCTCAGAACTGAGTGCAAACTGAGGCAGTTTTGGAGGAAATTTGACTGGGGTCAGAAGCAAATATAGTTTAGCTCCTTGGATGGAGTATAGGGCAATTCAGGGATATACAGTTACCTCAGGGGAAAAATAGTTTAGCTTTTGAAATTTCTAGACTGGGAGTGTTTAGGTAGAAATCTGCAGGTGATTAAATGCTGAGAAAGTTTAAGCTCCCAGCCTTGTGAGTATTCCTACCAAAAGATTTCATAGCTCACAAGAACAACTATGGAGAATAAGTTATGTCAAACTTTAAAGATTTGAGTAATTTCTCCAGATTTCTGTCTTTGCAATGGATAATGTCAGGTGACTGGGTCAGACTTTGTTTTGTTATGTTTTCAGACCTTTCAAACTATGTTCTTTATTTTAATAGCTTGGTTTGTTTGCTTTTATTTCTTTCGTATAATAAACTTCTGGTCTGTTTCTAATGAAACACTTCAGCCTTGTGTGATGATAGTTCAGTGATCGACCACCACATTAAGTAAAATATTTAAAGTAATGATCTACGAGGCCAGATTTCATATTGAGATCTGACATGTCCAGTAGTGCTATCAGCTGGGATCATAACACGTGGTTTTCAATAATTAGCTGGAGGGTTTTAAAGAGAGAGATTCCATAAAGTTCCTTTTATGTACGGTATAGATTGTCTGTTTTTTGTACTCGAACATCAATGCCCATGTTTATTAGAAACATGCTATCATATGTTAACAGCTCATCCTAAAAGGTGTTGAATGTTGGGAACAATAAGTGCTCCGTCCCAAGTTGCAACTGCCCTGATCTTGAAAGCATAATTTCACACAAACAAAGTGAAGAATTAATAATGCAGCGTCGGGTGGAACCCGATTGCAGCTTGGGCCTGGTTACCTCTAGGTTCTGGAGCCGGTTGAGTGCTGGGCCAACGTTTGCTAGTCGCAGCATGGGACGAGGTACCACCCAGCTCTCCAAGGTCTCCTTCTGACCTGTAGTCGCATTCTTAACTTGCTGCATCACTAAATAACCTTGGAACTGGTCATCATAGAAGTAAAGATGAACAGAGAGAGTATGTCCCACAGACTCAAACCTGAAAAAAAAGTAAGTATTTTCAAAACATTTCCAAGGGTAAACAAGCTATATAATAAACCCTGGATTTGATTATCATTCAGCCTCCCTTCAGCACATCTCAGTGCATTAACCATACAATTATTATAGAGTAGGTACTGATAAAGTTGCCATAGTCCTACCAGACCATAGGGCTTCTTTCTCATTAGAGAGAGATGAGGGTCACCATGCTAACACAGGTCATTGAGACTGTGCTGGCCCTCTGAAAGAGAAATTTACTGAATGCTATTCCACAACCTTCTGCCCGCAGCCGAGCACACAGTTCCTTTTCAGACAGTAATCCACCCCCTCTTGAAAGCATTGATTGAATCATTCTCCACCAAACTCACAGGCAGCACGTTGCAGATCTAAACTACTCATTACGTGTAGCCATTGCTTTGTTTGCCAATTATCTTTAACAGAGCACAGAAACAGACCCTTCAGTCCGACTTGTTTATGGCGACCAAATGCTGGCAAATGGAACTAGATTAATTTAATATATCTGGTTGGCATGGATGAGTTGGACTGAATGGTCTGCTTCCTTGCTGTATATCTCTATGACTTTCTGACCAGGTATCCTAAACTGATCTCGTCACATTTGCCAGCATTTGGCCCATATACCTCTAAACCCTTTCTATTCATATACACATCCAGATGACTTTAAATGTTATTATACCCGCCTCCACCACGTCCTCTGGCAGTTTGTTCCATTCATGCACCACCCACTGTGTGAAAAAGTTGCCCCTTAGATCCCTTTTTAAATCTTTCCCTTTTCACCTTAAACTATGTCCTCTAGTTTTGGACCCCCCTACCCTGGGAAAAAGACCTTGTCTATTTATCCTATCCATTCCCCTCATGATTTTATAAACCTCTTTAAGGTCAGCCCTCAGGCCCCAACGCTCCAGGAAAAAAGCCCCAGCCTATACAGCTTCTCCCTCTAGCTCATACACTCCAATCCCGACATCATCCATGTAAATCTTTTGTCTCACTCTGAAAAAAACACACAGGGAGAAACTGAATGCTATTTACAAACTACCTGCTGGAGGAGACACCTTGACACCACCATGGCAAAACCCCATTGCAAGAGAAACAGGATAGAATACATCCCTGAAAGGCACAGTCTCGTCGCACACCAGCACCTATAAATTCCTTGCCAAGACACACACCATTCTGATCATATTGCCATTCATTCATTTTTGCAGGGTAAAAATCCTAGACCCCACCAACTCCCAACACCCTTACAATATTGTGGGTATTCCTACACTCCACCAGGCCAGTGGTTCAAAAAGGTAACTCACCACCTCTTTCTCCAGGGCCTTCAGAAACGGCCTGGCCAGCAATGCTCACATACCATGACTGAATTTTATAAAAATCCAATCGTACAGGGTTAGAAGTATCTTCTTCCAGGACTCGTGCAAGAGACATGTCCTTGGCCGAGCCAATAGGCTTGTCCTGTGCCTGCCAGTCAGCAAACTAGTGTGGAAGCATTCTTCAAAACAGGAAGAACCATGTCTCTAAAATTTCATAAATTTCCTCAGATTTCACAAATATATTTCGGCATCATAGTGACTCAGTGGTTAGCATTGCAGCCTCACAGTGCCAGGGACCCGGGTTTGATTCCAGCCTCGGGCAAATGTGTGTGGAGTTTGCACATTCTCCCCATTTGTGAGAGAGTTTCCTCCGGTTTCCTCCCATAGTCCAAAGACGTGCAGGTTATGTGGACTGGCCATGCTAAACTGTCCACAGTGTCCAGGGATGTGCAGGCTAGGTGAATTAGCTATGTGAAATGCAGGGTCACAGAGACAGGATTGGGTCATTGGGTGAGTCTGGGTGGAATGCTCTTCAGAGGGTCAGTGTGGACTCGATTGGCTGAACAGCCTGCTTCCACACTGTATGTACTCTAGTATATCGGATAACGATTTCTTCTGGTCTATTAATTGGATTGGACTTGTCTCCATTCCCATGCTGAACGGATTTCTGTACTGGATGAAGGGTTAATGTTTGGAGACTCTCGATCTTCGATTTTTGTTTCCTTTCTTTCTGGTGTGTGGAATATACAATTCAATGAAAAGTGTCAGCAAGAATTCATCAAGGCTTTGTCACCGCCTGTGCTTTCTTTTTCTCAATCCTTCAATAATTGGGAACTGTTTCTCCCCACCTACTTAGTCCAGGCTGGTTTTGGTCTCTATCAAAACTGCTCTCTACCTTTTCCTCCAAGGAAGGCAGCCGCAACTTCTCCAATCTAGCTGCGTAGTTAAATTTTCTAATCCAAGAAACCATGGTTGTAAATCTTTTCTGTACTCTCTGAGATGCTATTACATCATTCCTGAAGTTGGTGCCCAAAACTGGATGCAATAATCAAACTGAGTCATACAGTCATACAGCACGGAAACAGACCTTTCAGTCCAAATCATCCAAGATGGCAGCAGAGTAGGTGGGCTGAGCTTGGGACTCATCCAATTCTGTCAGATTTGTTTCTCTTTTTTCTTCTTTTCTCTTTAGCTCTTTCTTTTCTTTATCTTTTTCTCTTTTAAGTCTGGAGAGTGGCAGCAGCAACACCAGGATGAGCTGGACATGGCTCCACCCCAGCCCAGGGTCTCCCATCGAGCGAGAAGCAGGTCCCAGGCTAACTCGCCCAGCCTTGGCTCGAAGACTAGGCTGAGGGTCCAGGTGCCTGAAGGAGGAGATGTGATGGTGTTGGCACATCATGGCCGCCTGCCTAGTCATGGCAGTCTTGAATTGGATTGGCAGTCTTCTCCTAGTGTGGAGGTCTTGTCCCCAGTTGGACGTCTTCTTCGTCTTTGATTTCCTGATTTTCCAGCAGCCTTGCAGGTGGTCTCATCCAGGAGTGGCGGTGTTGGCCCAGTGTGACAGTATTCTTCGACGAAGGCTTCCAGCCAGTATTCCAGCGGCCCAGTGTGGCGGTCTTGTCCAGGAATGGCAGTCTCCTCCCAGCCGTGTTTTCAGGGTATTCTACAGTTCCTTAATTGGATTTCCCCGAGCTCAGGGGCCGCTAACTGAACCGTGATGGACTTTGTCTTAATTTTATTTTTTTTTATTAATCTGTATGATTTCTGTCACTGATGTGGGTGCCATGGTGGGGTGACTTAGAAAACTTCTCCCTGTATGTTTCATGTAAAAGTACACGTGACAATAAATTTCTATGCTAGTCTATTGTTCGACCATACCTACCAGCTCTCCCAGACTAAACTTGTCCCATTTGCCTGCACTTCGCCTATATCCCTCTAAACCTTTCCTATTCATGTACCTGTCCAAATGTCTTTTAAATGTTATAACTGAACCGACATCTACCACTTCCTCATTCCATATACACACCAGCCTTTGTGTGAAGAAGTTGCCCCTCAGGTCCCGTTTAAATCTTACCCCCCCTACCTTAACCTATGCTCTCTACTTCAGTATTTTATACAATTTAACATACCTATTTGCTAAATAAAAACTTAAATAACTGCAGATGCTGTAAATCAACAAAGACAAAGTTGCTGGAAAAGTTCAACAGTCTGGCAGCATCTGTGAAGGAAAAAACAGAGTTAACGTTTCGGGTCCGGTGACCTTTCCTAAGAACTGACAGTGGCCTCACAGTCTCATCTGCTCTAAAGAATACAACCCCAGTCTATTTAATCTCTTGTCATAACTAAAATTCTCCAGCCCAAGAAACATCCTGGTAAATCTCCTCAGCACCATCTCCAGTGCAATCACATCGCTCATACTGTGTGCGTGCATGTGTGTGTAGCAGTAAATAGTAGCTGGACAGACACAGTGAACAGCAGTGTGGCAGACAAAGGCATGGATAATGGTGAGCCGGAGAGAAAGGGAAACTGCAAATGGGGATCATTAGTGACTATGATGAAAGCAACCCATGTGATGACAAGGCCTGGGGTGTGGGAGTGAATAAAGGACGCAAAAGAAGGTGCTCAAGCCCTAAAGTTAATGAACTTAGTATTGACTCTTGAAGGCAGCAGGGTCACCAAGTGGAAAATGAGGTGCTGTTTTTCCTGCTTCTGTTGAGTTTCACTGGAGCACTGCAGCAGGTCCAAGAGAAAAACGTTGGTCAGGCCACATGGTGATGTGTTGAAGTGGCAGGCAACAGAAAATTCAGGGTCATTTTCTGCAGACAGAACGCAGATATTCCGCAAGCAGTTGCCCATTCTCCATTCATCTCTCCAATGTACAGGAGACTACTTTGTGAGCAGTGAATATTAGATTATTCACTGTTATACTAGATTGAACGAGATACAAGTCAATTGGTGCTTCACCTGGAAGGTGTGACTGGTTCCTTTGATAGTGAGGAGGCAGGTAATAAATGGGCAGGCATTACACCCTCTGCAACTGCATGGGAAGGTGCTGTGGGGTTACAGGGAGGCGTTGAGGGTGGAGGGGGAGAGAACCAGAGTGTCCCAGAGAGAATAGTCCTGCAAAATGCTGACGAGGCAGGGGAGGGGAATATGTGGCTGGTGGTGACATCCTGCTGGAGGTGGCAGAAATTGCAGCTTTATGATCCTTTGGATGTGGATGCTGGTGGCATGGAAAGAGAGTTACAGTTCAGCATAATCTCCCTGCTCTTCAACCCTATGCCTCAGCTAATAAAGGCAAGTATACCATATGCCTTTTTAACACTTTATCTACACGACCCTCTACCTTAAGGGACTGATATACATGCACACCATAGTCCTCTGATACTTGGTGCTTCTCAGAGTCCTATTGGTAATCATGTATTCCCTTCTTTTGTTTGTCCTGCCTAAGTGCATCACTTCACATTTATCTGGATTGAAATCCATTTGCCACTGATTAGCCCATCTGACGAGACCATCGACAACCTCCTCTCATCTAAGGCTGTTCTTCTTGCTACTTACCATTCCTCTGATTTTCACGTCATCCGCAATCCAAGTGATCCTCTTCTATTCAAGTCAAAATTCCTTACACGTACCACAGACAGTATGGGACCGAACTCTGATCCCTGCAGGACCCTACCAGCTTCTTGTTTGGAGCAGCGGGAGCGCGAGCCAGGGTGCCAACGGGAAGGTAAGATGGGACCTGTACAGTAAGGACAGGTTGCACCTGAACCGGAAGGGCACAAATAACCTGGGAGGGAGGATTGCTCAAGCTATACGGGATGGTTTCAACTAGACTGGCAGGGGGTGGGGGACCGGATTGGTAATTCAGAAGATGAGGTATTCAGCCTTCCAACAGACACAAGAGGGACTGAGGTTGTTAATAAAGAAATGCGGTCGATGGAGCATAATTGTGGACACGGAGATGGTTTGAGGTGTGTATACTTCAGTGCTAGAAGCATCAGAAATAAGGTGGATGAACTTAGAGCATGGGTCAGTACTTGGAACTACAATGTTGTGTCCATTACAGAAACTTGGGTAACTCAGAGACGAGGGTCTAGAAGAAGGGTCCAGTCCCGAAACATCAGCTTTCCTGCTCCTCTGATGCTGCTTGGCCTGCTGTGTTCATCCAGCTCTACACCTTGTTATCTCAAATTCTCCAGCATCGGCAGTTCCTACTATCTCTCTAACTAAGGGACAGGAATGGTTGTTGGAAGTTCCAGGATTTAGATGCTTTAAAAGAAATAGGGAGGGTGGAAAAAGAGGCGGGGGAGTGGCATTGCTAGTCAGGACTAGTATAGCAGCTACTGAAAGGCAGTTCAAGAATGACATGTCGACAGAGTCCGTTTGGGTTGAGGTCAAGAAAAAGAAAGGAGCAGTCACTTTGTTGGGTCTTTTTTTTTTTTTACAGACCCCATGATAGTTGCAGAGAAGTGGAGGAGTGGATTGGGAGGCAGATATTGGAAAGGTGCAGAAGTCACAGGGTTGTAGTCATGGGTGACTTCAACTTTCCAAATATTGATTGGAAACTTTTTAGTGGTAATAGGTTAGATGGAGCGGCTTTTGTCCGGTGTGTTAAGGAAGGATTCCTGACAGTACATAGATAGACCAACATGAGGAGAGGCCACTTTGGATTTGGTGCTTGGCAATGAACCGGGCCAAGTTAGACCTGTTGGTAGGAGAACATTTTGGCGGTAGCGTTCATAACTCTGTTACTTTTACAACAGTCACGGAAACGGATAGGTACATACAGCAGGGTAAGGTTGAGAATTGGGGGAAGGGTAATTACAATTCTGTTAGGCAAGAACTGGGTAACATAAAATGGGAACAGATGCTGTCAGAGAAGAGCACTATTGAAATGTGGAGATTGTTTAAGGAATGCATACTGCATGTGCTTGATATGTTTGTCCCGAGCAGGCAGGGATGATGCGGTCAACTGAGGGAGCCTTGGTTCTGAAGAGAGGTCGAACGACTGGTTAAGAGGAAGAAGGAGGTTTATGTAAGGTTTAGGAAACAAGGAACGGAAAAGGCTCTAGAGGGATACAAGTTAGCCAGGAAGGAGCTGAAGAAAGGGCTTAGGAGAGCTATATGGGGGAATGAGAAAACCTTGGCAGATAGGATCAAGGAAAACTCCAAGGCTTTTTACATGTACATGAGGAACAAGAGAATGACCACAGAAAGGGTAGGGCCGATCAAGGATTGTAAAGGGAACTTGTGCACGGAGCCTAAAGAGATAGGAGAGGTCCTTAATGAATACTTTTCTTCGCTATTCACAACTGAGAGGGATCTAGTTGTAGGGGAGGACAGTGTGAAACAGGCTGGTAGGCTAGAGATGGTGGATGTTAGTAAGGAAGATGTACGAGGAATTCTGAGGAACTTGAACATAGATAAGTACCCCGGGCCTGATGGGATTTATCCAGGGATTCTATGGGAAGCGAGGGAAGAGATTGCAGGGACTTTGGCAATGATCTTTTCATCCTCACTGTCCACAGGTATAGTGCCGGAAGATTGGAGAGAGGCAAACGTCATTCCCTTGTTCAAAAAAGGGAATAGGGATAACCCCGGAAATTACAGGCCAGTTAGTCTCATGTCAGTGGTGGGCAAATTATTGGAAAGGGCTCTGAGAGATAGGATTTACGATCACTTGGATAGGCACAGCTTGACTCGTGATAGTCAGCATGGATTTGTGAGGAGTAGATCATGCTGAATTCTTTGAAGGGGCGACCAAACACGTGGATGAAGGTAGAGCAGTGGATGTGGTAGACATGGATTTAAGTAAGGCGTTTGATAAGGTTCCCATGGTAGGCTCATGCAGAAAGTAAGGAGGCATGGGATAGGGGGAAATGTGGCAGATTGGATTCAGAATTAGCTGACCCTTAAAAGACAAACGGTGGTAGTGGACAGAAAATATTCAACATGGTGCTCAGTTATGAGTGGTGTACCACAAGGATCTGTTCTGGGTTCGCTTCTATTTGTGATTTTTGTGAATGATTTGGATGAAGGAGTGGAAGGGTGGATTAGTAAGTTCGCGGACGATATGAAGGTGGGTCAAGTTGTGGATAGTGCAGAGGGCTGTTCTAGGTTACAAAGGGACATTGATAGGATGAAGAGCTGGGCTGAGAAGTGGCAGATGGAGTTTAACCCTGAAAAGTGTGAGGTGATTCATTTTGGAAGGACAAACTTGAAAGCAGAATACAGGGTTAACGGAAAAATTTTTGGCAGTGTGGAGGAGCAGAGGGATCCTGGGATTCATGTCCACATTTCCCTGAAAGCTGCCACCCAGGTGGATAGAGTTATTAAGAAGGCGTATGGTGTGTTAGCTTTCATTATTAGAGGGACTGAGTTCAAGAGCCATGAAGTTATGCTCCAGCTATACAAAAGCCTGGTTCAGCCACATCTGGAGTATTGTGTCCAGTTCTGGTCGCCTTATTACAGGAAAGATGTGGAAGCGTTGGAAAAGGTGCAGGGGAGATTTACCAGGATGTTGCCTGGAATGGAGGAAAGCTCTTACGAGGGAAGGTTGAGACAGCTAGGGCTTTTCTCTTTACAACGACGAAGAATGAGAGGTGACTTGATAGAGGTGTACAAAATGATCAGAGGTATAGATACAGTGGACAGCCAGAGACTTTTTTCCTAGGGTGGAGGTTGCTATTAAGAGGGGGCATAGTTTTAAAATGAATGGAGGTCGATATAGGGGAGATGTCAGAGGTAGGTCCTTTACTCAGAGATGGTAGGGGCGTGGAATGCATTGCCGGAGAGGGTAATGGAGTCGGCCTCATTAGGGGCATTTAAGCAGCTATTAGATAAGCATATGGATGATAGTATAAGGTAGGGGTGGAGGTTAGATAGACCTTAGGATTAAGCTAAAAGTTCGGCACAACATCGTGGGCCAAAGGGCCTGTACTGTTCTACGTTCAATGTTCAGACACAGGCTTGCAGTAAAAATACTCGACTATCACACTCTGCATCTTGTCACTCAACCAATTCTGATCCAACTGGCCAAATTTCCCTGGATGCCATGTTATCAGTGGACCGTGCGGGACTTTATGAAAAGCTCTGCCGAAGTCCAAGTAAACAATGTTGAATCATTTCCCTCATCGACACTCCTGGTTACCTGTGCAAACAATTTAATCAAGTTGGACAGACATAACCTCCCCTTTACAGAACCATGCTGAATGTTCTTGATTCATCCCTGCCTCTCCAAGTGCAGATGAATTCTGTCCCTCAGAATTGCTTCCAAAAGATTCCCCCACACCAATGTTAGATCAATTGGCCTGTATTTTCCTGGTTTGTCCTTTGCTCTATTCCTGAATAATGGTTCCACACTGGCTCTCCTTCAGTCCTCTGACACCTCTCCTGTGGCCAAAGATGAACTGAACACTTTTACAAGTGCTCCAGCTACTTCCTCCCTTGCCTCACTCAAGGGATACCTTGGGATACATTTCATCTGACACTGGAAATTTAATTATTTTTAAGACTGCCAGACAACTTAGAACCTCCTCTCAGTAACATGCTTCATCCCTGATTTCTACATTCACATCATACTTTGCACTCGTGAACACCAACGCAAAATATTCATTTAGAACCCTATCAACAACCCCGAGTTCCATGCACAAATAACCACTGTGGTCCTTATTAGACCCTAGTCTTTCCAGAGTTATTCTTCGTTCATGTACTCGTAAACTAATTGTAGGATTTTCCTTTAATTTACCTGCCTTTATCCTTTAATGCCTCTTTTTGGTCTCCTAATTTCTTTGCTATATGCCAGAAGCCTCCCTTTTTCTCTTTTTCCAAGCCTGTATATCACTTGATATCCAGGACTCTCAGGATTTGTTGGTTGCACCCTTTGAAGTTATCAGAACATGTTGGCCCTTTGGTCTCCTGATTTCCTTCCTGAATGCGTCCCAATGCGCTGACATAGATTTACCTAAAAGTATTTGCTCCCAAACCACTCTGACTGAATCATATTTGATCTTATCTTACTATCACTGTCAAAGAACATAGAACATAGAACATAGAACATTACAGCGCAGTACAGGCCCTTCGG
>NC_063354.1:46684579-46705400 GCF_021869965.1 Rhincodon typus | reverse complement strand
CCCTCCTCGGTGGTCGAGAACGCCCTCAACCGTGTCTCCCACATCTCCCGCACCTCATCCCTCACACCCCGTCCACGCAATAAAAACCAAAAAAGAATCCCCCTCGTCCTCACGTACCACCCCACCAACCTCCAGATCCAACGCATCATCCTCCGACACTTCCGCCATCTGCAATCCGACCCCACCACCAAAGACATCTTTCCCTCCCCACCTTTATCTGCTTTCCGGAGGGACAACTCTCTCCGTGACTCCCTTGTCCGCTCCACACTCCCCTCCAGCTCCACCACACCCGGCACTTTTCCCTGCAACCGCAGGAAGTGCTACACCTGCCCCCATACCTCCTCCCTCACCCCCATCCCAGGCCCCAAGAAGACTTTCCACATCAAGCAGATGTTCACCTGCACATCTGCCAATGTGGTATACTGCATCCGCTGTACCCGGTGTGGCTTCCTCTACATCGGGGAAACCAAGCGGAGACTCGGGGACCGCTTTGCAGAACACTTACGCTCGGTTCGCAACAAACAACTGCACCTCCCAGTCGCGAACCATTTCAACTCCCCCTCCCATTCCTCAGACGACATGTCCATCCTGGGCCTCCTGCAGTGCCACAACGATGCCACCCGAAGGTTGCAGGAACAGCAACTCATATTCCGCTTGGGAACCCTGCAGCCCAATGGTATCAATGTGGATTTCACAAGTTTCAAAATCTCCCCTCCCCCTACCGCATCCCAAAACCAGTCCAGCTCGTCCCTGCCTCCCTAACCTGTTCTTCCTCCCACCTATCCCCTCCTCCCACCTCAAGCCGCACCTCCATCTCCTACCGACCAACCTCATCCCGCCCCCTTGACCTGTCCGTCCTCCCTGGACTGACCTATCCCCTTCCTAACTCCCTACCTACACTCACCTTTCCTGGCCCCATCCCCGCCTCTTCGACCTGTTTGTTTCCTCTCCACCTCTCCTCTCCTCTATCCCTCTTCTATCCGCCTCCCACTCTCTCCCTATTTATTTCAAAACCCCCTTCCCCTCCCCCTTTTCTGATGAAGGGTCTAGGCCCGAAACGTCAGCCTCTCTGCTCCTATGATGCTGCTTGGCCTGCTGTGTTCATCCAGCCCTGCACCTTGTTGTCTCTCTTCATGGCAGCTGCTGCCTTCACCTGCTTGAGGTAGCAGGGTCCCAACAACATTACTGCAGTCCTGCAGCCTGTGTGTTAGGATGCTCAGTGCCCCTTGCCAAACCTGCCAGCTGCTCCTGTATCCGCTTGTGCATCTCAACAATTGCTGATACCACCAGGTCCTTCCCTGCCAGTGGCTGAGCAGATGCCGGGTCTCCAGCAGTCCTCCAAGTGCCAGTGGCCTCGCGCATGTCTTCCTCAACCAGCTGCAGAGATGTAGAGCAATATACCTACCAGCAGATGCTCTCAACTCTAATGTAGAAAACAAGCCCTCCCGCAAGGTGCCAGTATCTGAACGGGTGGGACATGCAGGAGGCAGCCTCGACACTGCTTCCTCTGAGGTCTCTTGCTCCCTTCCTCAGGTGTGGAGGAGGGCATTGCTCACAGTGCCAGGCTCATGATGGTGATCACTGTGAACATCCCACTGGTATCTGAAGGAGAGAGAGAAGGCATTGCAACGCAGGAGTAGAAGGTGTGGTATGTCAGCAATAAATGCACAGTGGGGATAATGGGAGAGCAGCACAACAAAGAACAAGGTGTCTTACTAGGTTGCCAGGACGTGGAAGTTTTGGCATCCCTTCAGGAACAGACTTCACCAGCAAGAACCAAGATGCTCTCCTTGTACAATGGGGTGATGAATCTTGGAATGAGATGATTAGTCAGCCCCCTAAACCTGTCCTCACCCTTTCCATTTCAGGGATATGGAGTTAGGCCACAGATCAGCCACAATCTCATTGAATGGTACAACAGGCTCAAGGGGCTACATGGCTTAGTCTTGTTCCTACGTTTCTGCCCTGTTATGGCCCATTTTCTGCCAGAATGAGAAAGGGGAAGGATTGATTGAGGTGAAAGTGGGCAGCCCAGCTAATAGTGCTGGTGCAGGAAAGGGCAAGGTGCTGAAGTGTCTCAAGATAGTGGGTAGGCGGCACAGAGGTTATGCAGGGTTGAGGCAGATGAGAGTGAATGAGGAAAGATGCTGTTGCAGTAGTGAGAATGGCAGAGGAAGAGTGTTGGTGGGAGGTGAAGAGATAGATTAAGTGTGAGGTATCAGAAAGCAGATGGTGGCACTTACCTGGCAGAGAGGTGAAGGTCATTGACATTCTTCCTGCATGGCTGGGTGGTTCTCCAGATTGTGGCTACCACACTGACTCATGTGGCAACTTCAGACCAGGCTGGCTGGATTTGGCAGGCTCTGGTGGTGTGGCTTCCTCTGCTGGTTGTATGGGAAGAGGCAGCACTCCCCTGTACTGCCCTGCACACCAGGACCTCCAGGTTCCAATCGGGGTCTGGGTGCACAACAGCCTTTTAAATAAATTACCAGTGCCAGGGATGTCACTATATCCCAAGTCATTCCAACAGAGGCATCTGGAAAGTATAGGAATTGGGCTAATATTGGAGGAGAGGGGTGCCATAGCAATGGGGTAGGTAGTTAATGAGCCAAGTTTGGTCAAATAGTGTGAGAAAGCTCACTAGGCCTCAGAGAGAAACCTCCATGAAGATCAACAAAAATGACACCTAGTCAAAATATAGTATGATCCAGCCCTTATCTCTAATTTTGTAAAGAAGATTTAATTTGTTAAATTACAATCACTAAATTTTGACAAGCTACAACGTTGTGAACTAAATTCTGCAGTGACAAATTCAAAGAAAGAAGGATATTCCCTCAGCAGGGCTTTCCCAGCCTAAACCCCAGCTCAGTTAGTCTAGAATGTGTCTTAACTGGAACAGTGGAAAGTTAACATGGCTATCCACATTCATACCTTTCTGGGACCGGACGTGTTGAAGTTGCAGTACTCCGAGCAATGTCAGCCGGGGATTATTGTACAGCTGAGGCAGCAACACAGTATCTAGCCATTGCCAGAAATCAGCTGGTCTGTGAAACAAACACAATCCATTGACAAGAGCATAAACACACCACCATGTGCGCTTCCAGATGGGTACAAGCTCAGGCCACTCTGATGGAATAGAAGACAATGCATGGGGATAGTTTCAAATCCTGGCTTACTGGGCATGGACCCACTGACAAAAGCCACTAGTGTAGGATTTTGGATAGAACCAGAATAGTGGTGAGACAGTGTAAGTGCACTGGAGTGGGAGCTCTATTCTGTATCTAACCCTGTGCTGCACATGTCCTGGGAATGTTTGATGGTGCAGTGTAGAGGTAGCTTTACTTTGAGTTTAAAAGACCATAGGGGATTTCACGCTGTATCTAGCCTGGTTCTGTACCTGTCCTGGGCATATTTGATGGGGAGAGTGTAGAAGTAACTTTTATTTTCAGTTTAAAACAGTAGATAGGGTTGTACTCTTTAGCTTAAAAGAGTCAAGGGAGTTTCACTCTGTATCTAACACTATCCTGTCCCTATCCTGGGAGTGTTTCACAGGGTCAGTGTAGAGAAGCTTTATTCTATATCTAACCCCATGTTGTCCCTGTCCTGGCAGTGTTTGTTGTGAAACTGTGGAGGAATCTTTACTCTGTATCTAACTCTGTGCTGTCCCTGCCCTGGCAGTTTTTGTTGGGGGACTGTGTAGAAGGAGATTTCCTCTGTAGTTAACCATGTGTTGTCCCTGTCCTGGGAGTGTTTGATGGGGACAGTGTCGAGGGAAATTTACTTTCAACTTAAAAGAATCAAAGGAGCCTTACTTTCTGTTTACTTTTAGTTTAAAAGAGTAGAGAAAGTTTTACACTGTATCTAACCCCATGCTATACCTATCCTGATAGTGTTTGATGGGGACAGGGTCAAGAGAACTTTACTTTCAGTTTAAAAGTGTAGGGGGAGCTTTTGTCTGTACCTAACTCTGTGTTGTACCTGAGAGCGTTTGATGTGATAAATGTACATGAAGTTGATTTTGTATTTAGCCCATACTGCATCTGATTGGCAGGGTTTTGATGTTAACACTGTGTCTGAAATATTAATTACTCTATTCCCCAGTATTAATCTCCATCTAGACCACAAGAATTTCAAAAAAAGGGAAATAAACACAGGGTGACGTATCAAAGCTGCAGGGAATATGTCTATAGAGGGTGAGAGGAATAGATTAATGAATCCAGTGTTATGAGCAGGTTATAGCATTTCCAATCTGGCAGCCTACATCTGCATGGTTTGGTAAATACATTCACAGAGCCTGTAACTCATCCAGTACTGTCCAGGATCCCAGTTCAGCATCAAATTCTTAGCAACAGTCTCTGAAAAGAGAGGGCTTCTCCCATTTGTGACTCACCCTTTGCACCATGTCCCTGAGGTGGATACAGGCACAGCCAGACATCCTGCTTGCACAATGGGTTCTTAGAATGGCTCCAGTGGTCTATTATAACTCAATGTAGTGACTATGCAGCATCCACCCCAGTAATTAGCTCTGGTGACTCAAAGGGGCAATAGTGAGACAGGAAGAGAATGAGACAAAGTATATCATTTCAAAAAAGACAATCCTACCTTGAAACCTTTTTTTTAAAAAATAGCTCATTTCTTGTAATAAAATGTTCCAAAACGCTTCACCTTTGAGATCCATCCCTGATTGTGGAAAAAAACAGAAGGAAATGTGAAGCAGAATTTTGGTTTGTTGTCTTCCTTGTTGTGACTTTTCAAAGCCTGGAATATCTAAAACAAAATTTGACACTGAACCACATAGGATGATATCTGGTCTTGATGACCAAAATTTTAGTCAAAGTGGAAGGTATTGAGGAGTATCTTAAACTGACATGTGAAGTAGAGAGGCAGAAAGATGCAAGGAGGAAATTCCAGAGCCTAAGTAAGTTAGTCGTATACACTATCTCCCTCCAGGTTTAATCTTCTGACAAAGTGTTAACGTCCTGAACTATTTTTTATCACTTCATTCCAACACCTATGTTCCCCATCTCCAGGTCCCTCATGCTGAGCTGTCAATCTCTAACAGCCTCGTCATTGCTCTTAAGAGTGCAAGTAGAATGTTTGCGCTCCCTTCTCTTTTCCCGGGAAGTTGAACACACTGGTGGAGAAGGATGGCAGATTCTCACAACTATTGGTAATCGGCCTACATCACTTGTGAAGCTCTGAATGTAACCAATGAGGACAAGTTGAGGAAAAACTGATTCAAGAGAGAAAATTCAGGCTTTGAAAAGACACAACAAGGAAAATAACAAACCAAAATTCTCCTTCACCTTCCTATCTGTCTTTTACCACATTCAGGGATGGATCTCAAAGGTGAAGATAATTCTGAAGATGAAGAACTAAAGACTTTCATGCTCCACCTAACGTCGGAATTTCTTGGTTGTGGTCTCACTTCCTTCTGTGCTTCAGTGTGAGGCTGCACTACTCAGACAATGAGGGTACCAGGAAACTCATCATCAACAAAATGAACTTCTGGATCAGGATCTACAGGACATTTTGGTGTAGTTTACCGATCTGCAGATTGACTTAAGGTCAACCTCAGTATTAGACAATTTTTATTTCAACAGCCTCATCAGTGGTTGGAAGAAGAGGCAGGGTTGATTCTTCTTCAGACAGTTGCCATGTGGCTGGACTGTGCAGTTGACTTCTGAAGGCAGAGGTTTTAGTTCTGCAATCTCCTTCAGGTAGTTAAGAAGTTAGTCTCCAACTTTTCCTTAATTTTAATATCCTGAAGATCTATTTGATGTTTGACTGTAAGTTTTTCTAAAATATTCTTCAGCTCTAGAAACATTGTAGTTTGGCCCTCTGTTTATTTTAACAATAGGATCGTAGAATTGTTACAGTGCACAAGGAGGTCATTCAGCCCATATATACTTTATTAACTGCTGTGTCCATCTGTCCTGCCACATTCAACGATCTATCCACATCCCCACTATCAACATCCTTGGGGTTATCATTGATCAGAAACTCAACTGGACTCATCACAAACAGAGTGGCTACTACAGGAGGTCAGAGGCTAGGAATATTACAGTGAGTGACACTGACTGATTCCTTAAAGCCTGTCCACCGTCTACAAGGCACAAGTCAGGAGCGTGATGGAATACTCCCCACTTGGCCTGGATGGGCACAGCTCCAAGAACGCTCAAGAAGCTTGACACCATCCAGGACAAAGCAGATGAAATGCATAAATTCACCAAAGATCCTCAGACAGCACCTTTCAAACCATGACCACTTCCATGTAGAAGGACAAGGGCAGCAGATACATGGGAACATCACCATCTATAATTTCCTCTCCAAGCCACCCTGTTTCTTCACTGTCACTGGATCAAAATCCTGGAACTCCCCTCTTGAATACTTTGTGGGTCAACCTACAGCATGTGGACAGTGGCGATTCAAGAAGGCAGCTCACCATCACCTTCCCAAGGACAACTAAGAACTGGCGGTGAAATGTTGGACAGCTAGCAATACCCACAAAATACTTTTGCTCACATCTCATTAACTACATTTATAAATCATTATAATTCTGGTTCTCTGACCAGTTTACAAACTGGAAGTTTTTCTCTCTATCTACTATCTCTATCCGTCTATTTTGAGTCTGCTTATGATGAAGTGAATAAAAAAAAATTCCCAGGTCAATCCAGTCCTGCACCCTCTATTTTCTATTATCTTTCAATGTTCTTCCAACCAAGGGTTGTTTTTCATTCACTCATGGAATGTGGTGCTGCTGGTTGGGCCAGCATTTAATGCCCATCGTTTGTTGCTGAGAAGGTGATGGTGAGCTGCCTTCTTGAACCACTGTAGTCTACGGTTGATTGAGGGGTGTTTTTGCAAAGAAGCTTGTGTCCAGTGGGATTCCTCAGGGATCAGTGTTGAGGCTCCTGTTGATATATATACACAATATAGACTTGAATGTGGGAGGGTTAAGTTTGCAAAGTATACAGAAAATGGTGGAGTGGTAAGTAGTGAGGAGGGTAACCTTAGATTACAGGATGATATAGAGGGTCTGGTCAGGTGGGCTAATCAGTGGCAAATGGAATTCAATCCAGATAAACGTGAGATGACGCACTTGGGCAGGACAAACAAGGCAATGATCACCCATCTCCTAAATATTCCCTCGCTGACACTTAATTTACTTGGCCCACCTTGTTTCCAACAATTCATTCTTTCTAACTAGACTGAACACATACTGCTGTAGGAAATGTTCCTGATCAAAATCCAGGGAGACTTGACCCTCTCCACCCTTACTGCTATCACTGTCCCCGTCTGGAATCAGGTAGTTAAAGTTCCCAACTATAAATACAGTACAATGTTGGCACATTTCTATACCTGCAGATTTATTCCTCCGCATCCTTCCAAGTAGTTGGCAGTCTACAGACTACATCCACCAATGTAATTGCACCTTTTACGCTCTGTAGCTCCAGGCAAATTGATTTATCCTAGAACCTTCTGCAACATCCTCTTTGCTCAGCACTGCAATACACTACTTAACCATGACCACCACCCCTCCTCCTTTCCTTCCCTATCTTTTCTAAACACTTGTACCCAGAATATTTAACACCCACTCTTGCCCTTCCTTGAGCCAGATTTCTGCTATCACGACATCATGTTTTAACATGGCAATATGGTTCTGTTATCTAGCCAAACTTATTTACTATAATTCTGTATATTCTCAAACATGTACAGTGAGCCTGACTTACACTTCTTTTCTCCTTTACTCTGACTTCATCTATTAAAGTACTATTCTCTGTGCTAGAGCTATCTGTCTATCCAAACATTTCATACACCCTGATATTCTTCTGTAGTATTCTTTCTTGGTTCCCACACCCCTCCCAAATTAGTTTAAAACACTCTCAACAGCACAAACAAAATGCCCCAAAAGGAACTCCGTCCCAGCTCTGTCTGCTTGTACAGGTGGCATCTTCACCAGAGCCAGTCCCAACCCTCCCTCCTGTACTATCTTTCCAGCCACACATTCATCTGCCATTACTCTCAGCAAAAATACATTCAAGTAAGGAGAAAGATTCTAAGGGAGGTATAAATCAACTCTGGCGAACATTAAGTTGAAAGAAAAAGCATATAATGAGGCAAAGGTCAGTGATAGCCCTGAAGATTAGGATAAATTCAGAATTCAGCAAAGGAGGACTAAAAAAAGAAGAGAAAATAAACTATGAGGGCAAACTAATGAGAATATAAAAACTGACAGTAAGAACTTCCTTAAATATAAAAAGGAAGAGAGAAATCAAAGTGAAGATAGGCCCTTAGAAAATAAATCTCGGGACATAGTTATGGGGAATAAGGAAACGGCAGAGGCGTTAAACAGATATTTCACATCAGACTTTATGGTGGAAGATATTGCAAACATCCCATTAACACTAAAGAACACCAGAAAGGAACAAAGTACCATCCCCCTCATTAGAGAAGTAGTATTAGGCAAACTTACAGAGCTAAAGGCTGAAAAGTCCCCTGGCCCTGATAGCTTGTATTCTCAGATCCTGAAAGAAGTAGCTACAGAGACATTGGACGCATGGTTGTAATTTTCCAAAAATGCTTGGATTCTGGAGAAATAGTTATAGGATTGAAAAACTGTGATACCCGTGTTCAGAAAGGGAGAGGGAACTAAATAAATAGGTAACTATAGGCCAGTTAGTCCAGCAGCTGTTGCTGGAAAAACATTGGAATCAATTAGTAAGGAAGTAATAACAGCACACTTGGAAAACCATAATCTAATCAAGCAGAGTCAACATGGCTTCATGAAAGGGAAATAGTGTTTGACTAATTTATTAGTTTTTCAACGAAATCTCAAATGGACTGGATAGAGGGAAACCTTCCAGAAGACAATTGACCAGGTATGCCACACAAAAAGTTAAATCATAAATAGTTAAATCCAGTGTGTCGGAGGTAATATATTGGAATGGATAGAGAATTGGCTAATGGTCAGAAAACAGTGGTGGGGATAAAGGGATAACAAGGTGTAGAGCTGGATAAAGGGTTCTTTTTGAGTTGACAGTACGTGACCAGTGAGGTTCCACATAGATCATTGCTGGGACAGCAGCTGTTTACAACATATATTGATGACTTGAAGGAAGGAAGTGAATGTAGGTGGAAAGGCAGGTTGCAAGAGAGATACAAACAGTTTACAGAGAGATATCGAAAGGTCGAGTAAGTGGTAAAAATGGAGTATAATATGGGAAAATGCAAAGTTGTCCATTTTGGATGGGAGAACAAAATGGAGAAAAATTGCAGAAAGCTGCAACACAAATGGACTCATGGTTACTTGTGCATGAAACACAGAAAGCTAGCACACAGGTACAGCAGGTAATTGAGAAGGCTAATGGAATACTGGCCCTTATTTCAAAGGGGTTGGAGTACAATACGAGAGAAATCCGACTGCAATTGTACTTGGTAAGACCACATCTGGAGCACCGTGAGCTGTTTTGGTCCCTTTATTTAAGTAAGGATATTTTTCATTGGAGGCAGTTCAGAGATGGTTCACTAGGATGATCCCGGGTACGGGGGGTAGACAAACAGAAAGTTGGAAGAACACAGCAGGCTAGGCATCTGGCGGACAGGAGCAGTCAAGTTTTGGGTATTACCCTTCTTCAGGACTGGATGTGGGGGTAGGGGGAACTGCAGCTAAAGGGGCGGTGTTGGGAAGACATGGAGGCAGAACGGTGATGCTAGGTACGACCTAGTTGGTTGATGGAAGGGATGAATCTGTTTGGTGGCTGGAAGGGAGGGTCAGCAGGTGGAATAAAAGGGAGGAGGTGGGGCTGGAAAGGGATAGGTGGCAAGTTTATTTGAAATTGGACAACTCAATGTTGAGTCCTCCGGGCTGTAGGATGCCCAGGCCGAAAATAAGGTGTTTGTCAAATTTGCATGCTGAGTCATTGCGACACTGGAGGATGCCAAGGGCAGGCATGTTGGAGGAGGAGGAGTCGGACAGACAGTTGAAATGGGCTGTGACTGGGAGGCCATCATGGGTCAGTTAGAGATGCTGGGCGAGACAGTCACTTAGTCTACGTTTGGTCTCACTGACGTAGAGAAGACCACAATCGGGAGCACCGGATGCAATAGACTAGGTTGGAGGAGATGCAGGTGAAGCTCTGTCTGACTTGGAAGGGCTATTTAGGACTTTGAATGGAGGTGAGGGAGGTTGTGTGGGGGCAGGTGTTGCATCTTTTACAGTTACAGGGGAAGGAACCAGGCGGTTTGGAGTGGTTGGTGGGGTGTGTGCTGTGAACTAAGGAGTGGCGAAGGGAATAGTCCTTATGGAAGGCAGAGAGGGGTGGGGAGTGTAAGATGTTCTGGGTGGTGGTGTCTAAATGGAGTTGGCAGAAGTGTTTCAGGAATGAGGGATTGTCTTAAAGCAAAGGTTAAATAGTTTGGGACTATAGTCAGAGATAAGTAGGAACTGCAGATGCTGGAGAATCTGAGATAACAAGGTGTAGAGCTGGATGAACACAGCTGGCCAAGCAGCATCAGAGGAGCAGGAAGGCTGACGTTTCAGGCCTAGACCTTTCTTCAGAAATGTACTCATTGGGTTTAGAAGAATGAGAGGTGATCTCACTGACACCACTTGTCCGAAGAAGAATGTATCTTGTTCCTTGGTAAGGACTCATTCTCAGGTGATTGCCAATTGGAGTGGTCTGTTTTTAAGCTTTTGTCCTGAAAAAGCACACGCTACAAATTGTTTATAAAACAGCCAAAGTCTCCTCTATCTCTTGGTTGTGCCAATTAAATTTTGCCTGATCTATGATAGGTCACATCTTGGCAATTTCTGCTTCTATCTCTGGTAAGAGTGCATCAGCACTGCTGCCAAATGCTCTCAAAAATACATTGAGCTCTGATCAAGGCTTGAGGCAGTGCGGTACCTACTAAAATGTCAGTGCTAGTTAATTCAATACACAGCCTGGGCAAGGCCCTTCACATGATCTGGTGGCTCCAATTAATCATCGGGTGTATTTGCACAATGAGTTGTGGAGGAAGAATTTTTATGTGCATGTCCTTTTGTCCACATTGTGCAGGGTTTCCTCGCCTGTGGTTTTCCTTCCATTGCTCTAGTATCCTGGAAATCCTTCAGTTGTTGCATTTGACTCACACCAGGCTACTCTATGGGGGCTTCCTTGCAGCTTGGTTCAATAGGCCTAATGACTATTTGCCATCATGTTGTATGATCAGGCCTTCAGGTTGTTGACAGATGGTCACCCACACCATCGACAGTGAACATGAAAAGCCCTGTTAAATAGAACAAGTAGCCCTGTAGCTATTATTAAATCTCAAGTTAACCCTTTACTACAGACATGGAGGAAGGATGAGAAGAGAAGACAATTGACATTATAAGATTAAAATGAGCGAATGCAGTTTAGAGTCTGGACAGGTCCAGTATGTTTGTTTTGTAGATGTTGAAGAAGCATTTGCTTTGTTTGACAGGACAAAGCCATTAACAGTGCTGAAAGACATTGGATTAGACTGGAGAGAGACATCCTATCAGACATTTGTACATGGAATAAAACAGCAACAGTGAAGATGGCCAATGGAGAGAGGCAACCAGGAATAATTGGAAGAGAAGTTTGACAGATTGATTTGCAGATGACAAAATACTTGTAGCAAGCATCAGAGGAGCTTTACAAGACCTAGGAGACAGATTAGTAACAGCTCTTAGGAGCTCCAGGATAAGAGTGAACATTAGCAAAACCAAAGTGATGCATATCTCAAAACCACCAAGAAAATTTCATTATTTATAGAAGGAAGAGAACTAGAAAAAGAACTTAGGCAAAAGAATAGCTACCAAAGTAAGATGTAACAAAGAAATGGGGGAAGAAAACTGAATTCAGTAAGACAGTTGCTAACTGGAAAGCTACATAAACAACTCAAGAAGTAACATGTTGAGAGCTTGATTTGAGAGTTGTTTTGTACGGATCTGAGACATGGACTTTAGGGATAAAGAAGACTAATTTACTAATTAGCTCTAAAATGTAGGTTCGAGAATGGAAGGTACCAGCTGGACTGGTTGGAGGCTAGTGGGAGAATCAATAATCTTCCTTACAGTGTCTTACTGCAAAAGAAAGCAAGCAGCTGATTGGCTTGGAACTACTGGGGAGTGAAACCAGAACAAAGGATCGAGGCCTCCACATTCAAGACAGAGTGAATAAAGTTTCATTCTGAAAGTAGCTGCAGCTGAGCCAAAATCTCCAGAGGAAAACGACATACCTATGATTAAGAGAATGCTTTGCATTGGAGAAAGAGGAATACACCTGAGTTCATACATAACTATACACCATAAATGTGTTCAACACTGAGGAGTATTCAGGAGTTAACCAGCCATGGAAGGACGGTACTTGGTAACCAGCAGGAGGTTACTTTGCCCACGTTCACCCATAACATACGATACCATCAGATTTAATTATGTCCAGAGTCAGTATTGAGAAGTCCCAGGGAAAACTCTTCCTGACTGTATCCCAATGTGCCACCACCTCTGCTGGGTCTATCCTGCTGGTGGGGCAGACCATATCCAGGGATGGTGATGGTAGTGTCTGGGACATTGATTATGAGGTGTGATTCCATGAGTATGACTGTATCAGGTTATTGTTTGATGAGTCTGTGAAACAGCTGTCCCAGTTTTGAATAGATGTGAGTGTGAAGACTGTGCAGATAGCAGTTAACTTCTGTCATTTCTGGGGATGGGCATGTTATTCTTGTTATAAAAGGAGAAACGAAGAAAGCTAAATGGTGGTCATGAAAAGCCAAGTCTGCCATTTGTTTGGTTGCACAGTGTCCGTGGGAAAGTCCTGTCCTCATGGATGAAGTTTACAGCCAGAGGTAGTTAATGATCTCGTCAGTCGGGTGCAGGCAATTACAAGAGCCTTCTGTTTCAAGGTCAAGTGTCCCTCTTTCCCGGTGGCAGGCAAGTCAGCTGTTACTGTTAGAGATCCCACAGCAGCACAGTCATTGTGGTTGGCAGGTGACATGCCATTGCATTCCATCTGGAGAGAAATGCATCAGTGCAAGGCACTCATGGAAGTCACTTGTCTGTCCCATTCTACCAGGTTAATTAAAATAACATATTTTGAATTGGACACACTTCCCAGGCAGGCGAGACTTGATTCCCAGCAACATTGTACAATCATACAAATGTCAGATTAGATTTTTCACTTTCTCCACACGTTCTTTTTTTTAATGCAAAGAATGGGATATTGTGGCTGGCCCTCTTCCTGTTGTAGTTCCTAATTCATCCGTTGAAGGGGTGTTATTATTTTGCCAGGAACTGATTTGGCTATGGACAAGCTCTTGGTGTTTATAGCTTCTGGAAAGTCTGTCAAAGTTGCTGAAACTAGTTTCACAGGTGTGATGGTTGGGAGAGGAGGTCAGCTTAATAATTACTCAGGAGTTAGACTAGGTTTTTACTCCTCTAATTGTTCCTGGGGAACTATTAAGCTTAACAGAATCAAATCCTTCTAAAGGTTCAGACTTTAAGGGATTTTTTTTTGGAGGGTTCCAGGTGCAGGGGAATTGCCAATTTCCCAGGAAATTCCCAGGGAGTCAGCTGCATTTGGTAATTCCATACAGTCCCAACATATGACTCTAGTCTCTGCTGCTCCAATGACTCTCTGTTTGTTGGAATATCTATGCCAATATATGTTCTTGAAATTAAATTGGAATCTCAATGAGAAGTGGTGACAGGTTTTGCCAAATTCCAAATTAAGAAAGCTCAAGTTCAATGGATAAGTAAAAACCAGAAGAAATGAATAACATTCATTTAAAATCAAAATGAAAAGGATGATTCAAGTCTTCTAGATGATAACTGAAATAACCTCAATGAAATGATTAATATAGCTCAAGAGGATGTTAGTTGGCAGAAATTGAGCTGTTGAAATTAAATGTGTCCCATCAAGAAAAGCAAATGGTTAGATCAGAGAAAAACCCAACAGCATATATACTCCTGAATTTAAACAAGATGAGGTTGATTCAATTGTTGAGGAGGATATCTGAGATATTGATGAGTTGAAACCTGCTGAAGACTGGACATTAAAAAGTATGAGACGTGGAATCAAACAGGAATGAATGGTCAGAATCTGAATATAAAGCTTGATATCTATGTTTAGAAGCCCTTAATCTGGCATCACAGAAAGCCCTAGGACAACCTAATGTCCAGCTTCAAAGAACATCTGCTGGAAATGCTGAATCCAGAGGGTAAGAAGTGTTATTACTGGAAATTTCTCCTTGGGTTCCAGCTCAAAGCAGTGTGTCCAAAAATTGTACAGATATTCAGCAACGTTATTCCATACAAGATTAATCTGGCCAAATAAATTGCAAAATTCAGGGACATCTCACAACTGTTATAGGTGCCCAGATGTTACACTATGCTGTCGAGATTTTGAAAGGTAGCATAAGGAATACAGGACCAAAGCATAAAGTTGTAAAGAAGGATACAAAAGACAGAGTCATAGAGCCATAAAGGCTTCAGCCCAACATGTCCATGCTGCCCAATTTTCACAATTAAACTAGTCCCATTTGCCTGTGTTTGGTCCATATCCGCCATACCTATCCTATCCATGTACCTGTCCAAATATTTCTCAAATGACAAAATTGTACTCACCTCTACCATTACCTCTGGCAGCCTGGTCCAAGACACTCACCACCCGCTGTGTGAAAAGGGGAGGTGATGGCCTAGTATTATCACTGAACTATTAATCCAGGGACCCAGGTTCGAATCCCACCATGACAGATGGTGGAAATTGAATCCAATAAAAAGAAAATCTGGAATTAAGAGTCTAATGATGACCAGGAATCCATTGGTGATTGCTTGGAAAAACCCATCTGGTTCACTAATGTCCTTTAGAAAGGAAACTGTCACCCTTACCTGGTCTGGCCTACATGTGATTCCAGACCCACAATGATGTGGTTGACTCTTAACTACCCTCTGGGACACTTAGGGATGGGCAATAAATGCTGGCCTGGCCAGTGCCGCCCACATCCCAAAAACAAATATTTTAAAAATTTGCTCCTCTGGACCCTTTTGTAACTGTGCCCTCTAGTTGTAGACTTCCCCACCATGGGGGAAATGTGGTGGGGAAATGCTGTTGGCTATCTATCTTGTCTATACCTCTCATTATTTTACAGACTTCTATAAGGTCACCCCTCAGTCTCCAACACTCCAGGAAAAAAAGTCCCAGCCTATCCAGCCTCTCCTTATAACTCAAACCATCCAGTCCAGGTAACATCCTAGTAAATCTTTTCTGCACTTGTTCTAGTTTAATAATATCCTTTCTATAGTATGGTGAAAAGAACTGCACACAGTACCCCAAATGTGGCCTTACCAATATCTTGCACAGCTGCGACATGACATCCAAACTCCTGTACTCTAAGCTCTGACCAATGAAAGCAAGCATGCCGAAAGCCTTCTTCCCCACCCTGTCTACCTGTGACTCCACTTTCAAGGAGTTATGAATCTGTACCCCCAGATCTCTTTGTTCTACAACACTCCCCAGAGCCCTACCATTGACTGTGTAGGTCCTGCCCTGGTTTGACCCAACAAAGTGCAACATCTCGCATTTATCTAAATTAAACACCATCTGCCATTCCTCAGCCCACTGGTCCAATTGATTAAGATCTCACCGCATTCGCAGGTGATCCTCTTCACTGTCCACCATATCACCAATCTTGATAACATCCGCAAACTAACTAACCATACCTTCTAAATTCTCATCCAAATCATTTATATAAATGATGAGTAACAGTAGACCCAGCACCAATCCATGTGACACACTACTGGTCACAAGCCTCCAGTCTGTAAAACAACCCTCTACCACCGCCTTCTACCTTCAAGCCAATTTTGTATCCAATTGGCTAGCTCTCCCTGGATCCCATGATATTTAACCTTACTCAACAACCCACAGTATGGTACCTTGTCAAAGGCCTTGCTAAAGTCCATGACGACAATGTCTACCACTCTGCCCTCATCTAGTTTCTTGGTCACCCCTTTAAAGAACTCAATCAAATTTGCGAGACACAATTTCCCATGCACAAAGACATGCTGACTATCACAAATGTATCCTTGGCTCTCCAAATGCCTGTAAATCCTATTTCTCATAATCCCTTCTAACAACTTACCCATAACAGACACAAAAATAAAGTTGCTGGAAAAGGTCAGCGGGTCTGGCAGCATCTGTGAAGGAAAAAACAGAGTTAATGTTTCGGGTCCGGTGACCCTTCCTCAGTTATGAGGCAGGGTCACCGGAACTGAAACATTAACTTTGTTTTTCCCTTTATTGATGCTGCCAGACCTGCTGAGCTTTTCCAGCAACTTTGTTTTTGTTCCTGATTTACAGCATCCACAGTTCTTTCAGTTTTTACCCATAACAGACTTTAGGCTCATAATCTGTAGCTCCCAAGCATTTCTCTGCAGCCTTTCTTAAATAATGGCACAACATTAGCCACCCTCCAAACTTCGGGCACTTCACCCGTGGCTGTCGATGATAAAAACATCTCTGCGAGGAGCCCTGCATTTTCCTCCCTAGCCTCCCACAAAGTCCTGGGACACATTTCATCAGGTCCCAGAGATTTATCTACCTTAATGCATTTTAAGGCTTCCAGCACTTCAGTAAAATGCACCTTAATTTGCAAGAAAATTGGACTTCTGACAATTCATGCAACTTGAGCTCTAAATCCTCTTCTTCAAATATGCTTGCTTTTGGTATTGGTTAAGACCTTATAGCTTTACAAATACAACATATACAATTGTTGTAGGTGGAGGTAGAGGAAATAGGAGACCAGTGTTTAAGTAGACAGCTTGCAGTAGAGAAAAGAAGCTCAAGGTTACAGCAGATGACAAGAGGACCTAATATTTGTGTGACACAATCAGATCAGGTAATGGATGCTAAACCAGTTGTCTGCTATACTGTCTCCTTAGACCTAAGGGAGTGGACATAAGGATCATACCAGGGGAAATCATCAGGGTAAGGAAAGTTTTACTGGGATCTAGGGCATCAAAGGTGGAGGTGAAAACACAGTTGATAAAACTGATAGCTGCAGATATGTGGTGCATGGAGGGCCAGTAGCAAGTGTGTTGGGGTTTTGAAAATGCAGTTGTCAGTGAATTGGGGAATAACATTTCTTGGGGATGGATGTAGGAACAGGCTGAGTTGCAGTGTGGTGGTGAAAGTATGACACAAGGAAGTGATCCAAGATAGCCCTACCTATGGAATTAACAAGGCCTCGAGAGCTGACTGTAGCTGTAACTATGGTCTGCTGAGTTCACATGGGTAGTGAGATTTCAGGAAGAGAACAGGACAGGGAAGTGAGTGGGGCAAGGGCATGATGTGATGCAAATCACTGACCTTTGGATAGCACTAAAGTTGGATGAGTGCAGAGTCCTTCCAACGATGGACTGTCGAATGGAGGCTTGCAGGAGGCGGCCATTGGCGTTTTGGTAACAGCCTTGGTAGTTAATGACGAGCACCACCAGGAAGAAGAATGTGTGCACTACACAATTCTACAAGAGAAAGGAATGCCACTAGGAATAAATATTCCAGCTGCATGACAGAGGCACATTCTAAACCTTCCCAATAAATCCATCCAAGGCCTTACTTCTCCGTACTCCCAGACCCTTCACCAGCCTCATGTCCTTGCTTCCATCTTCTGCTCCTCCAATTCTGTGTTTTCCTCTATACTTTGGATCTTTCATCCAGATTATCCTTATAACCTGAAACAGTATTTCTCCTTCCCCTGGATTTGAGATTCTGTTTAAAGCTAAGCCTCTCAAACCATACTTTTAATTACCCGGAACATTCCTGTTCCAACCTCAAATGCCTTGGGACCAAAATGGGCAAAGAAGTGGTAGATGGAATACAATGTGGGAAAGTGTGAGGTTATACACTTTGGTAGGAAGAATAGAGGCATAGAGGCAAAGCTTCAGAAATCTGATGCACAAAAGACTTAGAAGTCCTAATTCAGGATTCTCTTAAGGTTCAGTTGGCATTGGGAAGGCAATTACAATGTTTGCATTTATATCAAGAGAGCTAAAATACAAGAGCAGGGATGGACTGGTGAGGCTATACAAGGCTGTGGTCAGACTGCATTTGGAATATTGTGAGCAATTCTGGGCCCCATATTTAAGGAAGGATGTACAGGTGTTGGAGTGGATCCAGAGGATGGAGGGGTGAAGGGCTTGTCATATGAGGAACGGTTGAGGACTCTGGGTCTGTACTCAATGGAGTTTAGAAGGGTGAGGGAGGATCTCACTGAAATTTACAGAATACGGAGAGGCCTGAATAGAGTGAGCATGGAAATGTTTCCACTAGTAGGAGAGACTAGAACCTGCAAGCACAGCCTCTGACTGAAGGGATGACCCTTTAGAACTAAGATGAAAAGGAATTTCTTTAGCCAAAGAGTGGTAAATCTGTGGAACTCATTGCTACAGAAGGCTGTGAAGGCCAAGTCATTGAGTGTATTTAAAACAGAGGTAGACAGGTGAACCAGAGGACCAAAGAAGCAATATGAGATGAAAAGAACCTTTTTCACACAGTAAATATTTAGGATCTGAAGCACTGAGTGTGTGATGGTAGCAGCTTCAACTGAGGTATTCAAAAGTGGACTTTGTGCAAGGTTGGAGAGTAGAAAGTAGAGTGGCATGAGGTGAATTGCTCCCACAGAGAGCCAGGTCAGACACAATGGGTCAAATGGCCTCCCTTTGCACCATAACAGTGCTGTGATTCTGTATCATTTGACTACATTGTACAAGGAGTGGGATATGGGTATTCGGCTTCTTCAGCTTGTTCCACCACAATTCAATTGCTTAAAGAATATTCAACCAATCAACTTCATTTAAACACTTTTGTTCCTTACTTTCTACCCTTACTGACCAATAATCTACCCACTGCAGTCTTTACGATTCCAATGATCCTCAGCATTAAAAGCCTTTGGGTAGACAGTTCCAGGTTTCCACTTCCTTTTGTTTAAAGAAGGCCTTCAGATGTACAGTCCCTTGCTCTTGACACAGCCTACTAATCAATGAATAGGATCATAAGGAATAGCAGCAGGAGCTTCCCAGCTTGGTCCTCACACTTGATTCCACCCTTTTCCCATATCCCCTGATTCCATGTCCTAAAGTGTATCAGATTCAACCTTGAATGTACCCTTTGTATCAATTGTACCTAACCTTTTTATCAATTAAAACACCTCAGTTGGATCACATTCCATTCTGTATTAGTTACAAATGTTGTACCTTCATCAATGTGTGCAGTGCTCTCACTTTCCGTGCCTCCTCTTTAGCCTGGAGGAGACTGTAACCACATGGTGCTCTGACTTTACCAATTCGTTCTGACGTCTTCTTAACCAAAGGTTCCTCAACCAATTTATCATCCTCATCAGCGTCTACTGGCTTGGTAAATAGTGCGAGGATCACAGCCTCACACAGCACCTGCATGGGAACCCATCAGAGGAGAACCAGATTAAATCTCTTCGTTTTGCAAATTAACGGACTTTGAGAGTTAAACAGTAACATTCGCCAACTAATGCTAACCATAAGAAGTCCCTCACATACTCACATCGTCTTCTTCTTCAAACTGAACACTTTTAAGGTTAACACAGCTTAGGCACAGAGCACAGCCTCCCTACACAGACTCAAACATGTATTGTGCAGCACAGAATAGCTTTTTTTCTATTCTTTCAGGGGATGTATCACTGGCAGGTCCAGCACTTGTTGCTCACCCCTAATTGGCCTTGAGTGAGTCAGTACCTTGGGACTGGAGTCATGTGTAGGCCAGACCCAGATAAAAACAGCAGATGAGTTTTTACAACAAAACTAGTTTCATCCTCACCATCATTTTGACTAATTTTAAATTTTCAGATGTTATTAATTGTATTTAAATTCTACCATGTGGGTTTTAAAACTTTGTCTCCAGACCATCAGCCTGGGCCTCAGGTCAAGTGATATTAAACATCCACCACCATCTCCCCCTCAAAGTTAGCTCACTACGATATCCCTGAACAGGCTGGGTATTTAGGAATTTATGAATTGTTATTTGCAGCAATTCTCCAGTACTGAATCCTGACAGCCAATCACTACCTCTCGCTACATTTGTTTCGTAAATCTCACAATTTGGAAGTGGTGCTGTGTGGAATGTAAATGACTATGATTTAGTCTGATTGCTGGGTGTTTCTGAATCCTTTATATTTTTATCACAATGTACAGAAGACTGTGCAGCACTGAAATAATTTCTCCACAATCTACCACAGTCTCATGATTTCCTTCAAATGGTAGGGATGGCTCCATTTCCTGTGTTAGCCACACTGTCCTCTCTGTGCGAGTCTCTCTGCCTGAGGATCTCTGTCCTATGCCCTCTCTGCCTGAGAATCTCTGTATGAGGACAAATCCATACCCACTGGTCCCTGAGTGAAATGACCCAAACTCAACTTAACCTATAACCCCGGGCTACAGTGGTAGGGTATCTTCATTCATCAAGTTTGAATTCATTTGAAGTCCCACCGCAGTGACCCTTTAGGAACTTGCTACAACAAAAGAGAAAGTGCTGGAGAAACTCGGCAGACTTGGCAGCATCTGTGGAGAGTTCCAAACTGGACTCGAAGCATTAAGTCTGTTTCTCTTCACAGAAGCTGCCAGACCTGCTGAGTTTCTCCAGCACTTTCCTTTTTTTTAAATTCAGAATCCAGTATCTGCAGTAGTTAGAGATAACAAGGTGTAGACCTGGATGAACACAGCAGGCCAAGCAGCATCAGGGGAGCAGGAAAGCTGACGTTTCAGGTCGAGACCCTTCTTCAGAAGTCT
>NC_063354.1:46670001-46684179 GCF_021869965.1 Rhincodon typus | reverse complement strand
CAGCATCAGCAGTTCCTACTATTTCTGCAGTATTTAGCTTTGATTTGGGTAACTTGCACTCCTGTTCTCATTGGCAGACCAAGATGAGCTTACCTTTATAGGTTCCAGAACAAAGAATGAGGTCAGGAAGGAGAAGAATGCAGAGATCAGCCACATTAACACAACGCGGTTGGGAAATAACATGCCATAGGATACCGTCACACTGACACATACAGCGATGAGCAGGAAGCAGAGGATATATGTTACATAAAGGATTGAGTGAGGAAGCATCCATTTCTTTGGTCTCTTTAAGATGCCTGTGGTAAATATGATATTAGAAAGTGGAGAGACATCAGGCTCATCATTATAATCAATCCATTCATTGACACAAGCCAGTATTAGTACATGCAGTGCCAATGATCCCAGCCAGTGGGGTTAGTTAATTTAACAACACACTTGGAATCAGTCCTCTAGAATGAGCCTCTAGAATTAGCAGGTTGTCTATTTAAGTACCCACTGTTCATGTTGCCGGGCATTAAAACATGTGGGGCAATGATCACCCCTGCAGTGAGGAGACAACAGAAAGTCCAGAGCAGCGGTAGAGTCGCAGGGCTGCATGCGGGCTCTTGAGCCTGGGGCACATCTGCTCCTGCCTGCTTCCTTTCTTTTTCTTTTTACTTCTGCTCTTTTTTTTCTCATTCATTTTGTTTTTAGAAAACCTTTTGTGACAGGTTAATCAGCGGCATTGGCACGGCAGCGCGAGCAGGCCGTGTGTGGAATGACAGCAGCCTCCTGGCATTTGGAGATGGCGCGGTGGACGCGGTTCCTCCCAGCGATTGGAGGCAGCGGTGGCAAATCTCCTCCCACAACTGTAGGCGGCGGGTTTTTCAATATGGCAGCACTGGCAAAGCAACACCTTGGAGGAGGGCAGCCAGATTGGGACTCTTGGCAAGGTGGCAGCAGCAGTCTGGCCTGGCAGTGGAGCAAGGAACTCCTGGATGCACTAGGCCCAGAGCAGGAACTCCTGATTGCGGGGCGAGTATGGGTTCAGCATTGACAGTGGCATCGGCAAGGTGTGCCCAGCAGCAGAGATGGTGCCTAGAGAGTGGCAAATCCTATGTTGGTGGGTCCAGCACAGGTGGTAGAGGAGGGTTGGTGGCACAGGTGCTGCTGGTGAGCCAGCTCAGGGCTCAGGACCCATGGTGGAGGTGACAGAACAAAAATAGGCTCTCTTTCAGTTATATCTTTTTATTTATTTCTATTCTTAAACTGCGGCACAGGATTGTGGTGACAGTTGAAGCATTTCAGTGTATTTTTCTCTGCAAAATACAAGTGGCAATAAAACATTCAAATTCAAAATTTGAGGTATTGAGAGAAGAAACCACATCCCCCATGGCCACTGATCCCCCATCCAGAGGTGACAACATCCTGGAAGAGATTGGATTTGGGATGTGGTCTATTCAGTGGCATTGCTCTGTGCAGCTACATGAGGCACCCAACAGACTGACAAATGAGAAGCTAGACCGTAATGTCAGTTTCCATGCTGTATGACTCAATGACTCTATCACTGGGGACTGAAGTACCCATCACCGTAGTTAGGAAGACACTAAGCTGTGTTAAAACTGCTCCACTACAGGTTTAACTAACACCTCACCAGAATAAACCTGGAACAAATAACTCAGTAAAAAGGTCACAGGCCCCTCACTGTCCAGGAGGGCCCATATTTGATTCCAGTCCAGGCTGAGTTGACAAATGGTATCACTTTGGGAGTGGCAACTGACCTCACTGGGCTGTAGAGCAACAATATTCAGCCCTAAACAAAAACAGAAATAGCTGTAGAAACTCAGCATGTCTAGCAGAATCTCTAGAGTGAAAAACAGAGTTAACGTTTTGGGTCCAGTGACCCTTCTCCAACACTGAATAGGGTTCTGAAGAAGGGTCACTGGACTTGAAACGTTAACTCTGTTTTCTCCCTGCAGACGCTGCCAGACCCAAGTATCTCCAGCTATTTCTGTTTTTGTTTCTGATTTCCAACATCCACAGTTCTTTGTTTCTTTTTGTTCAATATACAGCCATGGTTCATTGCTTTGCTTCATTAGCCAGTGCATTCATTTGTACACATGTCCAGTTGCTCATTGAGCCTGGTTGCGATGCCTTAAAAAGGTTGATGATTCAAACAGTCTAGGTTCGTATGCGAAGAAGTGAGGCATTGGGCAGCAGTGGAAGTACTTCCCAGAAATAATCAGTGCCCTGAGAGGAAGGAGAGCAGAATTTTTGGGGAGTGGGGGGTGGGGAGGAGTGGAAATGGAGTAATCTATAATTTCCCCAAGACTGGTATGCTGAAGGGTACCAAACCTGCTCTCTGCCCACTGACCAGCTTCCTGACAGTGGGGTAAAGCTGGAGAAAGCTCCCTTTGTGCTGACAGTGAACATGGGGCTGGGGCTAACTGATTGGCATAGATAGAAGGATTTCTTAGCTAATAGGAAGCAGAGAGTGGGAATGAATGGGTCTTTTCCAGATTGACAAGCTGTGATGAGTGGAGTGCCATAAGGATCAATGCTGGGTCCTGAACTATTTAGAATCCAAATCAATGACTTGATGAAGGGACTGAATATATGGTAATTAAATTTGCTAAGAGCACTAAGCTAGGGGGGAAAGTAAAGTTGCCATCATCAGGTAGAGAATCTGTAAGGGGAGATCAACAGTTTGAGGGAGCAGGTAAATATCTGGCAGATGGTAAATGTGAACTTGTCTATTTTGGTAAGGAGATGAAAAAACAATGTGCTATTTAAATGGAGAGAGATTGCAGAACACCAAAGTACAGAGGGATCTGGGTATCCTAACATATAATTACAGAATTAACCAGCAGCTGTCAGAATTCATTGGGGTGTGTGGCCAGAGACGGGTGCTGATTGTCAGGGTGGGGACAGTTAGGAACTGTGCTATGAAGTATTGTGCTGAGTTCAGATACACTGGCCAAACTTGGAGTTAAAGCAGGTATGAATGTAATATTCCTGGGAAGTATCCATTCTGTACATCTGGCCCAGGTTTCTTACACTGACCTCAGTGTTGGAGACATTTGTGGAGAGTTCAGGCAGAAGGAATCACCTCAGTAAAAATATAACTCTCAGCCAGTTACTAGAATCGTGTGCACATTGGGATGGGGGGAGTGATGGGGGTCCTGACACACATGACTCAACATATATCCCATGTTCAATTATCCAAAAACTGAGAGATTCAGGCCAACATTTCAGTAGTAATCAGTCTCTGATTCACACTGCAATTATGAAAGTAAGTGGACTTACAGCAGGTAGACTCTTTCCCCACCTGCAGTAGGTCAATATCAAGGCTTCAGCTTATTAGCTACACAATGTACAACATACAATAAACCAGATAATGACCATCTCCATTGAGTAAAAATCTATTCTCTTCCCTTTGAAACGCAATGGTCGAACCATCACAAAACTCTTCACGTCAATATCCTTGAGGGGTTGGGGAACACACTGGCCCCAAAGTCAATCAGAATAATTGTACAAATGTCATGCTTATTGGATCAGTTACAAGCAGTGAGTAACCTATTTCCTGTAAAGCAGTGAGCAAGAACCATTCTCTAGGGAGCTAACTGTTGTCTAGAGTGGACATAAAGGAATAGTCTCAAATTGACAGAGCAATAGAACATCCAATCACTTTCGGTGGCGGGGGGGCGGGGTCTAGATAAAATCTTCAAGGGACAGTAACCCTCTGGTGTGTTAATACCAAATCTCTTTTGTAGGTGGAGGCTTTAAGAAAGCATTATTACTGATTTGTGCTCTCTGTAGTACTTTGTGACTGTGTTGGGGAAAATGAAACACTGACCAATGCGAGTGGAAAAGACAGAGCCGGATGTGGGAGCTGGTTCCGGGCTGGACAGGAAGCTGCTGTTTGTTCCTCTCGATGATAAGAATGAGGATGACCGATGCAAGGCTCCTCTATGCAGCTTCTTCTCCCCTAGGTCAGACCAGGTACTGCTCGAGCTCTCTAAGCTAAAGGAAGGAGAAGAGATAGGCCGCATTAGTGAGTGGTGGTGGCTATGATATCCCTCACACTGCAACGTTTACCTCTTGTACGTGCTCCGGAACTTTTCAGATATTTTAGCCCAATGTTCTGGAATTTTGTCCCTAAACATCTTCTGTTTAAGATGCACCCTCCTTATCTGTCTTGATTGACAGAAGGAAAAGTTGGAAACTGATGTTTGTGCTAATCTATAGATTTAATGTCTGAAAATGGCAGTGCTTGGAACCGATGTTGTGCACCATTTGGAGGATGCACAGGTGTGCAGCGGAATCCCATCTGCACATACCCCTGCTCAGATGGAATTTCACTTTGGCCCCAAGGTCCTGAACCTCCCGCAGGAGCTTGCGCCGAACAACCTGAGCTACCTCTTGGGTATGTGTAGTGTGTCTTTTTGCCTGGTGAAGAGGTGTTCTTTTGTATAGGCTGCTGCTGCACACCATTCTCCTTAATTCTTATGTCCGCTGCTCGAACACGCCTTGGCATGTTTATTTCCTGCAGGTGCCAAGGATTCCCAGTGGAGGGCTCTCTATGTGGGAGTCTTCACATTTTTCATCAGGGACCTGGGGTGGACAGTGTTGTACCCAGCAGTCTCCTATAACCACAGATTGTGTTGGTTCATGCACTGCCAGCCCAGATGTTTATTTCACGGTGTTGTGGAGATCATGTATATACGGGTTGTGTGTTACAGCACCCCCTTTTAGTTACTTGGAAAATCTTTTGTTGTGCTTTTGGTTGCATTTCAACCCTACACTCCTGACTTTGGGCATTGGTTGCAGAGGGTTTTGAGTAAGCCATAGTACCTCCTCATGGGTCTGGCCAAGTTGGCCTTACAAGATCTGGGCAGTGGCTGTGGTGAGGGTCATAGTTGCTAATTGTCTGTCTGGGTGTCTTTGGAGAGGGAGTACACAGTATCCACCAATACTCTCATGTCCTTAGTGAGAGGAGGACACTGCAGGGTGAGGAATTCAGTGTGGAATTCAAAATAAAGCCATTCAGTTGTACCAATCGCTACAAAGTCTCAAAGACATGAAACTGGACAGATTATCAGAAAAGACAACGGCAGAAACAGCCCTGTCAACCCTGCAAAGTTCTCCTCACTGATATCTGGGGGCAAGTGCCAAAACTGGGAGGTCTGTCTCACAGACTAGTTAAGCAACAGCCTCACATAGTCACACTCACAGAATCATACCTTACAAACAATGTCCCAGACACAACCATCACCATCCCTAGATATGTCCTGTCCCACCGGCAGGACAGAACCAGCAGAGGGGGCGGCACAGCGGTATACAGTCGGGAGGGGGTTGCTCTGGGAGTCCTCAACATTGACTCCAGACCCCATGATGTCACATGGCTTCAAATTAAACGTGGCCAAGGAAACCACCCTCAGGCAATGAATTGCTATTCCTCCATCTTGAGCCTCACTTGGAGGAAGCACTGAGGATGGCAAGGGCACAAAATGTGCTCTGGGTGGGGCATTTCAATGTCCATGACAAGAGTGGCTCGGCAGCAGTACCAGACCCAGGGGATCCGGGTTCAAATCCTGCCACGGCAGATGGTGGAATTTGAAGTCAATAAATATCTGGAAGTAAGAATCTAATGATGACTGTGAGCCCATTGTCGATTGTTGGAAAAACCCATCTGGTTCACCAATGTCCTTTAGGGAAGGAAACTGCCATCCTTACCTGGTCTGGGCTACATGTGACTCCAGACCCACAGCAATGTCGTTGACTCTTAACTGCCCTCTGGGCAATTAGGGATGGGCAATGAATGCTGCCTGGCCGGCGATGCCCTCATTCCATGAATGAATAAAGGACATAGTTGCTAGACTGGGTCAGAGGCAGGTGGTGAAGGAACCAACAAGAGGGAAAAAACATTCTCAATCTCATCCTTACCAATCTGCCAGCTGTAGAATAATCTATCCATGACAGTATCTGTAACAGCGACCGCCACATAGTCCTTGTGGAGACAAAGCCCAACTTTCACATTGAGAATACCTCCATCGTGTTGTGTGGCATGATCACCGTGCTAAATGAGACAGACTTCAAGCAGATCTAGCAACTCAAAACCGGGGATCCATGAGTTGCTGTGGGCCATCAACAGCAGCAGAACTGTACTCCAGCACAATCTGTAACCTCATGGCCCAGCATATTACCATCAAGCCAGGGAATCATCCCTGGTTCAATGGAGAGAGTGTAGGAAGGCATGCCAGGAGCAGCACCAGGCATACCTGAAGATGAGGGGTCAACCTGGTGAAGCCACCAAACAGAATACTTACATGCCAACCAGCAAGTGATAGACAGAGCTAAGCAATCCTACAACTAACAGATCAGATCTAAGCTCTGCAGTCCCGCCACATTGGATTAGATTTATTTGAATGGTGGTGGAAGATTAAACAACTCACTGGAGAAGGAGGCTCCATAAATATTCCCATTCTCAATGACGGAAGAGCCTAGCAAAAAATAAGGCCGAAAGCTTTTGCAGCTATCTCTAACCAGAAGTGCTGAGTGAATGATCCATCTCGACTTCCTCTAGTGGTCCCCAACATTACAGACACCAGTTTTCAGCCAATTCAATTTGCTCCACGTCATATCAAGAAACGGTTGGAGGAACTGGATACTGCAAAGGCTATGGGCCCTGACAACATTCTGGCAATAGTACTGAAGGCTTGTGCTCCAGAACTTACTGCTCCCCAAGCCAGGCTGTTCCAGTACAGTTACAATGCTGGTATCTACCCGACAATGTGGAAAATTACCCAAGTGCATCCCATACATAGAAAGCAGGACAAATCCAAACTGGCCAATTACCGCCTCATCAGTCTATTCTTGATCGTCAACAGTGCTATCAAGCAGCACTTGCTCAGCAATAACCTGCTCAGTGTGCCCAGTTTGGGTTCCACCAGGGCCACTCATCTCCTGACCTCATCACAGCCTTGATTAAAACGTGGACAAAAGAGCTGAATTCCAGAGGTGAGGTTAGAGTGACAGCCCTTGATATCAAGTCTGCATTCAACCACGTGTGGCATCACAGAGCCCTTGCAAAACTGAAATCAATGAGTATTGGGGGAAATCTCTCTGATGGTTAGATTCATACCTGATACATAGGAAGATGGTCGTGGTTGTTGGCGTTCAGTCATCTCAGCTCCAGGACACCTCTGCAGGAGTTCCTCGGGGTAGTGTCCTAGACCCAACCATCTTCAGCTGCTTCAATGACTTGCTTCCATCCATCATAAGGTCAGAAATGGGGATGTTCGACGATGATTGCACAAGTTCAACATCATTCACGAGTCCACATATACTGAAGCAGTCAGTGTCCAAATGCAACAGATCTGGACAATATCCAGGCTTGGGCAGACAAGTGGTAAGTGACATTCGCACCACACAAATGCCAAGCTTTGACCATCGTCAATAAGAGACAAATCTAACCACCATCCCCTGACATTCAATTGTGTTACCATCACTGAATCTCCCACTAACATCATCCTGGGAGTTATCATTGATTAGAAACTCAATTGGACTCACCACATAAACAGTGGCTACAAGAGCAAGCCAGAGGCTAGGAATACTGTAGGAAGTAACTCACCAGACTCCCTAAAGCCTGCCCACCATCTACAAGGCACAAGTCAGGAGTGTGATGGAATACTACCCACTTGCCTGGATGAGTGCAGCCCCAACAACACTCAAGAAGCTTGACACCATTTAGGACAAAACAGCCCACTTGATTGGCATTGCATCCACAAACATTCGCTCCCTCCACCACCGACGCTCAGTAGCAGCAGTGTATACTATCTACAAGATGCAGTGCAGAAATTCACCAAAGATCCTCAGACAGCACCTTCCAAACCCACGACCACTTCCATCTAGAAAGACAACGGCAGCAGATATATGGAAACACCACCACCTTCAAGTTTCCTATCAAGCCACTCACCATTCTGACTTGGAAATATAATCACCATTCCTTCACTGTCGCTGGGTCAAAATCCTGGAATTCCCTCCCTAATATCATTGTAGGTCAATCTATAGCAGGTGTATTGCAGCGGTTCAAGAAGGCAGCTCACTACCACCTTCCTAAGGACAACTAGGGATGGGCAATAAATGCTGGCCAGCCAGCGACGCCCACATCCCACAAAATGAATAAATTTTTTAAAAAAGCCATATCACCCCTTCTAACTCTATTTTGATTTAGCCCCCTCCCTCTCTCCCAACCTCCCCCTCACCTTTGGTGGTCTGCATTGTCTTAATGGGCTCTGCATGTAAATTGAACAATTAGAAACATGGGTGATTTAATGGCAGTAGTTAATAGGTGAAAATTGTTACAGGTGATTTGATGGTTGTGTGTGAAAGCACTTTCGGAAACAAAACAAAAAAGAAAAAGGTAGCTGGGTTTTGAGGGCTTTCGTGACACAGTGGTAGTGTCCCCACTTCTAGGCCAGGAGGTTTAGATTCAATAGGCCTGCTCCATAGGTGTGTCATAACATCCCTGAACAAGTTGATTAACAAAAATAGAGCTCAGTTCTTTCTCAATGGGGGCATTGATTTCTTGGGAGGGCATGGGTCCAGAAGGGAAAGATGTAAACTAGTGTCTGTGTGAAACTATAGATTTCCATTAAAACCCTTGTAGATCTCTTAAAGTACATGCTATCTAATTCAACATGGATTTTTGGTCTGTTTGACATTGAAGTCCATTTCTTTTGTTTATTCTCAATGTTTGTTTGATCATGAGGACCTTCATACAACTGTAACAGTGTGACTATGTTAAGAATATAAAAATTCAGTGTGTTTTATTGACACAAATGTTATGAGATAACTATTGGCTGGGATAGCAGGAGGACTCCACTGCAAAATAATTCTCCAGAATCTCTTACATTTCCCTGGTAAAACTCATGGAAACTCCATTTCAGTTCCAGGTAAATACTATATTATTCCCCCTGTCCCCCACTGGAATGTCTGTCTGCTGGATTCTATCATGCAGAGGCTGCTGACCTCACTCTCTCTAACCTTACCTGAAGACCTGACCCTGACAGATTATCATAGCCTTCTTCAGTTATTAATAAATTCAACAGAGGTTGTTTAATACACTTTAAAGTATATTGTTGAACACGCAGATCAAGTAGAAATGAACTGAACCAAGGTATTTGAAATGAGATACAAAGAGAAATAGTTTGTACAATTCCTGGTGAATTTCCAAAGAAAATAGTAGAGGCTCATTGGGATTAGTACAAGAAAATATAGAAATATGTTTAAAGAGTGATTGATGGAGAGCAGGTGGAAACCAAGAAGAAATCAAACAGCTGAGGTGAGAATTAGAAATAGCTTCATTGTCATGTGTACTCGAATGAGGTTAAGGATAATAATAAAAGATTGTTACATCAAAAGGCAGGAAAAGGAGAGGAGGAATCCATAAAACATGCCAATAGGCTCGAACCAGAATATGAAACATCTATTCTGTATGAATGCTTGCTAATAACTTTCAAATTGAAAATCACGAATAACGTGTTCTCACCAAACACAAATATTCCTGTTGTAATCAATGGCTTCATTATATGTGAGATGGGAATTTTTGACATACAAATGAAAACAAGTACAACCCCCAGAGTTAGTTCTGAGTTCAGAAGAAAGGTCACTGGAATTGAAATGTTAACTGTTTTCTCTCCACAGATGCTGACAGACCTGCTGAGTTTCTCCAGCAATTCCTGTTTTTTGTTTGTTTCAGATCTCCAGCATCCGCGGTTGCTTTTTTATTTTACACCAGTGGCCTGTCATACCTCTGCTGTTTCTTTTACAGAACAGTCACTCCCTCAGGTACAGCCCCAGAAATGTCTTCTCAAACATAACAACACTGAAGAAATTTCTTTTCATTTCTCCTCTAGATCTTTTGCTAATTATTTCAAATCTGTGACTTCTTGTTAGCCACTCAAAACAGCTTTCTCTCCACTTTCTCCATCAAAATGTCTCATACTTTCAAAATTCCAAATTGGAATGTCCCTTATCTATCTCAGTTCTAAGGAGAAGCTTCTAGAAGATTAGCTTCTCCAGTGTTTCCCCAGAAGAGATTTTGCTTTAGTTTACCTCAGCAGCCTGTCATGCCTCATTGATTTTCTTCTACTAGAATGACAGCAGCAAAATACTGCAGGTTCTAGACATTTGGAATAAAAACAGGAACTCAGCATGTCTGGCAGTATTGGAGGAGAGAGAAACAGATTAACCTTTCAAGTCCAATGATGCAAAATATAGGGTTGTGAATAAGACTCGAAATATTATCTGTTTCTCTCTCTGCCTACATTGCCAGAGCTGGTGGGTTTCTCTGGCATTTTCTGCTTTTATACAATTTTGTAGAAGGAAACAGGCTGGAATAGGAGGAAGGCAGAAGTTTTGGATATGTAGGGCTTGAGGAAATCAGTCTAATGAAAGATCATAACGAATTTGGAAAACTGCACACAAAACCCAGAAATTGAGAGATTCCCTCTCAAGTTATGAATCTGGAATTCTGTAAATCTTGTACCCTCTCCCAAAGGACTCATACTTTTCACAATTAGTTGAGATTTTAGTTGATGGATAGACACAGGGGCTCAATTCCTTCATTCATTTCACTAAAAGTCCCGGGTCAGCAACATGTTAGAATGACATTGACAACGGTAGGCATTTCATTCTGAAACTTTGCACCATTTTAATCTAAGTTAGAATGTTTAAGCATACGCACGTCTCAGAGATAAGGTCCATCTCTGCCCTCGGAGAGAAATGCCCGCTGTCTGATGTAACCTGGTCAGATAACCCACCTTGCTGCTTCACCTCTGCAGCAATGCTCCTCATAAGATCTTCATCTGTAGAGAAATGCAAGAGGAATACAAAAATCAAGACTACAGCTCGCATTTGGGTCACAATCACATTGCAATATAACAAAGACTTACTCATTGTCAGCATGGTCCTAGCACAACACAGCACTTCAATGCACTGCAACAGTCCATGCCCCAGTGAGATGATCCAACATCTGATGAACTGACTTTCATAGCACTGCTGACTGGGAGAGCACTGAGCTACCTGTGGAAGGATATCCAGTAGTATAACGGATATCAATAACAACTTGTATAGGTATAGTGCGTTTGATATAGCGCAACACCCTAAGCCACCACATAGGAATGTTACCAAACAAAAATATTGGCACCAAGCAAAAATAGACAACAGCTAAGTTGACCAAAAGCTCACTAAAAGTGTGGTGATTAATGAGCATGGTAAAGGTAAAAAGGTCCAAGAAAAAAAAATGCCAGGAAATAAGGTCTGCTAAGCTGAAGACACTGCAGTCAACAGTGGGACAAATAGATGTAGAAACAAACAGGTTGGAATAGGAGGAAGGCAGAGGTTTTGGATATGTAGGGCTTGAGGAAATCAGAGCAGTGAAAGATCATAACCGAATCAGAAAACTGCAGTCAAAGCCCAGAGGTTGAGAGATTCACTCTCAAGTTATGAATCTGGAATCCTGTGAATCTTGTAATTTATAGGACAAAACGAAAAGAAAACGCTACTGGCAGTTGTTAAAACAAATCCAACAGTTCCACTGCTTTCCTTTGTGAAAGGAAACTTGCCCACAGTCTGCAGGTTGACCCACACATGGCTTCCATTCCAAACCACACGTGGATTCTGAAGTGGACATTATAGAAACAACTCCTGGAAAGCAGAAGACCTAACACATCAGCTCAGGAGACTAGGAGACAGTAACGACTGCAGATGGTGGAAGCTAGAGTCAATAAATGTGGAGCTGCAAAAGCACAGCAAGTCAAACAGTATCCGAGGAGCAGGGAAGTCAATGTTTTGGGCCAAAATCCTTCATCGGGGAAGAGGTAGGGAGCCCAGAAATAAATAGAGGGAGAATGGTTGAGGCTGGGGGGGAAGGTTAGGTAGGATGGAGATTGGTGGATGCAGGTAGGGGATTATAGTGGTTGGTCAGTGCGAAGGATGGAACAAGTAGGAAGATGGACAGTTTGGGGGTTGGAGAGATTTTGAAGCTGGCAAAGTCAATATTAAAACCATTGAGCTGTAAGCTCCCAAGGCGAAATATCAAGTGTTGTTCCTCCAGTTTATGTTTGGCCTCACTCTGACAGAAGAGGAGACCAAGGATGGACATGTTGCTAAGGGATGGGGAGGGGGAGTTAAAGTGGATGGCAACCGGAAGGTCGGGTTGGTTGGCGCATGCAGAGTGCAGGTGCTCTGCGAACCAGTCCCCGAATCTGCGTTTGGTCTCCCCAACATAGAGGAGACCACTTTGGGAGCAACGGATACGGTAGATGAGGTCAGATGAAGTGCAAGTGAATCTCTGCCAGATTAAGAAGGATTGTTTGGGGCCTTGGACAGCGGTGAGAGGGGTGGTGTCGGGTCAGGTGTACAAACTCCCCTTCACCATACCTGGTTCCTACTTTAGGGACTGCAGTCTCCTCTCCTCTGTTATTAAAGATGCCCTCAAGTGCATCTCCCCCATTTCCCACGCTTCTGTCCTCAAACTCTCTCCCCCACCCCCCAATAACAATAAGGATAGCGTCCCTTTAGTCCTCACTTACAACCACACCATACTCTGAATACAACGCATCATCCTTTGATATTTCCACCACCTACAATCAGATCCCACCATCAAAAATATGTTCATCTCCCCACCCCTGTTAGCTTTCTGCAGGGACTGTTCACTCCGTGAATCCCTTGTCAGCTCCACACTCCCCACCAACTCCTTCACCACATGCAGTACCTTTCCCTACAACTGCAGGAGGTGCTACACCTGCCCCTATGTCTCCCCTCTCCCCTCCATTCAATCCTTCCAAATCTGGCAGAGATTCACCTGCACTTTATCTAACCTCTTCTACTGTATCTGTTGCTCCTGATGTGGTCTACTCTATGTTGGGGAGACCAAACGCAGACTCGGGGACTGGTTCGCGGTGCACTTGCACTCTGCACGCACCAACCAACCAACCCGACGTTCCGGTTGCCATCCACTTTAACTCCCCCTCCCCATCCCTCAGTGACATGTCCATCCTTGGCCTCTCCACTCTCAGAATGAGGCCAAACGCAAACTGGAGGAACAACACCTGATAATTCATCTTGGGAGCTTACAGCCCAATGGCTTGAATATTGACTTCACCAGCTTCAAAATCCGACCCCAACTTGTCCATCTTCTGACTCACCTGTCTGCTCCACCCTTCCCATTGACCAACCACAATAACCCCCTACCTGAATCCACCTATCTCCATCCCACCTACCCTCCCTTAGCCCTACACCCTCCATTTATTTTTGTGCTCCCCTCCCCAGTCCTGAAGAAGGGTTTCGGCCTGAAACATTGACTTCCCTGCTCCTCAGATATTGTCTGACCTGCTGTGCTTTTCCAGCTCCACATTTATTGAGCTCAGGAAGCTACTCAGGGCAATAAATGGGGCTTCGACAGGGTCATGTGCACCTCAAGGGCAAGTGCTAAACATCATTGTCCAGCGCCCACAAGAAGTTGAAAGAATCTTTTTTGAAGTGGGGGTAGACAAGAATTTCTTCAGACCTTTTGAGGCCCATCAGGTCAAAACAAAATTCATGCAAAGTCAAGATCACCCAGGAATGACTTATTTTAAAACACTGACCACCTGATTCAATACCATTCCTAAACTGTTCCAGTTAACTGGTCAATGGGAAGAATGGTAGTCCACCTTCTTTCTGTACAGACACTTGAATGCATGACTCGCTGAGGTTTTTGTGATACAAGTTAAGATATGGGAAATTGCTGGCACAACCAGCAATCAATCTCATAAGTTTTCTGTGTGTCGTACAGTTAAGAGAGAAGATGCAATTATATGGCTCCTTTCACAACTGTAGGATTTCGCAGCCAATGCTTTCAAAGTGCAGTTACTGTTGTAATTCATTATATATCCATTGACTTCAATGGGGAGAGATGTAAAATAGATTGGCAATTCACTATTACCCATTTTACACTGTAACTTGAAGTTACCTCATTGAGAAAGAAAATTGAAGAAATAAATAGAGAATAATGAAAGGGAACTTTGTTTCCACGTAGGGATAATAGGAACTGCCGATGCTGGAGTCTGAGATAACAAAGTGTAGAGCTGGATGAACACAGCAGGCCAGGCAGCATCAGAGCAGCAGGAAAGCTGATGTTTCGGGTCTGGA
>NC_063354.1:46647799-46669501 GCF_021869965.1 Rhincodon typus | reverse complement strand
TTGGCCTGCTGTGTTCATCCAGCTCTGCACCTTGTTATCTCAGATTCTCCAGCATCTGCAGTTCCTGCTATCTCTGTTTAATCTTTCTCTCACTTCAGATATATAATCCAACTGTGAGATCTCTGACTTTGGACTTATCAACTTTTCCTTAATTAATTTTAAAGGGCCTCTTACTTCGTGTCCAAATATCAACTCAAATGGAGTAAACTGAACTGATTCATTTGGAGCATCTCTAATAGCAAACAATATAAATGGGATACCTTTATCCCAATCATTTGGGTAATCCTGGCAATAAGCCCTCAGCATTGTCTTTAGGATGTGATGCCACCTTTCCAATGGTCCCTGTGATTCAGGATGGTACACACTTGATTTAAAGTGTTGGGTGCTTAAACTATCCATGACCTCCTTAAATAGTTTGGCAGTAAAATTGGACCCTTGGTCTGACTGAATTGCCCCGGGTAATCCATAATGGGTAAAGAAAGCAAGCAACTGCTCCACAACCTTTTTTACCTCAACATTCTGTAATGGAATTTGCTTCTGGAAATCTGGTAGGCACATCCATTATGATTAGCAAATATGGGTTCCCACTTTTGGTTTTAGGGTGGGGACCTACACAATCAATCATAACCAGTGTGAAAGGTACCTCAAATGCAGGAATTAGCATCAAAGGCTCTGGTTTTATTACTGCCGTGGCATGTATGACAGGTATAGCAAAATTCAACCACATCCCTATGCAATCCAGGCCAATAGAAATGGTTCTGTAACTTGGCCTGAGTCTTCCTCACTCCTGGATGACCTCCTACAGGTAACTCATGTGCTACCCGCAATACTTCCTATCTGTATGCTACCAGCAACACAATCTGGTGAACTTCTGCCCATTTCTCCTCTGCACTAACCTGCATTATGATTTTATCCTTAAGGTAATAACATTTGGGAATACATTCAAATTCCTTTTCTGAGTAGGCTTCATGATATAAACCTTTTACCATCTCATCTTTTTGTTGTAACTCCATTAGCCTTTCAGAACTATACACCTCTGCCTCATCCTCTATCTGCTTAGGTTATTCCTTTACCATTTCATTAAGCAGGGTGTCAGCTAACTGGATCTCAATTCTGTTTTCTTTCTCTTTAGTTGTGCCTTCTTGCTTTAACTTATGACTGTGGAATCTTGTCACCACAAGTCTGGAAAAATTCCAGGGCATTTCCCTTTTAACTCCTCAGTTCCCTCGTTTTTTTTTCAGCTTTTCCACTATAAGAGGCATCATTCCCATCTTTGATCAGGCTAGGTCATTGCCAAGAATGAACTGTATTCCTGAAATAGACACCCTTTCAATCACTCCTACTGTCACTTCCCCAGTCTTGATTGGGCTTTCCAGCCTTATCTTACACGGGGGAATGCTAAATCTCTTACCATTTATTCCACAGATTACCACTCTCTCGGGTAACATTTCTGAAGGAGCACAAATACTTTCATCTCTCACTGTTAGAAACTGGTTAGTTCCAGTATCTCTCAATATTTTAATTTCTTTACCTTTGCTCCCATTCTTGCTGAATAAACCTTACCCACAGAGGTGAAGAGATCAGGCACTGTTTTACCATCCAGCCCCGTGACTAAGCTGTGCTCTCTCCTGCAGCTCCTCGACTTCTCTCGGAATTTCCTTCACTACCTTAACTAATCCCACTGGTTTAGCCTCTTTTACCACATCCTTTATCCCAGTGCCTTTCTTAAACCACTAGCACCGTGACTTTGTGTCTCACTCTATTAAAGTGGAAACATCTGAGACCTTTGACTTCTTTTTCACCCTCGTGGTTTTCTTTTTCCCAGTGTGATCAACTTTTGTTTTTCATTGAAGGATCTCCCTATTTCCCAATTTCTATCCCTCGCAGAATTAAATTGCTGTCGGAAGATAGATTTCGATTTATGCACCAATGTGTATTCATCATGTCTGCAACTCTTCTCGCTGTTTTAACTTTACGTTCCTCACCATGAGTTCCTATCATTTCTGGAAGTGAGATTTTAAACTCCTCCAGCAGAATAATCTCTCTAAGATCCTCGTATGTCTTTTCTATCTTTAATGTTGTCACCCATCTATCAAAGTTGCTATGTTTAATTCTTTCAAGCTCAACATAAGTCTGACCTGGTTGCTTCCTTATATTTCTGAACCATTGTCTATGTGCTTCTGGTACCATTTCGTAGGTACTCAAAATAGCCTGTTTTACTTCTTCATATTCCCTTAACACTTCATCTGACAGCTCTGCAAGCACCTCACTAGCCCTGCCTACTAACTTAGTCTGAATTAACATTACCCACATAGACTCTGCCCAGTTCATCTGTTTAGCCAATTTCTCAAAGGAAATGAAAACGGCTTCTATGTCTTTTCATTGAATTTTGGTAATGTTTTGACATATTTACGTATATCCCTACCTGGTCTTTGGCTACGATGGGTTTGCTCATCACTCTCCTCCTCACCAAACCTATCTTCTACCTTCATTTCCATCCTTTTAAATTGATTTTGCTGTTTAATTTGCAACTTCTGAATTTCCATCTCTCTCTCTTTCTTTTTGCCCTTCTTCTGCTTGTAACTGTAATTCAAATCATTTCAGTTCCCTTTCTTCTCCGCTTTTCCTTATGAAACTCCAATTGTCTAATTTTCAATTTTTTCTAACTCCACCGCTTTTGCATATTTCTCTGGTATACCTAAATGCTTGACTAACTCCTTTACAATTTCAGCTTTCCTCTTACCCCTAGATGATCCCAAATCTAGCGTGTTTGCTAAGTCAAAAACTATATCCTTCCTTTGTCTTTTTAAACTTTCTTGGCAAATTTAGGAAGCATTTTTGACCCCCAGAACCTCTTTAGCAATGTTAAAAGCCATTTCCCCACTTTTGATTTAACCAATGACAAGCAACCAAAATTAAACACGTTTTCCACTTCTCACTTAAGTTTCCACTGGAACAGCAATGGCAGGAGTTTCTGGCAGTAATTCAGGAGATGCAGCAAAAATTCATCCCTAGGAAAAAGAAGCATGGTACAGGGAGGATGAGGCAACCATGGCTGACTAAGGAAGTCAGGGATAGCAAAAGCAAAAAAGAAAGCATATAATGTGGTGAAGGGCAGTGGGAAACCAGAGGACTGGGAAGCTTACAAAGATGAACAGAGGGCAACAAAAAAAGAAATAAGGAGGGAGAAGATTAAATATGAGGGTAAGCTAGCCAGTAATATAAATGAAGACTGTAAGAGTTTCTTTAGATATATAAAGGGCAAAAGAGAGGCACAAGTGGACATTGGACCACTGGAGAATGACGGTGGAGAGATGGTAGTGGGGAACAAGAAAATGGCTGACGAACTGAATAATTACTTCACGTCAGTCTTCACGGTGGAAAACATGAGCAATATCCCAAAAATTCAAGAGAGTCAGGGGGCAGAGCTGAGTACAGTGGCCATCATCGAGGAAAAGGTGCTAGTAAAACTGATTGGCCTGAAGGTGGATAATTCACCTTGACCAGATGGACTACACCCCAGAGTTCTAAAGGAGATAGATGAAGAGATAGTGGAAGCGTTAGTGGTGACCTTTCAGGAATCACTAGAATCAGGGAGGGTCCCAGAGGACTGGAAAATGGCTAATGTGACACCCCTGTTTAAAAAGGGAGTAAGGCAAAAGATGGAAAATTACAGGGCTGATTAGCCTAACCTCAGTCGTGGGTAAGATTTTGGAGTCCATTGTAAAGGATGAGATTGCTGAATATTCGGATGTGTACAGTAAAATAGGGCAAAGTCAGCTTGGTTTCACCAAGGGGAGGTCATGCCTGACAAATCTGCTAGAATTCTGAGGAAGTAACGAGCAGGGTAGACCAAGGAGAGACAATGGATGTTATCTACCTGGACTTCAAAAAGGCCTCTGATAAGGTGCCACACAGGGGGCTGCTGAGTAGGATGAGGGCCCATGGTGTTAGAGGCAAGGTGCTAACGTGGATAGAAGATTGTTTATCTGACAGAAAGCAGAGAGTGGAGATAAAAGGGTCTTTCTCAGGATGGCAGCCGCTGACGACTGGTGTTTCACAAGGGTCAGTGCTGGGACAACAACTTTTCACTTTATACATTAATGATCTAGTGAGGGAACTGTGGGCATTCTGGCTATGTTTGCAGACGATACAAAGACAGGTGGAGGGACAGGTAGTATTGAGGAGGTGGCGAGGCTGCAGAAAGATTTGGACAGGTTAGGAGAGTGGGCAAAGAAGTGGCAGATGGAGAAAAATGTGGTCATGCATTTTGGTAAGAAGAATAAAAGCAAGGACTATTTTCTAAATGGGGAGAAAATTCAGAAGTCTGAAGTGCAAAAAGATGTGGGAGTTCTAGTCCAGGATTCTCGCAAGGTAAACTTGCAGGTTGAGTCATTAGTCAGGAAGGCAAATGCAATGTTGGCATTTATTTTGAGAGGGCTTAAATATAAAAGCAGGGATGTACTCCTGAGGCTTTATAAGGCTCTGGTCAGGCCATATTTGCAGTATTGTGTGCAGTTTTGGGCCCCATATCTCAGGAAGGATGTACTGGTCCTGGAGCAGGTTCAGAGGAGGTTCACGAGAATGGTCCCAGGAATGGAAAGCTTAACATATGAGGAATGTTTGAGGACTCTAGGGCTATACTCATTGGAGTTTAGAAGGATGGGGGGGGGGATCCAATTGAAACTTACAGAATACTGAATGGCCTGGACGGAGAGGATGTTGGGAAGATGCTTCCATTGGCAGGAGAGACTAGGACCCAAGGGCACAGCCTTAGAGTAAAGGGAAGACCTTTTAGAACTGAGATAAGGAGAAACTACTTCAGCCAGATAGTGGTGAATCTATGGAATTCACTGCCACAGAAGGCTGTGGAGGCCAGGTCATTGAGTACATTTAAGACTGAGATTGATAGGTTCTTGATTATCAAGGGGATCAAGGGTTACAGTGAGAAAGCGGGAGAATGGGGTTGAGGAACTTATCAGTCATGATTGAATGACGGAGCAGACTCGATGGGCCAAATGACCTAATTTCTGCTCCTATGTCTTATGGTCTAATGGTTTTATTTAAAGATCGAGGACACTAATCCCCAAGCCTATTTAAATCTGCTGGGACCTTTCGTATACCAAATCTGTTCAAATCTATACAATCAATATGTTCAGATCCCATACACAAACCGGCCAGATCCTGGATGAGCCCCCAATCCATTACGAAGCAGAGGTTGACCCCGTCTGATAACTAAAACCAAAACACCCAGAGAAGTTCACCCGTGCCTAATAATCTGTTAAAGGAAGTGTGAAAAGTGATATATCCTGCCTGTCACCTCCTAATCTGTTATAAAGGAGAGGTGAAATAAAATAAACTCCTGACAGTCACTCTACAATCAAAAACTGACAAATTTATTTTTCTAACAGTGAACAAATTAACAGAACTTGTAATAAACCGAACAATTCCCCCTTAACTACTAACTATTCCCAAATAAAACGAAATTCCAATGGTATGCTGTTCCAATAGATATAAATCCCAATTGTATAAACAAAATTAATAAAAAAAACTTAATCTCTTGAAATTACAGTGAGGATAAGTCTTCTGGAATGTTCTTTGCCTTCTCTACTGTCCTCCAGTCAGAAATGCCTTCCTCCATCAAATCATTGTGCGTCAGGAACATTAGCTAAGAGTACCGTAGCACCTTTATGTAGATGGTGCTTACTCTGAGAGCTTAGAGATTTCTGAGAGAACCAGTGAGTTTCTCTTCAGATGGCAGCTCACTGTCACACCAATTTTCAAATAACCTCTTCTTTTATACCATTAATGACCTATCAATTTCTTACAGTTGGATTGGTCCTAGGCTGTCTTAACCATCAGATTTCATTTTAATTGGATTTTGGTATCTAGGGCCTGGTTTAAATTAATTGGCTAAATTCAAAAACCTGCTGTTTTGTTAAAAATGTTGCTTTGCCTGCTAACAGTATAGCCTTTTGATGCAATGTTTCAATTTCAAGAACTCACTGTGCATCTGCTGCTGTCTGCAGACATTTAAAAATCTCCAAGCCTTAAAAACACATCACCTCTTAAAGATAGTAGGAACTGCAGATGCTGGAGATCTGAGATAACAAGGTGTAGAGCTGGATGAAGGAGAAGTCTAGGCCAGCTCCTCTGATGTTGTTTGGCCTGCTGTGTTCATCCAGCTCTACACCTTGTTATCTCACCGTTTAAAGGCTCCGTTCTGAGGAAGAGTCACCGGACCCAAAACGTCAACTCTGTTTTTTCCTTCACAGATGCTGTCAGACCTGCTGAGCTTTCCCAGCAATTTCTGTTTTGTTTCCTGATTTACAGCATCCGCAGTTCTTTCAGTTTTTATTATCTTTTAAAGGGACCGCACACTCCTCCCCCTACCATTTTACATACATAAAATACTCTACCCAACGTCGCATCAGGCTTTTTGCCATTTGTGGAAGAGAGCTTCAAACTTAGTGTGTAGAAGCACTTCCTACTATCTCTCCTGAACAGTCTGGCTCTTATTCTCAGCCTATGGCCCCGAGTTCAAGAATCCCCAACAAATAGAAATAGTTTATCTTTATCTAACCTGTCTTTTTCTGTTAATATCTTAAAGATTTCATCAACCTGCATTATAGATCAATTAGCCTAACATCTGTGGTCAGGAAATTGGATGGATTAACTGAACACCTAAAGTTTAAATAATCAGGGTGAGCCAGCATGGATTCATGGCAGGTATGTTATGCCTGACAAATCTTGGATTTTTTGAAGTGGTGAATAAAATATTGGACATGCAAAGTTGTTTATATGGATTTCCAGAAGATATTTGATAATGTCCCACATTAGTAACTGTTAACTAATCTAGAATCCCATGGAAATGAAGGCAAATTACTGACATGGTTGGGAAATAGGTTGAATGGCAGATGACAAAAAATAGGGGTAATGGGTAGGTTACTCAAATGGTCAAGATGTAACCAATGGTGTCCCACAAGGATCTGTGTTAGGCCTTCGACTGTTCACATTATTTATTAACAACTTAGATAATGACAGAGAGAGTCGTATATCTAAATTTGCTGATGACGCAAAGGTAGTTGCCATTATAGATACAACACAAAATTACAAACGGATATTGATAGACTAAGTGAATGTGCAAGATTGAGGCAGATGGAGTTCAATGCAAGCACTTGAGGTTCTCCATTTTGGACCGATAAAGGATACATCAGGACACTTTCCAGATTGTGTGAAGTTAAATACAGCTATGTCTGAAGAGACTTGGGGTGCAGGTACATAGATCTTCAAAATGGCACGAACAAGTGCAGAAAATAATCAATCAAGAAAGCTAATGGAATGCTGACCTTTATATCTAGAGGACTAGAGTACAAGGACACAGGAGTTATGCTGCAGTTACACAAAACCCTGGTTAGACTACACTTGGGAGTACAGTGAGCTGATCTGAACTGAATTGAATTGAATTGAATTAGTTTTATTGTCACATGTACTCAAATGTGTACAGTGAAAAGTTTACAATTCGTCACTTACAGCACCATCTTAGATACAAATGTACCTAGGTACACATTCTGCAGTGCAAATTCTTAGGAATAAATGTAGAAAGATAAAGAAATAAAATGTCCAGCATTACAGGATCATAGGAATAAATTACAAAAATAGAGAAATAAAATATTGAGTATAACAGTCCTTCCAACCCAATCCACACCAGCACCTAGCCTCCTTTAACCGAAAGAGCCCACCACTGCCTCACCACCACCTGTGCTGGACCCACCAATAAAGGAGCTACCACTCTTTAGGCACTATGTCTTTGCTGCTGGGCCCACCATACTGACCCTGCTGGGTCCCAGGAGTCCTCGGCTCTGCTGCTGCCAACGCCTGGCCCATAACCAGAAGTCCCCATGCCAGACCTACCGCGACCGTAACCAGGAGTTCCCAGTTCCACTGCTGCCTCGATAATGCCAGGGCTTCCCTTCCTGGGCATTTCACACTGTCGCCACTGTTGCTGCTGCTTCACCGGTGCCAGGAGTACCCCCTCTAGGTCCACCCCCCCTGGCTCTGCTGCCAGGCCAGGCTGCTGCAGTGCCAACAGTCCCGTTTCGGCTACCGATGTCGCCTCGTCGGCGCAACGACCTTGGGGAATCCCCTGCCACCGGCACTGTCTCCGGTCGCTGGAGGTGATTTGCCGCCATTTCCACCCCCGGCCCGGAATGGCAGGTGGATGCCCATGTTGCCGTTGCTGCCCCCACCAATTGCCGGGAGGAGTCACGTACATCGCCGCCTTCGACCACCACTCTGCACACAGCCTGCTCTCATTGTCATGCTGACGTTGCCGCCACACAAGAGAAAAAAAGGAAAGAAAAGAAACAAAAGGAAAGGAAAGACGCAATAGGAGTGGATGAGCCCTGAGCAAGAGCCCACACCCAGACTTGCTACTCCTCTGCCATCTTAGATGGCCCTACACCTGGGCACCACACCTTAGGCAGGATATATTGGCCTTGGTGGGAGTACAACGTCAGTTTACAAGAACAATACCTGGACTTCAGGGGTTATATTATGAGGAGATGTTATACATATTAGGCCAGTTTCCTCTAGAATTTAGAAGGTTATGGGTAATACGATTGAAGTCTTAAAGATATTAACAGGAAAAGACAGGTTAGATAAAGATAAATGATTTCCACTTGTTGGGGATTGTAGAACTAGGATTCTAGAACTAGGAATTTTAATCCTAATAGCATTGTGGGTCAACCCACAGCAGGAGGACTGCAGCGGTTCAAAAAGGCAGCTCACCACCACCTTCTCAAGGGCAACTAGGGATGGGCAAGAAATGCTGGCCAGCCAGCAACACCCACATCCCACAAATGAATAAATAAAAAAAATCTAAGAAAGATAATGTTTTTGTATTCAGGGATATGGACCAAAAGCAGGTACATGGAGTTAGGCCGCAGATCAGTCATGATCTCATTGAATGGTGGAATGGACTTAAGGAGCCTACACCTGTTCCTGAAACTGGCAGTAGGGTCAACTCTGTCCTAAAATGTCTATCCCAAATCCTTTCACTGTGATCCCTGGTTCTGGACACATCCACCATCGGGAACATCCTCCCTGCATCGACCCTGTTAGAATTTTGTAAGTCTCTATGAGATTCCCCCTCATTCGTCTGAACTCCAGCGAAAACAATCCCAAACCAGTCATACGTCGGACCCGTTATCCTGTTGACATTGAAGGAAACTACCGCAACAGATTAACGGGTAGCATGTCATAGTCCCCTGAGGAATACTTAATGGCAAAACTGGGTGCCAATTTATTTTTATTCAATATCAATATTCTTCCACTAGATACAGGAAAAGAGAAAAATAAAAATCTGTTGCTATTTGCAACAATTTCATTCTGCCGGATTATATTTATTCCAACAATGCTTCTGAAACATTCCAATTAAGTAGGGTATTTTACAATTTAACCATATAAAAGCTCTTGTGCAGACAGTGATGTGCTATGATTTGGTTGATTTCTTGCTGTCAAAATAGCTTGCCATTGTCTTTTTAGTTAATGCTGTGCAAATATTCTGGCATAATTTAGCTTCTTAAAGTTTTTTTTTTACAGAATGTTTTTGAAATACTTTAAATGATTAAAAGCATGATAATTTTCTCCAAAAGTTGAACAAGACTCCAGCCTCGGGCGACTGTCTGAGTGGAGATTGCACATTCTCCCTGCGTTTGCGTGGGTTTCCTCTGTGTGCTCCAGTTTCCCTCCCATGGTTCAAAGATTTGTAAGTTAGGTAGATTGGCCATGGGAAATTGCCCATGTGTGCAGGGATGTGCAGACTAGGTGGAGCAGTGATAGTAAATGTGGGGTTATGAGGATAGGGTGGGAGGATGCGTCCAGGTGGAATGCTGTTTGGAGGGTCGGTGCAGACTCAATGGGCTGAATGGCCTCTGTCTTCCCTGTAAGGATTCTATTATTCTAACCCAGGAAAAGACAAGGTCAGGGAGGTTATTGACCAATTAAAATGTCTCAAGGCATTGGTCAGCTCAGTGTGAAGAATTCACCTGCTTTCCCTCAAATGGTGTGGTAGACTCTATGACCACCTGAAGAGTAGACCATGGCTGTCAGAAAGACAGTGCCTCTGACCATGCAGCCTTCCCTCAGCAATGCACCAGCAATGTTAGCACGATTATATTGCAGACTCTGCTGTGGGCCTTACACTCCTGGATTGAAGAGATGAGAATCTCAGTCATTGAGGCAAAGCTGCTACTCCAATGCACACCAAATCAGGGAGAGGGAGATTTGGAAGGGAAGAAAGACACACATAAAGCCATGGTTAGCAATCCCAAGTGGCTGGGAGTGAGGAGAAGGTTGCAAAGACCAGTGGGTGACATTAACTGTCTTTTGTCTGTTTCCACTGATCTGCTGACCACATTACATAAGGTTGCCGCATCAGGGTCTGCTTCTCAGTGTACCACTGACTAGATATGCTTTGGGATATCCTCAGGCCGCAACTAAAATACAACTGTCTCTTCTTTAAAAATAGAGTTCCAACCTACTCTGGTTTATTTTGATCCCTGAGATGAATCAGCCCAGACTGTTGAGTTGGGTTCTTTGCTGTCAGTAGCACCAGTGAATCACTTGTCTAACCCTAAGGCTACTTGTGTTCTGTTCACACTTAGTCACTTGAGGCTCTCTGTAGAAAGCTGATCTATTATTATAATAGTAAGCATGACAATTCCAGGTTTAGATTTCCTGTTCCTGTTTGTCGCACCTGATGTTCATTGAGGAAACATTGAATGTTACCCTGAGAACAGCAGCTCTGAGATTCTTTCACTGACAGTAATACCTTTACAGGCAGTCTCCAGATTATGAACAGGTTCCATTGAGATCATAAATCAATTTGTACTCAAATTGGAACACAACACATTACAACATAAAATAGTGTTTAAAAGTATGAGCAAACGTTCATATGTCAGACCCTTACAATTAATATAAGTATGGGATCTCTTAAGTACAAGCTTTCATAAATCGGGGATCACCTGGATTTAACTCCGTATGAAGCACTTCCCCCTCCAAAGCAGGAGATTCAGGCGTTATCCTCCAGTTATCAGTCCCAGCATAATGCCATGGGAGATGTGTACCGTCGATATCTCTGAGGAATGGGGCAATACAGCAAAAGGGATCATTCATTACACAGTCTGGTTGACAGTGAATCCTGCTGACTGTGGTCAAGCTGAATACCAGGGGTTTGTACTCAAGCTGCAAATGCAATTCCAACCAATCTGCATCTCTAGCTGAGATGTTCATCTGAGACTTGTTTCTTCTCTGTAGTGAGATCCCACGGAATTACCCTTAACTTGACCTGGTTATTAAACTTGCACTCTTAGGGTTGGTATTTGATACCATACATGCCAATCTTTGCCTAACTACAAACAGTTCTGAAGGAGGGTCGCTCTACCCAAAATATTGACTTTGCTTTCTCTCCACATATGCTGCTGAACTTTTCCAGTAATTTCTGTTTCTGATTTCTAGCAGCTCCAGGACATCTCTGCAGGAGCTCCTCAGTGTAGTGTCCTAGGTCCAATTATTTTCAGCTGGTCATCAATAACCTTCCCTCCATGATTAGGTCAGAAGTGAGGATGATCGCTGATGAATGCACAGCACCAGATACCGAAGCAGTCTATGTTCAAATACTGAAATATCTGGACAATATCCAGGCTTGGGCTAACAAGGGGCAAATAACAATTGTGCTAAATAAATGACAGTCAATGATCACGTCCAATAAGAGAGAATCTAACCATCACTCTTTTACAATCAATGGCATTACCATCACTGAATCCCTACTATCAATCATTGACAAGAAACAGATTGGACTCGCTCTATCAATATGATGGCTACAACAGCAGGTCAGAGGCTAGGAATCCTGAATCAAGTAACTCACCTCAGGACTCCTCAAAGCCTGTCCACCATCTACAAGGTATAAGTCAGGAATATGATGGAATGCTCTCCACCTCCCTGGATCAATGGAATTCCTACAACATTCAAGAAGCTTGACACCATCCAGAACTAACCAACCCACTTGATTAGCACCACATTCCAAACACTCACTCTCTCTGCTTTTTGTCGCCCCAGCATATATCATCCTCAAGATGTACTGAAGAAATTCACCAAGGCTCCTTAGACAGCATCTTCCAAACTTACAACCTCTACCATCTAGAAGGACAAGGGCGGCAGATGGATGGGAACATCACCACCTGCAAATTCCTTTCTGAACCATTGACCATCCTGACTTGAAAATATTCCACTGTCCCTTCAGCTGGGTCAAAATCTTGGAATTCACTCCCAGGCAGCATTGTGGGTCTATCTGCACCAAATGGACTACAATAGTTCAAGAAGGCAGCTCACAATCACCACTTCAATGACAACTAGGGATGGGCATTACAGATGGCCCAGACAATTTAAAGAAAGGAAAACAAAGGAATTATACTTAAACAAAGGTATTATATCAGCTCAACACACTCATGCTCATGGAATAAAATTTGAAATGTTTAGATGATTTTCGGAGGCTAATTCAGAGTCAAATTCATTTTCTTTAACCAATGTTTGTCTGGAATCAATGTCATTCCGTTCAGAGTGAATGGGATCCACTGGGCATTTCGTTAGTGCATATAAAGAAAGCTGCCCACTGCAATTTTCAGAACAGCTGTCCAAAGAATTCACCAAATTACTGACTGCATCTCCTCCAAATGATACATTTCCAGAACATTTGATGGGCATCTCAGAAGCCACAGCGCTGGTAAGTTACTCAAGGATGGACAAAGGAATGAGTTGATCAGTTGATTAGTTGCCAGTTGCCTGGTCTTGAGGGCATTGGCTATGATGAAAGGTAAAAAAGACTAGGATTGTTTTCATTGGAAAGACGACAGCTGAGAGGAGACCTGATAGACATTTACAAAATCATGAGAGGCAGAGATAGGGTGGATAGTCAGAGGCTTTTTCACAGGGTTGAAGTTTCAATTACAAGGGAGCACATGTTCAAGTTGAGAAGGGTAAAGTTGAAGGGAGATGTGCGAGGGAAGTTTTTCACACAAAATGGTAGGAACCTGGAACACACTGCCTGAAGAGGTGGTGGAATCAGGCACATTGGTCACATTTAAGAGGCACCTGGATGGCTACATGAATAGAGGTGTAAGAGAGGGATATGAACCAAATAATGGCAGAAGGTTTGTTTTTAAGATTAATTAGAGCATGATGATCGGCACAGGCTTGGAGAGCTGAAGGGCCTCTTCCTGTACTGTATTTCTCTTTTTTTCTTTTAGAACATAGAACATAGAACAGTACAGCACAGTACAGGCCCTTTGGCCCACAATGTTGTGCTGAACTTTTACCCTAATCCTAAAGTCGATCTAACCTCCACCCCTACCTTATACTATCGTCCATATGCCCAAATAATAGCCGCTTAAATGCCCCTAATGAGGCCGACTCCATTACCCTCTCCGGCAATGCATTCCACGCCCCAACCTCTCTGAGTAAAGAACGTACATCTGACGTCTCCCCTATATCTACCTCCACTCACTTTAAAACTATGCCCCCTCATAATAGCTACCTCCACCCGAGGAAAAAGTCTTTGGCTGTCCACTCTATCTATACCTCTGATCATTTTGTACACCTCTATCAAGTCACCTCTCATCCTTCGTCGATCTAAAGAGGAAAGCCCTAGCTCTCTCAACCTTTCCTCGTAAGACCTTCCCTCCATTCCAGGCAACATCCTGGTAAATCTCCTCTGCACCTTTTCCAACGCTTCCGCATCTTTCCTGTCATGAGGCGACCAGAACTGGACACAATACTCCAGATGTGGCTGAACCAGGTTTTTGTATAGCTGGAGCATAACTTCACGGCTCTTGAACTCAATCCCTCTATTAATGAAAGCTAATACACCATACACCTTCTTAACAACTCTATCCACCTGGGTGGCAGTTTCCAGGGAACTGTGGTTATGAACTCCAAGATCCCTCTGCTCCTCCACACTGCCAAGAATCTTTCCGTTAACCCTGTATTCTGCTTTCAAGTTTGTCCTTCCAAAATGAATCACCTCACACTTTTCAGCCCAGCTCTGTATCTTATCAATGTCCCTTTGTAACCTAGAACAGCCCTCCGCACTATCTACAACTCGACCCACCTTTGTATCATTTGCGAACTTACTAATCCACCCTTCCACTCCTTCATCCAAATCATTGACAAAAGTCACAAATAGAAGAGGACCCAGAACACCACTCGTAACGGAGCACCATGTTGAATATTTTCTGTCCACTACCACCCTTTGTCTTCTAAGGGTCAGCCAATTCTGAATCCAATCTGCCACATTTCCCCCTATCCCATGCCTCCTTACCTTCTGCAAGGGCCTACAATGGGGAACCTTATCAAACGCCTTACTTAAATCCATGTATACCACATCCACTGCTCCACCTTCATCCACATGTTTGGCCATCTCTTCAAAGAATTCAATAAGGTTTGTGAGGCATGATTTACCCCTCACAAATCCATGCTGACTATCACGAATCAAACTGTGCCTTTCCAAATGATCATAAATCCTATCTCTCAGAGCTCTTTCCAATAATTTGCCCACCACTGAAGTAAGACTAACTGGCCTATAATTTCCAGGGTTATCCCTATTCCCTCTTTTGAACAAGGGAATGACGTTTGCCTCTCTCCAATCTTCCGGCACTATACCCATGGACAGTGAGGACGAAAAGATCATCGCCAAAGGCCCTGCAATCTCTTCCCTCGCTTCCCATGGAATCCTTGGATAAATCCCATCAGGCCCAGGGGACTTATCTATCTTCAACTTTCTCAAAATTCCTAGTACATCTTTATCGACCTCCTTTAGCCTACCAGCCTGTTTCACACTGTCCTCCTCTACCGCTAGGTCCATCTCGGTTGTGAATACCGAAGAAAAGTATTCATTAAGGACCTCTCCTATCTCTTTAGGCTCTGTGCACAAATTCCCTTTACAATCCTTGATCGGCCCTACCCTTTCTCTGGTCATTCTCTTATTCCTCACGTACTGTAAAAAGCCTTGGAGTTTTCCTTGATCCTATCTGCCAAGGTTTTCTCATGCCCCCTTATAGCTCTCCTAAGCCCTTTCTTCAGCTCCTTCCTGGATAACTTGTATCCCTCTAGAGCCTTTTCCGTTCCTTGTTTCCTAAACCTTATATAAGCAGCCTTCTTCCTCTTAACCAGTCGTTCGACCTCTCTTGAGAACCAAATCTCCCTCACTCGACCGCATCTTCCCTGCCTGCGAGGGACAAACATATCGAGCACACGCAGTATGCCTTCATTAAACAATCTCCACATTTCAATAGTGCTCTTCCCTGACAGCATCTGTTCCCATTTTATGTTACCCAGTTCTTGCCTAGCAGAATTGTAATTACCCTTCCCCCAATTATAAACCTTACTCTGTACCTATCCTTTTCCATGACTATTGTAAAAGTAACAGAGTTATGATCACTACCACCAAAATGCTCTCCTACCAACAGGTCTAACACTTGGCCCAGTTCATTGCCAAGCACCAAATCCAAAGCGGCCTCTCCTCATGTTGATCTATCTATATGCTGTGTCAGGAATCCTTCCTGAACGCACTGGGCAAAATCCATTCCATCTAAACTATTACAACTAAAATGTTTCCAATCAATATTTGGAAAGTTGAAGTCACCCATGACTACAACCCTGTGACTTCTGCACCTTTCCAGTATCTGCCTTCCAATCCGCTCCTCTACTTCTCTGCAACTATTAGGGGGTCTGTAAAAAAACCCCTAACAAAGTGACTGCTCCTTTCTTGTTCCTGACTTCAACCCAAACTGAATCTGTAGACATATCATTCTCGAACTGCCTTTCAGTCGCTGCTATAATAACCCTGACTAGCAATGCCACTCCCCTGCCTCTTTTTCCGCCCTTCCTATTTCTTTTAAAGCATCTAAATCCTGGAACTTCCAACAACCATTCCTGCCCCTGAGTTACCCAAGTTTCTGTAATGCCACAACATCGCAGTTCTAAGTGCTGACCCATGCTCTAAGTTCATCCACCTTATTTCTGGTACTTCTAGCATTGAAATATACACACCTCAAACCATCCCTGTGTCCACAATTACGGTCATCGACCGCATTTCTTTATTAACAACCTCACTCCCTGTTGTGTCTGTTGGAAGGCTAAATACCTCATCTTCTGAATTACAAATCCAGTTCCCCAACCCCGCCAATCTAGTTTAAACCATCCCGTATATCTCGAGCTAACCTTCCTCCCAGGATATTTGTGCCCTTCTGGTTCAGGTGCAACCCGTCCTTCCTGTACAGGTCCCACCTTCCCCAGAATGTGCTCCAGTTATCCACATAATGGAAGCCCTCCCTCCTACACCAGCCCTGTAGCCACATGTTAGCTGCGTTCTCTCCCTATTTCTTACCTCGTTATCACGTGGCACTGGTAGTAATCCAGAGATAACTACCCTGTTTGTCCTGGACTTCAGCTTCCAACATAACTCCCTGTACTTGTTTTTCACATTCTCAGTCCTTTTTCTACCTATGTCATTGGTACCGATGTGTACCATGACTGCTGGTTGCTCACTCTCCCCCTTAAGGATCTTGAAGACACGATCCGAGACATCACGGACCCTGGCACCCGGGAGGCAACATACCATCCGTTTGTCTCATTCGTGTCCACAGAACCTCCTGTCTGTGCCTCTTACTATTGAATCCCCCACTACAATTGCTCTCCTATTCTCCCCCCTTCCCTTCTGTGCGACAGGGCCAGGCTCAGTGCCAGAGACCGGTCCGCTATGGCCTTCCTCTGGTAGGTCGTCCCCCCCAACAGTATCCAAAACGGTATACTTATGATTGAGGGGAACGGTCACAGGGGATCCCTGCACTGTCTGCCTATTCCCTTTCCCCTTCCCGACAGTCACCAGCTACCTTTTTCCTGTACCTTGAGTGTGACCACCTCCTTATAACTCCTCTCTATCACCCCCTCAGCCGCCTGAATGATCCGGAGTTCATCCAGCTCCAGTTCCCTAACCCGGTCTGTGAGGAGCTAGAGTTGGGTGCACTTCACAAAAGGTTGTTCCTTTTGATCATTGGCCAGTAAGCATACAGGTCTTTTGTGCAAACCAAATCATCAAATCAATGACAGGAACAGTCAAGCTTGAGAAAAAACGTGGAAGATGTAAACTTCTACAAACACAAAATTTCTGCGAGGCATGAGGCACAATTATCCACAATTCCAGATGTAGGTGCCAGTATTGTGGCTGTTTTGAAACAGCTTGACTAGGGGCATGGCTAGTTCAGGAGCATAAGTTTTCAGTAATGTAATCAGAACATTGATAAGGTCTAAAACGTTACAGAATTGCAGTCACAATTAAAAAGTATGAGTCATGTTTGGACAATGTGTCAAATCAGAGAAAGGAAACATTTTCACCACATGAAGTTTGTATTCCTCCTTCAGTCAAAATTGCTTCTGATTTCTTCTTCATCCCTGGGGACAATTCCTTAGCCCTCACTGATTATCTTCATCATTGTTCTATTGTGAATCAATTGCAGGATACTTAAGCACAAATGAAGGACACACTCTCAGCACTACTTGCAGTTTATGTGGAGCACACAAGGAGATGATCTCACGTAACGGTCCTTGATTTACTGGTAAGCCATTCAGGCAGGTATGTGAGGAATGGGGAATAAATCATGCTGTCTTTTCTACACTAGCCCAGATGTAATGCCAAGGCCAAAAGAATGATTCACACAGTGAAACCTTTAGTTTCAAAATTCAGACAGTTCAAACAACTCTGGACACATGACTCCTTACAGCAAAACCTCTAAGTGAAACCATTGCATCCACCTTGTCAAAGTCCAGATAGAAAGAGGGAAGAGTGAAAGATAGATACAACAAGAATGGGAATAGTTGCCAAGTTTGAAGATAGGTCGACAAAAATCAACATCTCACAGAGCGTACATCGTAACCAGCCAAAGGGAGGAGGATCTGCCCAGAACCATGGAAACATGCACTTATCACATCTAATAGTGCAATGTGAGATAGAACAGACAGCAAATCAGGGGCGTATCAAATTTTCATTCATTATGAGAGAATCCAGGGCAGGAGTTGAGGTAAACTCTGAAGCAACATCCAAGTGTGACATTCCCAGATTGTGAGAAATCTCAACAATCTCAGGCTAACAATACAGTTGTTTTATGGTACAGGCAGACAACCTCTATCCTTCAGGAAAATACAAGCCTATGACTACATTAGCTCATAACTCTAATGCATAAATAAACATTTCCCTGCATTGTGAGTAGTTAAACGTGTTGATGAGGGGGAGTTATTGATTTGAAAAGAAAGGAAGATGTTATAACATTCCTTTAAGGGGTGTGGTTATGTTTTCTGTAAACTATACTAGAGGGGAATTCACAGAATTGTTACAGAGCAGAAGGAAGCCGTTCAGCCCGTTGTGTCTGTGCCAACTCTCTAATCTCTCACCTTCTCCCTGTAAAACTGCAAATCCTTTCCAGATAACAGCCTAATTCATTCTTCAAGGTGTGAACTGAATCTATCTCCACCATATCCTTAGATCCTATTCCAGATTCTTTTCTTCATATCACATTTGCTTCTTTTACTAATTACATTAAAACTTTGCCCTCTCCTTCCTGATCCTTTTGTAAACAAAATCAGTTTCTCCAAATTTACTGTGTCCAACCACCTCTTGATCTTGAATAAAACACATAGAATCCCTACAGTGTGGAAACAGGCCCTTCAGCCCAACAAGTCCACACCGACCCTCAGAGCATCCCACCCAGATCCATCCTCTTATAATCCACCTAACCTACACATCCCTGATACTACAGGCAATTTATCATGGCCAATCCACCTAGCCTGCACATCTTTGGACTGTGGGAAGAAACTGGAGCACCCAGAGGAAACCCACGCAGACACGGGGAGAATGTGCAAAAGCCACATAGACAGTCGCCTGAGGATGGAATTGAACCTGGGTCCCTGGCACTGTGAGGCAGCAGTGCTAACCACTGAGCCACCATGCCGCCTCATTAAATGAATGTCACTCTGGTCACCTCTCAGCCATAGCTTTTCCCCAAGAAATAATTTCAATTTCTCCAATCTATCCTCATTACTGAAATTTCTAATCCGTGGAACCATTCTCATAAACCTCTTCTACACTCTCTCCAGTTCCTTCGCATCCTTCCGAAAGTGTGGCATCCAGAACTATATACAATATTCCAGCTGAAGTCTAACCAGTGTGCTGTTTGAGTTCAACATGTTCTTGTACTCTATGATTCATTAACAAGCCTTAGGAAACTCTGTGCTTTATAAACCACACAATTACAACCACATCTGTGCTCCTGCATTCTCCTTTGAGTTGTACTCTTTATTTTATATTGTCTCTATATGTTTTTCCTATCAAAATGAATAACTTGCCATTTCTCACATTGAACTTCATCTGTCATCAATCTACCCATTCTACCAACTTGTCAATATTCTTTTGCAGGTCTACACTGTTTTCCTCATAGTTTACAATTCTTGCAAGTTTTGCATCATGTGCAAATTTTGAAATTGGTCCTGGTACCCCAAGAAGTTGAGGTTATTTACATCTATCAGGAAACCCATGATGGCGGTTCAGTGGGACACTTGAGCAGAGCTCATTCGCTACGTCTGTTTCCTTTTTTTTATTCCTCATGTTTTTTTCCTTCTTTCTTCTTAGTGACATCCTGAACTCCTGGCCTCAGCACAGACTTGGACTCCCATTTTCAGCGCGGACCTGAGGAGGCATCTTCCTGGCCTTTTGGCCCAGCGTAGCAGTCTCCTGGCATGGCGTGGAAATCTCCCAGCCCTCCATGGTGGTTCCTTGGTCCAGTGAGGTGATCTTTCAGCCTGGTGTGGTGGTCCCTCGGCCTGACGTGGTATTGCAGTGGCACGTGGTGGTCTCTTGGCCCAGTGTGGCCTTAGTGTGGTCTTCTGGCCTGGAGATTCCAGAGTAATCTCCTGGCCTTAAGAGCCATGAGGTGAAGCCTGGCATGGTCTGCAGCCACAGCCTGATGCGGAATGGAGGCTACGTGCCAATGTGGACTGGGGTTGGAAGGACTATTGTTCTGAGCTTTTTATTTCTCTATTTTCTAACTTATTTCTATGATCTGTAATGCTGAACTCACTCAGCAAATTATTATTTTATCCACATTGCTGCTATCCCTGTTATTCCATGAGCTCTAAAGAAGGTAATGATCTGATGCATCATGTTGGCTCATGGAAAATGGTGGCAGATCCCTGAATCTGGACATCAGGCCTCTATGTCTAGCAGGAAACCTTATCACAGAGCTGGGGAATGGATGTAGCTCACATGTCATGCGTTTACAAATGCAGCTGACTGCAAATAGTCACGGCTTTTGTTATTGGCCTTTCCAGAACCACCTGAATTGAGTGCCTTAGAACTTTGTATAGATGTTGTAAGGCTATCACAAGGTTTTTTGCTGAGGACAGGAGCTCTTTCAGAGAATGCAAATCATTCCAAGGCGTGCCATGGACAGAACTATGTGGCTCTCCAACAGAGTGGGAGAGTGAGGGTCTGTGGCCTTGGAAAGGATAATCTCCTTGACTCTCCTGAGCTGGGCACCAAGGTAGGAGAAAGTCCAGTGAAAGGATGACCAGGAATCATGCCAAACAAACTGCAAAATCAAGTCTTGGTGAATTCTCCCCATGGAGGGTCTGAAGTCCCTCTAGCCCCTTGGTAACACTGCCCGCTGTGTACATATCACAGCGAGGAGGACACTTCTCTTTGGTTAATTTCTGAACAACTTTTTAGTTTTAGGAAGGAAACAAGCAGTTCAGTTCCCTGTGAAATTCAGGGTAATGGTATGATCACACCACCAGATGAGGGTCTTGTGATGCTGTAGTAGTGTCACAATCTCTGGGTTAAATCGTTCAGTTTCAAGTCCCAGCTGCCTCAGAGGTGGGTCATAACATGTCCCAACTGATTGATTAAAATAACTTTACATCCCATCAGTTTCAAAAACAACTGCTCACTCCTCTCTGCTTTTTTTTAAAACTATCACGCCGGAGAGACAGATTCTCTTCATATGCTACCTTTGTTACCTGAGCGCTGAAGATGACTGAACAGGCAGCCAAATGGAGATGATGCCAACAACAAGAGCTTTGTAAAACACAGAAGCAGCTGTTCCCCTGGCTATGGGAGGCCAGTCAACTCATTGACAAGCTGTCTAATAGATTAGGCTATGCAGAGACCAGGCAACTGTGAGCCAACTGCTGTTCTGTCTGATAACAGACACAGAACCAAAGAAAGAGTGACATGCACTTATCATCCTCCTGAAGTGTACTCAGCTCTTGGTCCTGCTAACAGACCTTCACACTGTTCAGATAAAGAGACTGGACAGGCTTATCTGACAAAAACACAAAGCCCTCGAGAAATATGAGCTGACATTTGAGAAATGGAGAAAGAAAGGATAGACAGAGAAAACTGGACAGAGTGATAGACAGAGAGAAAGAGAAATAGAATAAGAGTCATACAGACAGGGAGAAAGCAGAGAGGGAGAGAGTATGACAGAGAGAATAGCAGTGTTGTGATACTGAAGCAAAACATGCTGAATGGAGTCTCCTCTCTCTCTCTCTCTCTCCCCCCCCCCCCCCCCCCCCCCCCCCCCCCCCCCCCCCCCC
>NC_063354.1:46617746-46647699 GCF_021869965.1 Rhincodon typus | reverse complement strand
CCCCCCCCCCCCACCCCCACTCCTCTCTCTCCTCCCAAACTCACTTGTCTCTCCTCCTCACCTCACAGTCCCTCTTCCTTACCCCCCCCACTTCTGTCTCTCTTTTTCTCCCTCACCTCTCCCTCTTTACTAAGCATGTTTCAGAAGGGTGGTGGGACAGAGGTGAGCAGGATGCCCTGATTAAATGGATGGGTGCTGTGGGACTATCTCAGAGTGGGGCAGTAGGTTTTGCAGGATCTTCTGTGATTGAGTTGGTGGCAGGTTGTATGGGGTACTGGAGGGAAAGCTTTACTTTGTTCGTAACAAAAACGAACTGTACCAGCCATGTTCACTGCCTCTAAGAGAAGGCAGATTAAAAATGACAGGGGGCAACTGAAAGGATATGATGATTCATGGCAACTGTTCTTTTTAAATAAAAAGTTGGTCATGTCCCTATTTAACAGAAAGAATTTTAAAATGAATGGACTGCCCCAAGCTGAAAAGGGTGGTTTCTTGTTCCTTTATCTGTCAGCAGTGTTGCTAAATAGTGGCGGGAGTACTGTTCAATTGCAGGCTTCAGCATTTCCTGTCTCTGACTCGAGGCAATTAATTTAATATCCACTCTTCCATTTACCAGACAAGGAAATAACAAGATTGCCTCCTTGATTTGGGAATTAGAGCTTTTGACATAATTACATTCCTGGGTTGCTATGGCAACTGGTCTTTAACAGATACTAAGGCCTTCGAGGCCTATTAATCACCTCTGTACGGTCTCACTAACTCATTTAAGGATTAGTTTAATCACAGAGTCACACCACAGTGCTGTTTAGTTCAAACCAGAATGTTGACTTCAGCCTAATGTTCTTACTGAATGCCCCAAGATGATGTTTGCTGGGGAGGAGTCAAGTGCCCTCTCCTTCACTGTTATCTTCAGCTGTGAGTAGCTAACCTGCAGACATGCTCCAGAAATCAAGGAGAGGGAGTTGGGGGGAAGGAGAGAAAACACACAACCAAAGATATATTTCCCTCCCCACCCCTATCTGCCTTTTGTAGGAACCACTCTCTCCAAGACTCTCTCGTCTGCTCCACACTCCCCACTAGCCCCACCACCCCGGCACCTTTCCCTGCAACTGCAGGGGGTGCTACACCTGCCCCTACACCTCCCCCCTCACCTCCATTCACCCCTCACTCAACCTCAAGTGCCCAAACCAAACCTTTCATATTAGACAAGGGTTCACCTGCACATCCGTAGACTCGGAGACCACTTTGTAGAGCATCTGTGCTCTGTACGTGACAAACGACAACACCTTCCAGTCGCCAACTATTTTAACTCACGCTCCCACTCCCTGGGTGACATGTCCATCCTGGGCCTCCTCCAGTGTCACAATGACACCATCCACAAACTGGAGGAGTAGCACCTCATATCCTGCCTCAGGAGCCTATAGCCCGATAGCCATGGAATTCACCAGTTTTAAAATCTCCCCACCCCCACAGCCTCATCCCATGTCCAACCCTCCCTCTCATCCCCGCTTCCTTGACCTGTCACAATCTGTCCATCTTCTCTACCACCTATCCACTCCTCCCAACTCACTGACCAATCCCCACCACTCCCTACCTGCACTCACCTATCAACATCCCACTTACCTTCCCCAGCACCACCCCTCCTCTCTCGATTGATTTCTGAGCTCCCTTCCCCTCCTTGTTTCTGAAGACCCAAAACATCAATATTTCTGCTTCTCTGATGCTGCTTGGCCTGCTGTATTCATCCAGATCCACACTGTGTTACCTCAAACTATGTTCAGTGAGTGTCCCAACTCTGGACCCACCAAGACCAGGATCAGTTGAGATTTCTGTGAAGGTTGAATCATCTGAATATTGAACGTTACCTGCCCTCTGCTAAGCGGGCCATTACCGTCTGTGTGCCTAACAACAGACTCTCAAATACAAGCAGAGCTTCAACAAGGTGAGCCGACCCCAGGGGAGAAGACAAAAATGCTCACTGGAAAAAAAAACCTCCTTGAGAAAGTACAATATTCACATTGATAACAAGGAATCTCCGGCCCAATGTAGAGGCAAACATGTGTGAGTCAGGGAGCAGGTGCAATGACCAACCTTTTGTGGCTCCAGGTCATACCTGACTCTAACCAGGCTGCCCAGTTAGTGGTCAGAGGTCACGTTCATCACCCTGTCAGAGGGAGGGAGGCAGGGATAGCACCCAGAAATAGAGAGTAGCAGGAAGGTGTGAGAAAGAGGGACCTTCTCTTCCATATTTTAAACCATTTAGGTAATAAAAAGATTCAATAGCCTGACCATGAGGAAGGTGGGGGGAGGGGGGATGTTTGGGGAAATGTGGGGTGTTGAGGTTGTAGTGGAGTGTGTGGATAGGAGAATGGGGTGTTGGGGAAGATTCAGAGGTTGAGTTGGTTAGTGTGGAGGTGAGATGGGTATATAGGGGTGTTTGGGGTGGATAGCTAAAATCCCATCATACAACTGACTGAATTTAAATTCAATGAATGAATGTAGAATTGAAGCTAGTCTAAGTGATGGTGACCACAAAACTAATCAATGATTATTGTAAAACCCATCTGGGCCACTAATGTCCAGGGAAGGAATTAGCCAAGCCAACCTGGCTTGGCCTACGTGTGAATCCAGACTCCATCTAGCAATGTGGCTGGTGCTTGACTGCCCTCTGAAATAGCTGAGCAAGTCACTCAGTTGAAGGGAAATTAAAGATGGGCAATAAATACTGACCTAGCCAGCAATGCCCATATTCCCTGAAAGAATAAAAACCTGAGAGTTTCTGTCATTTCTGAGAGTTGCGCTGAAATGGCAGGGAGTCACCACTTATCAACTTCTCCCTTTGTAAAATTCCATTCCACATTTATTCAGGAAACTGTCTGTACCATCTTGTCATAATCTAATTATAGACTCCCCCAAGGGAAGCACTGCAGTGGGCAGCTAGCTCTGATGTGTAACCTCAAGTGCCCAAATTATTGTCCTTCTGCCCAGCATCAATGTGCCAGGATTCTGGCTAAGCCACAAGACCAGGATTTTGCATCAGTTAATGATCAGGGGCTAGAAATAGCTGCAAATGCAGGTTTCGTGATAAATAGACATTACCATTGACATTGAGACATTGCAACCTACTGGATCTATCCTGCAAATTGGGAATTATTACATTGGGCTATTACTAGGAGAGCAGAGGCAATCAGTGCAAAACTATTGTCAAGGTAGATAAGGAGAAAACGAGCAACTAAGAATAATTCACTACCTCCTGGAGATTCCTTGGCCCTTCTCTGCACTATTTGCTATTTAGGGAAACAAGGAAGATACACATTTGGAAATTTAAACAGATTTACAGTGCATTGTAATTGACATTTATTACAACCATTAATGCCCGAGATTTTCCACTTAAGCAGAAATATACAGCTCCCTTATTGTCCAGTTTCAATGAATAAAATGATCTGTCTGCCCCAAACAGGAGCTGCTGATTTATTCATTTATGTTTGGGGTGGGGGCTGTTTGCCTCCTGCTCTGAACTAGGCTTGTTTGAGGAGGCCAGGATGGTGATGCACTGACTCCTCTGAGTAGTTTGTGTTTACAAGACTACATTCTGCAGCAGGCTGTAATTACATGTCCAGTGAGGCAGGTGTCCTTAACATTGTGAGAAACTTCCCTCAACACTGGCGCCACTAGCCCATGCTGTCCAATCACCTTAGCCTGGACTCTACTGTTTATGGTTGCACATCTGCCTGGCCCTCAGTTCAGCCCCCATTGTCCTGTTTCATCTCGGACCCGCCCCCTCTCTGCCTGCCCCCTTTGTATTCTGCTCCTTATTTACCTTGTCCCGTCTATTCTGTTCCCCTCTCTGCCCTGCCCTCAAGCTATTCTGCCCCTATCTTTGCCCTGTCTCCTTTATCTATTCTGATTCTTTCTGCCCTGACACTCCCTGCCCTGCCTCCTTTCCATCTTGCACCTTCTTTGCCTCACCTCTCTCGGTCCTGCTCACTTTTGCGCTTTGCTCTCTATCTGTTGTTACCCCCACCCCTTGCTCTGCCTCCCCTCTTTGCCCTGACCACTCTTTGTTTTGCTCTGGTGCAAAAATGCCTGTAGTTTCATGTGAAAGAAGATTGATGGAAGAGGGGTGGAATCATTTGTTATTCCAATGGGATTGAAATAGAATTTTGAGGGAAATATAAATGGTTGTAGTCTGATTCAGGAGTACTTGACATTGAGACTAGATGCCCATGAGAGAAGCTGTCCTGTTTGTTTCCTAGATTTGCACATTGCTTTGCTTTTTTAAATATTCTGCAATATCACAGCAGAGACTGCAGTGATCAGCACTGTCTGCAGTGTACAAAGAAACTGGTTCACCTCCGTGATCCTGATTGGAAGTCTTGCTACAAAATTCTACCACAAGGGGGTTCAGGTCCTAAAAGTAGTGAGTAGACTGATTAGACAGAATGTTCCCTCACTTCCTGCTAGAAATAATTGACAGGCCAGGTTTCAACAACGGTTTGTGAAAGATTCTCCAACTATGAATATAACTCTTTCACTGCCTCTTTAATTCATCAGATTGTTTGAAAATGGTGTCTTCTCCTAACCACATGACCAGTGAGCACAAACCTGACTGAAATCGTTCATTTCCACTATGTGTGTCTTGTCACGCCTTGTCCTTTTCAGCCCTCAGAAGAAGGTCCCAATTCCTCAAAACGCTGTACCTAATGTAGCCCATCAGTGCTGGTAACATCCAGCTGAATCAATGCTGCAATTTTCTCAATTGTACCATCTGCAGCCAAGATGCTGACTCCATCTTCTGTGCCTCAACTATTACTAGAACTTCTCAATTCTTTTGTCTCATTATGTTTTTTTTTCAGATTTGAATGAAACGTTCTGCATTTATAAAGCATCAGTCATGATTTTAGGATATCTCAAAGTGTTCAAGGGTAATGAAACAATTTTGCAGTTAAATTGTTATTGCAGTGAAAGAAACACAACAGTCAATTTGCACACAGCAAGTTTCCAGCAATGTGGTATTCACCAAATCATCTATTGTTGTGATGTTTGTTGAGGGATAAATATTGGTTTCAATGCTAGAGAGAAATTCCCCACTCACTGACAAAATAGCCCCATCCACCAGAGAGGACAGACAGGATCTCAGTTAAAAACAAATTTCTGACTGTATAGCATTCCTCGAGTATACAATATTGAGTTAGAGGAGAGTGCCTGGCTGTTATCTGGGGGCTGTGATTAACAAATAGCCCTAAATCATATTTTCTCGGACATGTGCCAGTTTGAAGTGGCCTTCTGATTGGCTTTGTCCCAGCAACTCATCAAGATATATTAATCTGGTAATAACATAACACAAATATATCGATGCTGCAGACACATCTTTAGCCAATGCACCACACCCACCAATGCTCACAACAAGAAATACCACAGAGGTCCACCCAGTGGCCACTGGCAGATGCATTTAGAGATTTATGGCCACAAAAGGAAATGTCCCACATATTGTGTTTATAAAGATTTGTCCATGGAGTGAACTTTCAAACTGTTCCTTATTGACAATTTGTCACCCTAACCTGCAGAAAGCACATAATTCCTCAGCAGTAACGATAATGTTGTCTGTATATACCAGCTGGCTTAATAAACAACTCTATGTTAAATTAACTCTTAACTGAATAAACTCTGGTGGAGTTACTGTGTAGAGTTACTAGTGAGTGATCCTTACCATGCTGAATGAACACGGACACTGTTCAGTTATTCACTGAGTTACCTTTACTCTTCTGAATAAACACCAACTCTGAACAGTTACACAGAGAGTGGCCCTTACCCTGCTGAATAAACACTGATTTTATACAGTTATACAGTGAGTGATCCTTACCCTGCTGAATAAACCCTGGCTCTGGACAGTTACACATTGAGTGACCCTTACCCTACTGAACAAACAGTGACTCTGAAATGTATGATTAACTTGATTGAATATATGATTTTTTGTAGTTATCTAATTTGCTTTAATCTGCTACGGTTCCATATCAGTCTATGCTTGTCATAGTGCATCACTGACCCTGTCAAATCTATAACCGATTCGAGCTTGTGATTGACCTGGGTGAATTCGAAAATGATACTATTTTATTAGTTTGCAATCAGTTGTAAATTTGGGCCAAATGTTTTAGAGCCTCAGGAAAGGAAGACAGGGAATTGAGTTGACAATTTCAGTTGCTTGAAACAGGTTAGTGCCTCATGCATGTAAAACAGAGAATGGGCTGTTGAACTTCAGTGGTAGTTTCTGTCCCTCTGAGGCAGAAGGTCTGTGTTTAAGTCCCAGGTGTGTGTTGTGTTTGAACAGTTTGTTTAGAATAACTAAATTAGGACTATTTGAGAATCTCCTCAGTAAATTGATTTTCTGACAATGGGGGCTGGGTTTACATTACTCAGCTTTATTGAGTAATTCACTGAGGAATTATCCTGATTGAAATGCTGAGCTTTAACAAATTTATTTTTAAATTTGTGTAAAGCCCAGAGGAGAGGGAATAGTATTCTTCCTCCATGGCACTCTTGCTGCCTGACCTTCATCTCGTCTGATCGCAGCAATCTTACCAGGCTCTTCCCAGTGAGCCAGCCTTTCTAAGCCTGAAAACATTTCATAACAAAGGAGAAGCTGCTTTGAGAGGGCACAGCTGGAGTTAGAAACGTGCCTCCCCTATTGGGATGAAGTTTAGGATTGGGGAGTCTTCAGGATCTGCCCCCCCCACCGCCGCTAAACCAAGTTGGACACTGAGTCATACAGCACAGAAACAGACCCTTTGGTCCAACATGTCCATGTCAATCAGGTTCCCTAAACTGAACTAGTCCGGTATCGCTCCAAACCTTTCTTTTTCACATGCCTGTCCAAATGTCATTTAAATGTTGCAATTGTATTCGCCTCTACCACTTCCTCTGGCAGTTCGTACCATACACGCACCACCCTCTGTGTGAAAAAGTTGCCCCTCTGGTCCCTTTTAAATCTTTCCCCTTTCACCTTAAAACAACACCTGCTAGTTTTGGAATCCCCTATCCTGGGGAAATGACCTTGGCTATTCACCTTAGTTGTGTTTCTCATGATTTTATAAACCTCTATATGGTCACCCTTCAAACTCCTGTGCTCCAGGGAAAAATATCCTAGCTTATTCAGTCTCTTCGCTATAACTCGAATTCTCCCATCTATGTAACATCCTTTTATATCTTTTCTGCCCCTTTTACAGTTTAATAACATCCTTCCTATAGCAGGGTGACCAGAATTGTACACAGTCCTCCAAAAGTGGCCTCATCAATGTTTTTTTTTAACATTTTTAACGGCGATATGATGTCCCAACTCCTGTACTTAATGCTGTGACCAATGAAGGCAAATGTGCCCAATCCTGTCTACCTGTGATGCCACTTTCAAAGAATTATGTACCTGTGCCCCTAGGCCTGTGTTTGACAACACTCCCCAGGACCCTACCATTTAAATGGTAAAGCCCTGCCTGAGTTTGTCTTACCAAAATGCAACAACTTGCATTTATCTATATTAAACTCCATTTGCCACTCCTTGGCCCATTTATCCCCATCTGATTAAGGTCCTGTTGTACTCTGAGGTAACCTTCACCATTCACTGTACAAATTTTGGTGTTGTCTGTAAAAATACTAGAGTAAGATTAGGGCCAGTCAAGGACAGTAGTGGGAAGTTGTGCGTGGAGTCCGAAGAGATAGGAGTGGCGCTAAATGAATATTTTTCATCAGTATTCACACAGGAAAAAGACAGTGTTGTCGAGGATTGCAGAAAATACGGAGGCATGGGATTGAGGGTGATTTAGCGGTTTGGATCAGAAATTGGCTAGCTGTAAGAAGACAGAGGGTGGTGGTTGATGGGAAATGTTCATCCTGGAGTTCAGTTACTAGTGGTGTACCTCAAGGATCTGTTTTGGGGCCACTGCTGTTTGTCATTTTTATAAATGACCTGGATGAGGGCGTAGAAGGATGGGTTAGTAAATTTGCGGATGACACCAAAGTCGGTGGAGTTGTAGATAGTGCGGAAGGATGTTGCAGGTTACAGAGGGACATAGATAAGCTGCAGAGCTGGGCTGAGAGGTGGCAAATGGAGCTTAATGCGGAAAAGTGTGAGGTGATTCACTTTGGAAGGAGTAACAGGAATACAGAGTACTGGGCTAATGGTAAGATTCTTGGTAGTGTGGATGAGCAGAGAGATCTCGGTGTCCATGTAAATAGATCACTGAAAGTTGCCACCCAGGTTGATAGCATTGTTAAGAAGGCCTACGGTGTGTTAGGTTTTATCGGTAGAGGGATTGAGTTTCGGAGCCATGAGGTCATGTTGCAGCTGTACAAAACTCTGGTGCGGCCGCACTTGGAGTATTGCATACAGTTCTGGTCACCGCATTATAGGAAGGATGTGGAAGCATTGGAAAGGGTGCAGAGGAGATTTACCAGGATGTTGCCTGGTATGGAGGGAAGGTCTTATGAGGAAAGGCTGAGGGACTTGAGGCTGTTTTCGTTAGAGAGTAGAAGGTTAAGAGGTGACTTAATAGAGATGTACAAGATGATCAGAGGATTAGATAGGGTGGACATTGGGAGCCTTTTTCCTTGGATGGTGATGGCTAGCACGAGGGGACACAGCTTTAAATTGAGGGGTGATAGATATAGGACAGATGTCAGAGGTAGGTTCTTTACTCAGAGAGTAGCAAGGGCGTAGAATGCCCTGCCTGCAAAAGTAGTAGACTCGCCAACTTTAAGGGCATTTAAATGGTCATTGGATAAACATATGGATGATAATGGAATAGTTTAGGTTAGATGGGCTTCAGATTGGTTTCACAGGTTGACACAACATCGAGGGCCGAAGGGCCTGTACTGCGCTGTAATGTTCTATGTTCTATGTTCTATTACTAACCATGCCTCCTAGATTCTCATCATGTAGCAAGTGCACTGTGGCCCTTATGTCTAAAACCGGCCACTGATGAAGCTCAGCCCCTGGGGAATCAGGTGAAACCCCTCACAAAGAAAGAAGAGAGTCTTATGAGGCATGGTCAATGGCCACATTATCACGCTGGCTCACTATTAGTTGGTACAATTCATAACATGCCCAAATGTAATAGTATATACTCAGGACAGTCAGAATCACATTGTAAAATTGTGCAGTTTATCGGACTGGCTCCAGGCTTGTTCTGTTAGTTGCTGAATCAAATCTCTACATTACCACATTTAATCTTGCAAAAATAACTAAGATATTCACTAACATGCTAATAATTGCACAAAAATAATACTAGAATCATAGAACCTTACAGTGTGGAAGCAGGCCATTTGGCCCATCAAATCTGCACTGACCGTTCAAAGAGCATCTCACTCAGACCACCATCCCCACCCCCAACCTATCCCTGTAACCCTGCATTTCCAATGGCTAATCCACCTAATCTACACATCCCTGGGAACTACGAGCAATTTAGCATGGCCAATTCACTTAACCTGCCCATCTCTGGACTGTGGGAGAAAACTGGAGGAAATCCAGGCAGACATGGGGAAACGTGTAGACTCCACACAGACAGTCACCTGAGGATGGAATCAAACCCAGGTCCCCGTTACTGAAGCAACAGTACTAACCACTGAGCTACTATGCTACGCTATTTATGCAAATTGCAATTATACTATTTGCTACTCTTTAGATTATTTGAATGCATTTAAATATTGAAAATTCTAGTGGATTTGAAGCATTCAGTCCATTGCTAAATCATAATCCAGAAAACTATTTCTGGCATAACAAGGTGTAGAGCTGGATAAACACAGCAGGCCAAGCAGCATCAGAGGAGCAGGAAGGCTGACGTTTCGTGGTACGCGAGGATGAGGGGGATTCTGTTTTGGTTGTTATTGCAGGGAAGGGGTGTAAGGGATGAGTTGCGGGAAATGCAGGACACACGGTGGAGGGCATTCTCGACCACTGAGGAGGGGAAGTTGCGGTCCTTGAAAAACGAGGACATCTGAGATGTACGGGAGTGGAATGCTTCATCCTGGGAGCACGTGCGGCAGAGGTGAAGGAATTGGGATTAGGGGATGGCATTTTTGCAGGAAGGTGTGTGGGAGGAGGTGTATTCTAGATAGCTGTGGGAGTCGGTGGGCTTGAAATGGATGTCGGTTTCCAGGTGGTTGCCAGAGATGGAGACAGAGAGGTCCGGAAGGAGAGAGAGGTATCAGAGATGCTCCAGGTGAACTTAAGATTGGGTAGAAGGTGCTGGTGAAGTGGATGAACTGTTCGAGCTCCTTGTGGGAGCACGAGGCGGCGCTGATATAGTCATCAATGTAACGGAGGAAGAGGTGGGGTTTAGGGCCAGTGTAGCTACGGAAGAGGGATTGTTCCACGCATCCTACAAAGAGGCAGGCGTAGCTTGGGCCCATGCGGGTACCCATGACCACCCCCTTTGTCTATAGGAAGTGGGAGGAATTGAAAGAGAAGTTGTTGAGGGTGAGGACAAGTTCGGCTATGCGGGTGAGGATGCATTTCGGAAGAAGGGTCTAGGCCCAAAACGTCAGCCTTCCTGCTCCTCTGGTGCTGCTTGGCCTGCTGTGTTAATCCAGCTCTACACCTTGTTATCCCAGATTCTCCAGCATCTCCAGTTCCTACCGTCTCTGAAACTATTTCTGGCAATCGTTACACTGATTTAATTAATGCATTTGCCTCTCAAGCTCCAATTGAAATTTTGTAACATCTAAAACAGATGTAAAGCAGCAAAGTCAGTTGTTGACTGCCCCTTGATTTGAAGGTGAGCATAAGATGTAGCAGCAGAAGTAAGCTATCCAGACAATCGATTCCGCTCTGCCATTCAATAAGATCATGTCTGATTTGATAATCTTCAACTCCACTTTCCAACCTTGTCACCAAAATGCTTGTTTCACTTACTGATTAAAAATCTATGTCAACCTTGATTATACTTAATAACCCAGCCTTGACCACCCTCTGTGGTGAAGAATTCTGCAAATTCACTATCCTTCAAGGGTAAAAATTCCTCCTCATCTCTATCGTAAATAGGTGACTGCTTCATCTGAGATTATGCTCTCTGGTCCTAGACTTTCCCAAAAGAAGAACAACCTCTCCACATCTACCTTGTACCAAGTCCCTAAGATTTGTGTACGCTTCAATAAGGTCTTCTCTCAGTCTACATTCCAATGAATACAGGTCCAACCTATTCAAGCTTTCCTCATAAAGCACAGTCTCTCAATAGCCAGGCTCAGCTGGTGAATCTTCTGTGGACTGCTTCCAGTTATAGTGCCTTGTACGGTTTTAACAAGACTTCCCTACTTTTATATTGCATTCCCTTCAAAATAAAGGCCAATGTTCCATTTTTGTCCCCTATTATGTGCTAGCTTTTTTTGAGATTTGTGCATGAGGAGTCACAAATGGGGGGAGTTGTTGGCCAAGTGGTGTTAAGCCAGAGACCCAGATAATGTTTTGGGGACATTCTGTCATGGCATTTGAATGGTATTTGAATTGAATTCAATAAAAATCTGGAGTTAGGCGTCTAATGGTGACCATGCAAGCAATGTTATAAAAACCCATCTGGTTCACTAATGTGTTTCAGGGAAGGAAGTCTGCTGTCCTTACATGGTCTGACCTAGAACATAAGAACAAAAGAACTAGGAGCAGGAGTAGGCCATCTGGCCCCTCAAGCCTGCCCCGCCATTTAATAAGATCATGGCTGATCTTTGAGACTCAGCTCCACTTACCCGCCCACTCACCATAACCCTTAATTCCTTTACTGTTCAAAAATTTATCTAGCCTTGCCTTAAAAACATTCAACGAGGTAGCTTCAACCACTTCACTAGGCAGGGAATTCCACAGATTCACAACCCTTTGGGTGAAGAAGTTCCTCCTGACCTCAGTCCTACACCTGCTTCCCTTTGTTTTGAGGCGATGCCCTCTAGTCCTAGTTTCACCTGCTAGTGGAAACAACTTCCCTGCCTCCACCTTATCTATTCCCTTCATAATCTTATATGTTTCTATAAGATCTCCCCTCATTCTTCTGAATTCCAATGAGTATAATCCCAGTCTACTCAGTCTCTCCTCATAATCCAACCCTCTCAACTCTAGAATCAACCGAGTGAATCTCCCCTGCACCCCCTCCAGTGCTAGTATATCTCTTCTCAAGTAAGGACACCAAAACTGCACATAGTACTCAAGGTGTGGCCTCACAGGACCTTATACAGCTGCAGCATAGCCTCCCTGTTTTTAAGCTCCATCCCTCGAGCAATGACAGACAAAATTCCATTTGCCCTTTTAATCACCTGCTGCACCTGCAATCCCACCTTCAGCGATTCATGCACAAGGACACCCAAGTCCCTTTGCACAGCAGCGTGCTGCAATTTTTTACCATTTAAAACATAGTCCATTTTGCTGTTATTCCTACCAAAATGGATAACCTTACACTTATCAACATTGTACTCCACCTGCCAGACCTTTGCCCACTCACTTAGACTATCTATATCCCTCTGCAGACTTTCAGTGTCTTCTGCGCACTTTGCTCTACCACTTACTTTAGTGTCATTTGCAAATTTTGACACACCACACTTAGTCCCCAACTCCAAATCATCTATGTAAATTGTAAACAATTGCGGTCCCAACACTGATCCCTGAGGCACACCACTAGCCACTGACCACCAACCAGAAAAACACCCATTTATCTCTACTCTGACCTATTTGTGACTCCAGACCCGCAGCAACGTAGTTGACTCTTAACTGCCCTCTGAAATGGACTAGCAAGCCACTCAGTTCTAAGAGCCACGAGAAGGGATTTAAACTTGATGCACTACCTAGCATTGACCAAGGCACCAGAAATGACAATGGCAAAAAAAAGCCCTGTCAATCCTGCAAAGTCTTCATCTAGGGCTAGCGCAAAAATTGAGAGATGTATCACAGTAGTCAAATGACAGTCTGACCTATTCATACTCATGAAATCAAACCCTACAGATACCTGTCGCAGACCAAGTCTGGCAACTATTTCCTTTAGGACCCAGTCACGATCCTTAGATATGGCCTGTCCCGCCAGCAGGACAAATCCAGCAGAGGTGGTGGCACAATTACAGTCAGAAAGGAGTTATCTTGGGGGTCTTCAAAATTGATACTAGACCCCATAAGTCTTCAGGTTGAACATGAGCAAGGAAATCTCTTGCTGGTTACCATGCACGGTCTGTTCTCTCCTGCTGATAACTCAGTACTCCTTAGAGAAGAACTGAGTGTGGCAATGGCACAAAATGTACTCTGGGTGGGGGATTTCAATGTCCACCACCAAGAGTACCGCAGCAGCAGTACTACTGATCGAGCTGGTTGGGTCCTAAAGGACATAGCTGCTAGACTGTGTCTGCGGCAGATGGTGAGGGAACCAACAAGAGGGAGAAACATACTTGACCTCATCCTTACCAATCTGCTGGCTGCAGATGCACGGTGCATGACAATATTAGTAAAAGTGACCACTGCACACTCCAACACAATCTGCAAAGTCATGGCCCAGCATATTCCACACTCGACCATGACTTTTCTATCCGGAGTTTCTGAGATGAAAATCATACTCAAAACAAGAGATTGCCAATGATGGCAATGGCCGTCAAGCCAGGGGATCAAACCTGGTTCAATGAAAAGTGCAGGAAGGAATGCTGGGAACACAACCAGGCATAGCTAAAAATGAGGTGCTAGCCTGGTGAAGCTGGCAAACAGGACTACCTGCATGCCAAACAGCATAAACAGCAAGTGATAGACAGAGCTAAGTGATCCCACAACCGGTGAATCAGATACAAGCTCTGCAATCCTACTACATCCAGTTGTGAATGGTGTCAGACAATTAAATAATTCACCTGAAAGGAGGCAGAAATGTCCCCATTTTCAATGAAGCTCAAAGCATCAGTGGAAAAGACAAGGTCAGTCATCTCTGCTCCAGGACATCTCTGCAGGAGTTCCTCAGGGTAGAGTCCTCGGCCCAACCATCTTCAGCTGCTTCAATGACCTTTCCCCCCTTCATAAGGTCAGAAATGAGGATGTTTGCCGATGGTTGCACAACGTTCAGCACCATTTATGACTCCTCAGACACTGAAGCACTCTATGTCCAAATGCAGCAAGATGAAGACAATACTCAGACTTGGGATGACAAATGGCAAATAATATTCATACCACACAAATGCCAGGCAATGACCATCTCCAATAACGAACACAATCTAAACATTGTCCCTTGATATTCAATAGCATTATGATCACTGAATCCCCTATTTTAAACATTCTAGGGTTTACCATTGACGAAAAACTCAACTGGACCAGCCATGTAAATACAGCGGCTACAATGGCAGGTCAGTGGGTGGAATACTGTGGCAAGTAATTCACCTGCTGACTCCCCAAAGACTGTCCACCATTTTTTTTATTTTTATAGAATCCTCACAGTGTGTAAACAGGCCATTCGGCCCATCAAGTCCACATCAACCCTCCGAAGGACATCCCACCAAGTTTCACACCTCTCCTCTATCCCTGTAGCCCTGCATTTCCCATGGCTAATGCACCTAACCTACACATCCTTGAACATTATTGGTAATTTAGCATGGCCAATCCACCTAACTTGCAAATCTTTGGACTATGGGAGGAAACCAGAGCACCTGGAGGAAACCCACACATACACAGGGAGAATGTGCAAACTCCACACAAATAGTCACCTGGGCTGGAATTGAACCTGTGTTCCTCGCACTGTAAGGCAGCAGTGTTAACCACTGAGCCACAATGCCTGAGTGACGAGTGTGATGGATTATTTCCCACTTGCCAGGATGGGTGGAGTTCCAACAACACTCAAGAAGCTTGACACAAACCAGGTCAAAGCAACCTCTTGGTTTGCACCACATCCACAAACATTTATCATTCACTCAGAAGCAGCTGTGTGTTACATCTACAAGATACACTGCAGTAATTCACAAAGGCTCCTTTGATAAAAACAAAATCCTTCTGTGCTTTAGCTTTCTGCAGTCTTTCTCCATTTGATTTCTCCATAATATTCAGATGCTCAACTTTTTTCTGCCAATTGCATAAACTAATGTTTCCCGACATTATATTCCAACTGACTAGTTTTTTCACACTTGCTTAACCTGCCTATATCTCTCTGCAGACTCTGTCACATTTACCAATTGCCTTTCTACCTATTTTTGCGTCAACCGCAAGCTTGACTATTATATGTTCACTTTTCTTATTCAAGTCATTAATATATATTGCTTTCTCAGCAGGGATTCCTGTGCCACTCAACTATTTACAGGTTGCCTTCCTGAAAATGTCCCTCTTATCCCAATTCTTTGTTATCTATTAGTTAGTTAATCCTCTATCCATGCTAACAGACTACCCCCAACACCATAGTGTCTTTTCTTACTAAGTAGCTAAATGTGTGGTACCTTATCAAATGTCTTCTTAAAATCTAACTATCTTACATCCACTGGTTGTTAGTTCGACTTTCTGATTTGGATCTTCATAAGACTGGACAGTTTGATTTTTGACCCACAGATCTTCATGCACATGGGACAGGATTTCAGCAAAATGTTGGATCTCTTAGCATTTATTATGTTTTCATGTCCTTTATCTTCTGGTTTGTCTTTGAACATCAGCCTTGAGTTGTTGGAATGCTGCCTTCTTGTCTGTGACCTTGAATTGTTCTGTCTGGCAGTGAGGGCTGCTATGTTTGTTCAAGAAAGTTGCATATTTCAGTTGAACCAGTATGGGTGATGACAAAGCTAAAACCCAATGATGTGGGCACAGGAGTCTAGTGTAGCTGGCTTTATTTGGTGTCACTATTCTAGAACTGTGTTCCACGATGCAAAGACTTTGCCAAATGATTATCAGGCTGCTTTAGAGTTGAGGCAATGATTTTCTTCCTTTGAGACATTTGGTTCTTATAATATCTTAGTGCCTTAATAAGTGATCATCACAGATTGAAAAAAGCTCAGGGATCTTTCCAGTAGATTGCAGTCCCGGCATGGATTGAGTGACACTGTCATCACATAGATCTCTGACTTGAAGAATGACAGAATCCAGGAAGTGCCAGTGTTTTGATCTAGGATACCTCTGTAGTTTTGTATTTGTCTTTCCAGCAGAAGACAAGTGTTTGTTACACTGAAGCCATGCTGAGCAGGGGGTCATCATTTGTATTGACTTTACCCACCCCATCCTTAATGGTTCCTCTTCAGACATAGGAGTCATGGTCAACCCAAAATTTCACACCTTTTCTACTTTTGGGAGGTAGTGAAGATTTCAAAGTCAGAATAGAACATTTCCTTGACACAAACAGAAGTTGCTGGAAAAGCTGAGCAGGTCTGGCAGCATCTGTGAAGAACAAATCAGAATTAACTGGGTTCTGAGAAAGGGTCACCGGACCCGAAACGTTAACTCTGAATTTTCCTTCACAGATGCTGCCAGACCTGTTCAGCTTTTCCAGCAACTTCTGTTTGTGTTTCTGATTTACAACATCGGCAGTTCTTTCAGTTTTTATTTCCTTAACACCTTCACTGGAGTATTAGTTTTTTTTAAAAAATAACATCCACAGATGTTTTTATGCACCACTAAATGTCTTATTTTTCCCCAATACAGAACTATTTGTGTTACTTTTCTCCTTTATCCTCCACCACTAAATCAGCCATGTTTCTGAATCAGTTACCGATTTGCAAGAAAAGCCCGAAACGGGGAGTGCAATGTCACCAAAAATGAGCGAAAAGTAGGGGGCAGAGTGAGGGGCTAAATCAACGTTGGAGGGGAAAGTGAAACATTTCCATCACCTGCAGCACCCACCTCTCTGTCTAAAGGCATTGGGAGTATTGGTCAACACTGCATGCTAGTTCTCTTAGGGCACCCGGGCCCAAATGCAGCCACAGAAGAGGGTTTGACAGTCAGGAAATATGACAACCACCAACCTCCCTCAAGCCTGCTGCCTGGACTTTTTGATGGCCACTTCGGCCAGGCATAAAGAGGGAGGACTGTGAGATATTGCTCACAGCTAAGCTGTAGATGAAGTGCCACAAAGTATTTCATTTAGACAATTGGGGATTTTTGGCAATGCATCTCAGAAGCTACTCCAGATGCAAAAGCAACTCCATTGATTTGAGGTTAATAAAATGCTAATCAATTGTGATGTATTAAGTTGAAAAAGCATAGTATTATGGATAATTAGAATTAAAGGAGAGGAGGACTTTTTATATTTAACCTATTTTACAAGTCAAAATATGCAGAGATGTGATTACACACCACTGGAGAGCATGGGGCTTAAACCTGGGTCTCAACAAGGGCCTTTACAAGCAAACAGAGATAATTTATAGATATTATTCAGTCCACATGTTGTTAATTTAAGATATACTGTAAATTCCTATGTATGTTTATTACGATGGAAACTGCCGATGTAAACGCTGTCATTCCACCCTCCTGCCAGGAATGGTAAAACAGCACCTGAATTGGTGGACGAATGAAATTGCCGTCTGAATATTTACTTTGTGACCATAATAAAGTAGGTGAGATTAATAAAAAGCAGAACAGATTTTTTTCTTATATTATAGATAGCACTAAAGAATCATTTATTGATTATGTGACAGACTTGCCCGATGACAGTACATTTTTGTGCACACAGCCTGCTTCTGATTTTCTGTTCATTAAACATAGAGGATGTAAACATTTCTGATGTGCCTTTCCTCTGCAGACATAGCTTCTGCCCATCCTTAGAAAACTAGCCCCTTAATTATTTTAGTAATAAATCAGTGCCTTTAATTTAGTAAATTGGAATTTGTGTTAAATATTGGTTATTTTAAACAATGGAAATGCCTATTTGGCTCCTTCCACATATTGTCCTTCCCTCAAACAGAGCGCTCAGGACCGAATGATTATTTATAATGCAATTATTGACCCCTGGCTCCCCCAACCACCACCACACCCTCCAATTCTAACACTGTAAGCTTTCCTAGAAGTCTATAGTTTATCTCCTATTTTCTCATGTACAGATCAATTCAGTCCTTCAGGGATTAGCCCTCTGCAGGTCACTCACTATCTATGTGTAGGGTTGTTGTTGTTATGTACTCCTTTCGCCCTTGTTCTTTCTGCCTCAAAGGTTTTCCCTTGTAATATCTTCAGTTCTAAGAAAAATGTTTGTACAGTACTTGATATGTTGGCTGTCCAAAGTTTTCTTGATGGGACCAGGCTGACTTATCAAATGTTTCCTGTTCCTGTGAGAACTTTCTGTTCTCAATGTCGATCCTGTACCTCACAGCTGTTGTGAAATTCATGTTTTGACACTGAATATTGCAAGTGCATCTTACAGAAACAGAGTATATTTTAAGTGCCATGGATGTCATGAATTCCGGTCTTAAATGTCAGAACTTCTTAGCTCGGAACAATTTCAGGTTACACTGGGAAATGCAGGTAGTTTCTTCCTTTGTATTGCTATTTAAACTGAAGACCCCTCCCTTCTTAATAAACCCAAACTTTAAAATGGTAATATTTGTATATCCATCCAGATTACCTGGCAACACTTGCTTCTGATTTTGTAAGAATGGGCTTCTGGACAATAATTGAAGTATTCTCATTTCCATCTTTCTGTTTGTAAATTAAATTAGCATACTTTTCCATCTCCCGTACGTTTTTTTGATGCCCCTTGAGGATTTATCCTTGGCTTTCTGTTTCTCATCTGCTGTTCTTCAGTGACATTATCCAAAAAGCTCAATGTCAGCTTCCACATGGGTTCTATCTCGACATCATTCCTCCTTGACACTTGGGCTGCTTGTCTGATATCCATTCCCTAGTTACTAAATTTTCTCCAGTTATAAATTGGAAGAGCAATGCTGTTGTTTTTGGCCCTCATCACCAACACTGTTCTCTAGGAATCAATTCATTCAATTCAGAAATCTTGATTATTTCTCCCTCCCCAGCATTGTCACAGGTTGAAACAGAAGATTGGTAACTTTGGTATCTTTTTATACTCTGAGTTGAGCTTAAATTCCAAATCCTTGTGATCATCAAGACCATCCTAGACCTTGCACGGACTAGTTAAAACATGGAACACATGGTCCTCTGCAGAAAGTCTATGCAGTTTTACTTGTCTAACATTCTTCAGTTCAACAACCTTCCAAGAGTTACACAAATCACTGGACATATCTCCCGTTCCCTTCGTTGCACCACTGAAACTATGTCTTCAGTTCTGGAATTCTCTCCAAAACTCTCTGCTTCTCTGCCTTTTTCTCTTCCTCAAGACTGTGTCCAAAATACCTTTGGCCATGTTTTCAGTCACACATTTTAATAAATCCTTCATCTCTGTGTTAATTTTTCTGTTGCTCACACCTCTGTGAAATCTCTAAACATGTTTTCCTATGTAAAATATCTTGGTGGGACTGCAAGTAGTTTTTTTTATTCATTTAATCAGATAATTGCTTAGTTTTGGAACAAAGAACTATTCTGCAAAGAGTTTTCTCAGACCCTCCAGATTGAGAGCAATGAAGATGAACTATTCCCTGAGGAATCACTTCCATCACTTTATGCTCAGAAGCTGCCTTGCTTGCCACTCTGTGATGGATTCACTTCCTAACGGAACTATGACTGGGTATCTTGTCTTACTCCACTCTGATTTCTCTTCCATTTTAATAGCTCAACCAACTTTCCAACACTTGCACGGAATTCTCATGGATCAGTCTTCGTCATCCTCATAGAATTCAAATGGAATAACCCTGTTCAGTCACTTCAAAACATCAACCAGTTTCTCACTTATTGCTGGCAAATTCTTACAATTTTATCATCTCCCAATCAAGCCAAACTTTATCCCAATCAGCTGACAGAATTCCGATAGAAGACATTTCTCATTTATTGCCATTGTACCGAATTCACAACTCTTTGCATTCTATAGAATTGCTATAGACTAAAACCTTTCTCTTCCAACCAACTCCCCGGAAGACTTTTTTTTATAGAATTAGAATTGAACTGCTGAGCAAGGAGTCAATGGAATTCTTTGCTAGCCCAACATAGAATTCTCACACTGTCTCCCCCACTGCTCCAGGGATTTGGGACTTCCTTTCTTTCAGATATTCATGCAGCTTCTCCTTACATAAAGGAGCAATGGTTCAGTTTCAACCATTCCTTGTGCAACTATTAGCTGTGTCAAGAAATTATTCCTCACTTTCTCAGCAGTAGTTCCAAATCAATAATTTCTCATTTCAACTCCAAACCAAAGCACATTATTTCTAAATTGATTCTACTCAAACAAAAAGTGTTGCACGGGGCTCAGTGGTTAGCACTGCTGCCTCACAGTGCCAGGGACCCGGGTTCAATTCCACCCTCAGGCAACTGTCTGTGTGGAGTTTGCACATTCTCCCTGTGTCTGCGTGGGTTTCCTCCAGGTGCTCTGGTTTCGTCCCACAGTCCAAAGATGTGCTGGTAGGGGGATTGGCCATGCTAAGTTGTCCATTGCATTCAGGGTTGTGCAGGCTAGGTGGGATAGCCATGGTAAATGTGGGGTTACGAGGATAAGGTGAGGTTCAGGGTGGGATACTCTACGGAAGCCAGAGCAGACTCGATGAGCTGAATGGCCTCTTTCCAATGTGTAGGGATTCTGTGATTCTAAAATATCATAGAATTAAAAACACCTGGACTAAGCCACCTATCTTTGTCTGTTTCTTTTTCTACCCTCAATTCTCCTCTTCCTCTCTCCTGCTCAATACCTGGTTGCCCTGTAAAGTATCTTGTGGTGTTACTGACATGAAAACAATTGTTCAGCTGAAAAAATGTAGAACGAGTCTATCTTAGCAGTATCCAACAACTCATTGCTTCAGAGAGAGAAATATTCATATTCACAGAGGAAAACAGATGAATTGAGAAACAGGAGAGAACCTCTGGCATAACATATCCGCAACATTCAGACATGGTACAAGGATAATCCACGCCCAAATGCACCATTTCTGAGCAGAGACAAAATGCCAGACAGGAAATAAGACTGAAGCCAATTTGGGGACTGTGAACGCCATTCATTCACTTAGGGGATGATGTAAAGATCTGTGGTAACTTCAAAAATCTTTTTCATGAACATCGTTGATAACAACCATTTTGATGAGATGTTAAATCAAGATTCCCATCTGCCTATTCAGGTGGATGTAAAATATCCCATGGTACTATTCTGAAGAAAACCAAAGGAGATAGCCCTGGTGTCCTAACATTTATCCCTTGATCAACATTCAGATTATTTGTTAATGATTAGATTGTTTTTTCTGAGAGGTTGCTGAGCACAAACAGGCAGTTTCATTTGCAACAATGATAACACTTCAAAAAGTATTTCATTGGTTGTAAAGCACTTTGAAATATCTGTGATCCTGAAAAGTACTGTATAAATGAAAGTATTTCTTTTATTGGCAATACAATTTGAACACAGGAATTCCAGGTTCATCTTTCAGAGAGCCCTGTACATGACACATTCATACAGTAATGATTCTCTGTGGAACATAAAACTTCTGGCATCTAATTTACGATCTTTGCCTTTGTATTTTGTAAACATGTCTGCTAGCTGTGCCATCCCTGTCCTCTTTATATGACATATCCAATTAGGTTGAGTACAGATTCTTCATTATCTTAAAAAGCTCTAAGTTGAATACGAGAGTCTGCTCCCAAAGGAAAGCATACTGAGGCTAGGCATCATCCTGGTTGCATATATTTGGACACCCTTCACAGAAAATGAAAAGTTCAAGTGCTTCACATTTTGGGAACAGGAGGAGGCCATTCAGCCTTTCCAGCCTGTTCTGCCACTCAGTTAGATCATGGCTGATATCTACCTTAGCTCCATATTGCTTGATTCTCTGACCTTTTCTGTAATGCACAGAACAGGTGGAACTTTCACCATTGACAGTGGTGTAGCAGAGGAGTGACCACCCATTATATGCCCCACCAATTTTCTTTCACATTGACTTCAACAGGCATCTATCCGAATGTCGTTGGGTTCACTACAAGTTCAGAGTACAAGCCTTGCACCAGTCTAAAACAAATGGCTGAACACCCACAGGTTCTCATGATTTGCCCTCAGTGGTGATTTGCATCGTTTTCATCTTCTTTAGGTTTCAGATGCTAAAAGATAAAATACATTGTTTCATTATTACAGTGAGGCATTCATTGAAATCACCATATCTAACAGGACCTGTCCCATTTCTAGTTGGTTAATAATTCCTGAAGAATAAAGTTACTCTTCTTTTCTTGTCCTCCACACCTAGAATGTGCAGCATTACAGCACTATGTACCACACACAGCAAAGCACGAAAGCCAGTCTGCCCAATGATACAATCAGTCAAACTGGACAGAAAGAGGCGCACAGAATGATAGAAGCCCTGCAGTGCAGAAAGAGGCTATTCGGCCCATTAAGTCTGCATCAACCTCTGAACAGCATTCCACCCAGACCCCTCTGTTGTCCCTGTAATCCACCTAGCCTGCACATCCCTGAACACTGTGGGGCAATTTAGCATGGCCAATCCACCGAAACTGCACATATTTGGACTGGGAAGAAACCAGAGCACCCAGTGGAAAACCATGCAGACACAGGGAGAACATGCAAACTCCACACAGACAGTCACTCAGGGCTGAGAATCAAACCCAGGTCCCTGGTGCTGTGAGGCAGCAGTGCTAACCACTGCGCCACCATGCCACCTGTTCATGTGTGTCCCATTAACCTGTTTATTTCTCAAAAAAGTGCAAAGTAAAAGCATTTGCAGCTCACTTCAATGAGACACAGACCTTGTTTAGTTTTGGAACAAAGGGGCTTCTCTATTCTTCAAAGTGTTTTCTCAGATTCTCAGTTTTCACTCCAGACTGAGGTAAAGAAAAGTGAACTGTTCCCAGACAGATCATGTCATCAGCTTACACTTAAGAATTGCCTTGTCTACCACAGTGTGATCTATTTACTTTCTAATTGAACTGTGACCAGGTATCTTGTTTTGCTTTGCTCTGAATTCTCTTGAATTCATTACGTTGAAACCAGTTTAGCAGTCCCTGTATGCTACCAAACTGTTACACTCGATTTCCAACCTTATACAATACTGCCCAGAAAATAGAATTTTCCTCCAACACAGATCATAAAGAGTGATAGATGAGAATAACTGCACCACAATTTCAGAGCGTGAAACTAGGAATACATTCTGTACATACTATTACAAAGAGCAGCTGCATTATTTAACAAATGACTACATCTATATCTTACCTATATCACTTTGCTCCAATCACTGAACTTATCTGGGTTTTTATCATTCTGTACATTTCACTGCATTTATTTGGATCTACGTCATTCTGTTCATATTACTATTTATCTGGGTTTATATCACTTATTCCTTGGCACTGCTCTATCTGGGTCTCCATCACTTTTCTCACAGCACTGTATTATCTGCATCTATACCACTCTCTCCACAACACTGCATTTTTCTGGGCCGATAATACTCTGTCCACAAAGTTGCGTTATCTGGGTCTATATCATTCTCTCTGCAACACTACATTTTTCTGGGTCAAATCACTCTCTCCATAACACTACATCCATACCATTCTTTCCAAGTCATTGTATTTGTAATCCTGCACTGTTAATTTGTAACATAATTGATTGGCTGAACTGGAAAAACTTTTTTCTTTTAGCTTATTTGCTATGCATAGAAAGAGATAGGAGTTTCAGATTATAAAGTCTGTTGCTCCCATATCCCATAACACCAACGCTCCTTGACCTCAAACTCCAACGCTACCAAATTTGTGTTCTTTATTCTTCATGTTCTTTCAAGCCCCAATTCCTTAATCACTGATAGATTCAGGACTTTCTTCATGAAGTATTTATAGAGTCATAGAGTTATACACTGCAGAAATAAAGCCCTCAGTCCAACTCATGCACACCAACCAGATGTCCTAAACTGACCTAGTCCCATTTACCAGCATTTTCAGCAGAAGACCTATAATCTCGGTTTTAATACTAAAGCAGATCATTTATTAAGCGTTTGAGTAGTGAGAAGAGGAAACTTGCGAGATTGTGTGTCAATTTCTTGCCGCGACACACAATCGGGATTCTTTTCGCCACATAAGTAGCGTGTTACTCGGCACATAGTAACTGGACCATCCCAGAATGCTGCCAAATAATTTGAAAAAGGGAGAGAGAGTTATGCCCTTTCATGCATCATTTGAAAACTCATTTGTGAGACCTGGGTGTTGCTAACTGGACCGGCATACGCATCACATTCCTATTGCCCTTGAAAGGTGGTGAGCTGTCTTCTTGAATTGCTATAGTTCATGTGATACTAGGAAAAAGGATTCCATGAGTTTTACCAAGCAACATTGAAGGACCTCTGGTATATTTCTAGATTTAATTGGGCACTTTGCCAAGCTGTAACTGTCCGTTCAATTGTAGATCCAGTGTCTCCCAGACCCTTCACTATCAACTATATTTTATCCATCTGGCCCAAGACCTGCTCTCAGCTTCAGCCTCAACTTTTAGCCCAATTACCTCATCTAAATAGAGTCATGGTGTCATTCAGCAAGGAAGCAGATCCTTCAGTCCAACTTGTCAGTGCTGACCAAACATCCCAATCTGACCTAGTCCCATTTGCCAGCATTTGGCCCATATCCCTCGAAATGCTTCCTGTTCATATATCCATTGAGATGCCTTGTAACTGTTGTCATTGTACTTGCCTCTACCACTTCCTCTGGCAGCTAATTCCTTACATGTACCACCCTCTATGTGAAAACATTACCCCTCATGTCCTTTTTAAATCTTTCTCCTTAAACCTATACCCTCTAGTTTTGGACTCCCCCAACCTAGGAAAGAGACCTTGGCTATTCACCCTATCCATGCTCCCCCAGTTCCCAAAAACACAGTCATTTCCACTCATTGGCATATCATCAGTTTCACAAGGATTGTGACAGGAACCAAAATATTTATCACATCACTGTAATTATTGTTGTATTGGGAAACATATGGATGAGGTTGTAAGATGATGATTTGCAAATGGTAACCTTTATATGTTAATATGTATACCAAAGGAACAGAGAAGCATAGGACTTTGGGTCAGGATTAGGCCATTCAGCCCTTCAAGTCTGCTACACTATTCAATAAGATTTTGACCTAACCAGTTGTGGTCTGAACTGCACTCAACTGACTTAATGACACTGTGAGAGAGAAATAAAAAAAGAACTGTCTTAAGAGGGTGACATCTTGTTTTTAAACCATGTGTCCCAGTTCTAAATTCCCCACAAAGGGAAATACCATCCCCATATTCCCTCTGATCTTTTATGTTCCAATAAGATCACCACTCATTCATTCAAACTCCACTGTATATATGCTGAATTATCTAACCTTTCCTCATAAGATAAACCCATTTTAAGAATGACTGAGCGAACCTTCTCTGAAAAGATATGGTCTCATCAAGGCTCTACATGGCTGCAATAAAATCTGCCTACTTTTATGTTCCACTACATTTGTAAGAACCACCAACATTTTATTTGCTTTCCTAATTGCTTGCTGCACCTGTTATTACCTTTGAATTAACTTATCAGGACAAGCAGATCACACTGTACTATTGAGTTTTACAATGACTCTCCATTTAAGTTGTGTACAACTTTCCATTCCTGTTAAAGTGGACAGGTCCACCTCTTCCCACATTATTTTCCATTCATCATTTTTTTTGTCTATTCATCAAACCTGCCTACTGTTTTACTTCATTTGAAATCTTCTCACTGTCAGATTTAGCTTTGCTTCATCAAAGTCATTGACATAGCTTGGAAACAGTTCATGTCCCAGTGCTGATCCATGTAGCACTCTACTACTTACAGCTTGCCAACACAAAAAAATCCATCTATCCATCTTCCTAACTAATCCTTTACCCATGCTAATGTGTTACTGCAACACCATGAGCTTTTATTTTGGTGTGATGCCTTATCAAAAGTTTTATGTTATGATTGCTGTCACATTGAAGCTCCTTTACTATGATTTATTGATTAATATTTTTTTCTGCCTTTTCATCGTGTCCTATTGCATTTATTTGCACACTTGGAGTTCTCCCTTTTCTTGTATCCCAATTAGAATTGTATCTCCACATTCCTTCTCCCAAATGACCACATTTCTGTGTATTTGCAGTTCTTGTCATTTGTTTACCCAGGTCCAGGTTATTGATATTTACCTAAAAGAACAGTGGTTCCATATGAACCCCTAGGGGAAGCCATTTGTAGTCTTTCCTCCAGTTCCTCCAATCATAGTTTGTTTTCCTGTTTCTTAACCAGATTCATCCATTTTAATCCAATTGGTTTCAATTTTGCTAACATGTGAATTATGTGTTACTTTATCAAACATGGTTTGAAACCTCCTTGCCCTTATCAATCTTCTCAGTTACCTCATCTAATAATTCCAGGATTTGAAAGCATAATTTACCCAAATTCATTCATTGGCTGTTACTTATTAGTGTTTTTTTTAGAAGTGGCTATTCATTAAATCCCAGATTATCTCTGATATTTCTCCTTTCACTGATGTTGATAACTGGCTTTTAATTGCTGGGCTTATCCCTGTCCTTTTGCACAGAGTGGTGTAAACTTTGTGACCATCCAGCCCTCTGACAAAAATTCCATATTCAGGATGGATTGACAAGTTGTGTCTTGAACCTCGCATTAATTCTGTCTTTCTGGCCACGAACAATCTAAAAAAGAAATATCCTGCCCCAGACCAGCTGATATTTTAATTTTAATTAAAACCTTACCGTTTTTCTATCCTATCCATTTCACTGCCAGCTTAACCTTTACTGTGATCTTGGCAGAATTTCCGTCTTCTGTCAAAACTGACATAAAATATTATTTTAATACCTCAGCCATACATTCTGACAAATTCTTGGTCACTAATCAGCCCCACCTTTTCCCTGCCAAATTTTTACTGTTTAAAATTCGTTTTTACACTACCTCTTAGTCTAGGAAGTTGGTGTTAGAAAGTTATTGTGCTATGTCCCAAAATGATATGCTATATCCCAAAATGATATGCTATATAATCTCGCCCTGTCTACGTTTGCCCATTCCACAACTACGCAACTTTGTATCACTCTTGTAACATGTTTTAGTGCATTAAAGGCGCTATATTAATGTAAACTATTCCTCTTGCTGCTAATGTTAGGGGCACTCACCTTATGCAACAGTTCTTCATTGTAGTAGATGATATTGTTGTGGGGAGGCGTGTGGCCCTCTTCCATGTCTGTGTCTAAAGCAGATGATCCGTAAGCACTATCTTGGCAGCAGGGCTCTCCGTCACGGCCAGACTGCAAATCGAACCCAGGTTCCATCGGCTCTCCTTTCGAGGCAGCTGAGCTCACGGAGTGGGAAGTGGAAGGAGATCCTGGCTGTCTTCGGCAGACACCTTCAGGTCCAGACACACCTCCTTGCGAACGCTCCGCGCGTTTCTCCCCGTTGCTGTTCGAGCACAATGGACAGCGCTTCAGCACCACGGCCAGTTCCCCCCAGCTGCTGTTTTCAGTTGCACTGAGCAAAGTGTGGCTTTTCAGGGAGTGGCAGGAGTGAAAGCGCCGAGTCTTGACTACGATTCAGCAGCTTGTTCACTCTGTCTCCTCCCTCCAAACATCCCCAAAAGGCAACATACGGAAACAGCACGCAGTGACGTAGAACGCAATGCTCATTGACACCATCCGAAAGTCTTCAGGAGCTTCTTATGCCAGCCAGGCTGAATGCAAAACCCAGTCCTGAAGTTTAGATACACGGAGCGTGGCTGTAGCAATGCGGATTAGAACACGCACTTTCATTTCCCCATGAGTAAGGGAAATGGGACAGGGTGTCACCGTGCAGAGCGATCCATCAGGGATAGCGTTCCCGTTTTTTATGAATGGAGTTCCAGGCGCATTGACCCAGAAAAAAACAAGACGGAATAGAAAGACATACAATCCCATTCCGTGCACAATTTAACGTCTCAATTTCGGAGGATACAAGTACATTAGTATTGCAGAATGAGTCATTTGCTTTAAAATGAAAAAAAAACTAAAGAACCGCGGATGCTGGAAATCTGAAAAATAAAACTGCCGGAGAAACTCAGCAGGTCTGGCAGCATCTGAAAACAGAGTTATAGTTTTGAGTGCAGTGATCGTTCTTCAGAAGAACTGCACTCGAAAAGTTAACTCTGCCTTCCCCTCCATAGATGCTGCAAGCCTGGTTGAGTTTATTTAGCAATTTCTGTTTTTGTGTGTTTCCGATTTCCAGCATTAGTTATTTCAAATAATTCTAGGATCTGAAAGCATAATTTACCCAAATCCATTGGCTGTTACTTAGTTATTTTAATTTTTCTTCCACTATGTGCCAGACTGTGTCTCTGATATTTCTCCTATTACTGATATTCATAAACTGGACTTTAATTACTCGGGCCATCCCTGTCTCCCTTTTTGAAGAGTTTGTAAACTTTGTGATCATCCAGTCCTCTGACAAAACTTCCAAGTTCAGAAAGGATTGAAAAGTTGTGAATTGTGGAGCTACAATATAAACTAACTGATACAATTCTAATTGGGTTGCAAGAAAAGTGTGCAAATAAATGCCATTGGACAGGATGATAAGACCAATAAAATTGTTAATCAATGAGTCATAGTAAAGGAGCATCTAGTTTCTTTATTTCATTAAAGCAGAGTAAATGTTTGAGTCTGGTGACCCTTCATCAGAACTGCAAATAACTGGGAAATCATGATATTTATGCTGATTACATGAGTGAGGGTGTGGGGATAGAATAGAGTACATGGAAATGGTGCAGAGACAGAAAAAAGGATAGGCAAGCAGTGATTGTTCATAAGATGAGACAGAGAGAATTGTTAGGTGGGAAGCTAACAAGAAGTGTCCGAAATGGGTTGGCCGTGCTGGGATCAGTCCATATACAACAGGACCTAGGTGTGAGGGGAAAGGTAATGAATAAGGTATCCACTTTCTGAAATTGTTAAACTCAACGTTGAATCCTGAAGGCCAAAAGGTCCCCAAGTGGAAGGTGATATGTTGTTCTGCCAGCTTGCATTAAGCCTCACTGAGGAACTGCAGGAGGCTAGAGAAAGAAATGTTGGCCATGGAACAAGATGGTACGTTGATGTGGTGGCCAACTAGAAGGTCAGGATCATTGTTAGGGACAGAATGTAGGTTAACTCTATTTTTCTCTCTACACATGCTGCCGGACCTGCTAAGTTTCTCCAGCACTTTTTGTTTTTGAGTCATTTGCTTTGCCTGCTGTCCACCCACTGGCAAAATATCCCAGATTTGGTATTGGCCCCTGTTTTAATACAGAACATTTCTCTCAAATTTGGTCGGGTGGCATAGAGATAATATTTCCACATAAACCTTTTGGAAAAATATGAAGGGAATGGTGTTTGGGGCTCACAATTCTGGTGTTTGGTACAGCACTTAAATCGATGTGCTTTCACAAACAACTGTCATCTTTATTTTGTTGAGTGTCAGCTAGCCCGCTGTTATAAGTGCATTAAGTGAGTGGAAGACAAATAATTGGGTCTAGGGAGGAAAAGGAATGACTTGTAGAACTATCCTAGGCCTAATTCACACATCTTTTGTTTCACATGAGATTTAAAGAGACGTACAACACAAGAATCAAGAATTTTAGGAAGTAACGTTCTGTAGATTGGCACCATCTATTGAGCTTCTCAACATATCTTTCAGCCCCTTCACTGCAGACATTGGCTGACAACACATTTCCACTATCTGCCATCCCTTGAATATTTATCCTGAATACAATTAAGACTGGAGATAAAATTAGAAACAAGCTGCTGTATAGATGTGACAAGATGGATAATTGGCCCAAAGTGACTTCAAATCCGAGTCTAAAATCTTCACAGTTGTGAATGTATCTTGAACAAAAACAAAGTTGCTGGAAAAGCTCAGCAAGTCTGACAGCATCTGTGAAGGAAAAAACAGAGTTAACGTTTCGGGTCCGGTGACCCTTCCTCAGAA
>NC_063354.1:46608411-46617246 GCF_021869965.1 Rhincodon typus | reverse complement strand
AGGGTCTAGGCCCGAAACGTCAGCCTTCCTGTTCCTCTGATGCTGCTTGGCCTGCTGTGTTCATCCAGCTCTACACCTTGTTATCTCAGATTCTCCAGCATCTGCAGTTCCGACTATCTCATGTCAATCTATGTGTTTTTTTTAGATGTTTTACAGGTATGTGTGCAGTTGGAACCTACAATGTACAGGAACCTCCTCACTTCAAATGATGACAATACTCTTGAAATTTGTAACATGAATTGAAACAACTTTAAGTAGAGTGTGAGCTTCCCATAGGAATCAATGTTAAAGCCTGAGCTTGTTTCTGCAGATACTTTTTGCTCAAATAGGCAATGTACAGGTTGAAAAACAGTAAGTGCAATATGTGCATTCCATGCTGAAGTGTCTGTAAAATAAAATTAATCAGAAAATATAAAAGTAACACTGTACAGTTGGGTACTTCAGGATCCTTCTCATCAGAACAGCAGGTTTAAAGCATTATTAAGTTGAAATGCTGTACATGCCTAAATGCCCACATTCATATTAATAAGATAACTTTTAAAACAAAATAAATTATAAGTAAAACAGCATAAATGCTTAAATACCAGTACTATAAACACAGCACACGTTGAAATTACAGTCTCTGGTGAAATTCTAATTGATAAGGTACCATCTAGTGACAGAAACTGTTCAGTTCAGGAGGAACTACCTGTACCAACTAACCTCTGTGGGTAGATGGAGCGCACAACTGCACTGAAATTTCAAATGGGAGCTAGGACAGAAATGGGAGACTTTAAAGAGAAGAATACACAGATGGGGACAGGAGCTGAGCTGGATTGGGCAGGCTATTGAACAAGGGGAGGGGGAATGCAGGAAAGAAGGATTGCAGCAGAGGCAAGATGAGGAGGAAGGCTGGGGGACTGGGTAACTGAGCAAACAAAATGTTTTGAAAGTAGGCACGCCGCAGAATAGGAAGCATGGTAATCAATGTTAAGCTGAAATTCATAATATTAAGAAAGTATGTTGTCACTCCTCTGTCTAAAGGTGGGAAGTTCTTTGACGTCATGCAGAGGCAGAGACACAGGATTGAGCAGTCAATGGAAAGTACAAGTCAAGAGAACTGTTTATAGAACATTTGTATATAATATATCCATAACTCTGAATACCGACTCGACATTCAGCAGAATCTTCCTATTTAATAGGACTGGATTTCTCCCCTTTCCCACAATATCATAACCAGGTTTCCTGAAGGGGACTTGTGAATTAGTTGATCACCTGCCCAAGTAAATTGGAAACTTGTTACAGAAACAGTAAAGCAGTGAAAGAAATGGATTGCCTCATATGCCACAAGCACCTGGAAGAAGGGAACACATAATGTGGTACAGGCTAAGCCACAGATATCTTTAATTTTCTTTAAAATAATAACATCTTTATTTTTAGAAGTTTATCAAATCAAAATCCGAAATGCTAGGGCTATTATGAAGGTAAATATAGCAGTTTGTTTTTGTCGGCAACACCCACCATGCACAACTCAGTTTAATAATAATGAGTAAATTGTGGAAAATGGTTTAAACTGAGTATTTTCCTCACAACAGACATTGTGAGATTGAAAATAACCATCTACAGATAATACCTAAAATATTGGTCAGCAGTCACATTTTAACTTGTGGCTTAATTTGGCATTTGTACTGAAAACTGCTGCTTTAGGAATGTAATCAATATAATAATTAGTTTGAATTAAGTTACAATCAAATAGTAAAGTGTATTAATTTGTTAACCTAATATTTCTTTATTCTGTTTAATTGTGGTTAATGTAAAAGACTTACGCACCATGTTACTGACTCAGACTCAGTTTGTACTTCCTCTTTATCCACAATGTGTTACTTCTTCAAAGATCTCCAAAAGACTGATCAAACATGATTTCCCTTTTACAAAATCATGTTGATTCTGTCTGATTGCACTGAATTTTTCTAAGAGACCAGATATAATTTCCAGATATATTATTGGCTTCTTTGTTAAACTAACCAGCCCGTAGTGTACTGTTCTCTGCCTCTCTTTATTTTTTGAATAAAGGAGTTGCATTCACTATCTTCCAATTTGATGAGACTGTCCTCAAATCAAGGGAATTTTGGAAAATAAAATTAATATCAATACATTAACTCTCATATAGGGCACTTCTTTTAAGACCCTAGGATGAAGTCCATCAGGAGCCGAGCACTTGTCAGTCCTCAGCTCGAACAATTACTCAGTAGCAATTCTCTGACTACTTTTCCTGAGTTCTCCCTCCCTTCCAATCTCTCATTTATCGCTGATGAAGGGATGTTACTTGTATTCTCTATAGAGAAGACTGATGCAAAATATCTGTTGTTTCCTTACTTTCCATCGTTAATTCTGCAGTCTCACTTTCTACAGGACCAACGCTCACTTTGCTAATTCTTCTCTTCTTTCAATATTTATGGAAGTGCTAATAGTCTGTTTTCATGTTTCCAGTCAGCTTTTTCTCATACTCTATTTGGGGCAGCCCAGTGACACACTGGTTAGCACTGCTGCCTCACAGCACCAAGGATCTGGGCTTGAAGCCAGCCCTGGTCGACTGTTTGTGTGGAGTTTGCACATTTCATGCACGTTAATGGAGTCTTGGTAGGATGCTGTTTGGAGTGTCAGTAAAAACCTGATGGGCTGAATGGCCTCGTCCTGCATAGTAAGGATTAAATTTATTCACACCTTCTTTTTGATTATATTTTGCTTTTTTATATATATGTTCTGTACAATCACTGACCTACCACCTGTTTTTGCATAGTTATGTCTCTGTTAGTTGGATGTTCTCGTTCATGTATTAAGTTAACCAGAGATGGAGGGTTAGAATTGTTCTTATTCTTGCATTGTATCAATTCTGTGTATCCTGAAATATCCCCTTAAATGTCTGCCACTGACTCTCCATTGACTTATCATTTATGATCCTATTGAATGGTGAAGCAGTATTGAGGGGCCGAAGGGACTGCTCCTGTGCCTATTTCTTAAGCTCTTATGGTCTTAACTAACTTGCCTATTCACCTGCACTAGTTCTGATTTTATACCCTTATAATTCGTCTTATTTAAATTTTAATGGATAGTCTGGGACCCAATTCTCTATTTCTCAAACTGACTCTAAAATTCATAATGATATACATAATAATATTATAGTTGGTGCAATCTATGGGTGTCCTTACTATGAGATTATTTATTAATCCTATCTCATCGTATTCTATCATGTCTTGAATAGCCTGCTGTTTGGCCGGCTCCAGAACGTGTTGTTGTAGACTACAGAAGTAAAAACTACAGGGAAAGAATGACAGGTCAATGTTGTTTTCTAATTTTTTTGTTAATCTGTGCTGATTGGGAGGCACAACCCACATTTCGCATGTAAACTTGCTGCCTAGCTTCATCTTTATTATTGAATAAATGTTTCCTGAGTTACATCGCTGTTACAGTCCATCTCCTACTGCCTGAATGGGAAATGCCTCAAACAAATAAATAAACATCCTAAGTGCACACTCACACAACTTGGGTTTGAAAGAAAAGCTTGCAGTATGCATGTCAAATTATTGTATGTCCAATCACAGGTTGCTTTTTCTCTAAACTTCCTGTTGCTCTTTCAGTCTGCACTGGTCTCTAATCAAAGCACTCAATTAAGAATCACGCAGTGTGTGTAAATCTTCAGAAGGTTCTTTGAACTTGAATTGCTCTCTCTACTGTCTACATCGACAACACCCACCTTACACAGTGCAAGTATCGATCTCTCAGTGCTGGAGGGCATCCTATTGCCCCTCATACTTTGAGAGTCCTCATGCCATCCTTAGCTGGATGGCAAGCACATTCCCTGGCAACAAATTGGCCTCCACATTAGAAAACATGACAGTCACTGGCGCAAAGCAAGATCACGACCTGGATATGCACTCAGTCATAGGCTCATGACTCCAGTACAATATGCAGCTCATTGACTTCTAAACTTAATTTTGAAAGAAATTAAATTAAATGTAAAATTTTTACATACTTGTCTGGAATGACGTTACAAATCGACGTGGGAGAGCAAGGTGTGAAAGTTGGAACTGGCACACATGATTGATTCTGAGGAGCTGAATCGCAATATGGTTTACTGGGGTCATCAACCTTCCAATCAAGTGCAGTTTTATGGCAGCAATCAGAGGACTCAATTACCCCGTTTGGTCTCACACAGTCATCCCTTGTACTACTTGAACAAGTGCCTAAAAGAGATCACGGAAAAAAAAGCATAACATTTCTGCATTTCCAATGGCAAATTTAAAATTAGCAGAACCTTTAGCTCTGCAACAAAGCACAAACATGGAAAGTAACATATCATGAATAGATGAAACTACATACCACACTGTCCTTGGGTATTGTTGTAGAAAAACCTTTCTGACACAATGATTCTAAAGTCATTCCGAGCAGCTATGATCGTTGTTTTAATGTCATTGAAGTAAAGACGCACACTCCTGGCATTTCGATTGGTTACCATTACTTCATCTGCTTTGTAGGGAATTTTTTTTGGCTTTTCATTAACTCTCAACTGTAAGATTAAAAATACAGTTTTGTTGAAATCAGTGCCCAAAAGAGCAACCTACCTAAGAAGTCTTGGAAGTTAATTTGTACATTGTTAACTTTAACAAAAGCAAAATATTTTGTGGATGCTGGAGATCCAAAGCAAAATTTAAAAATTCTAGAAACACTTAGGCAAGTCAGGTATCACATGTGTGGAGAGGCATAGAGTTAATGGAAAGAGTTTGAACAGCCTCCAGAAGGCAGCAATAAAGTGGCTATCCTGGTAAAATTGCAAGGAGCAATGGTAGATTGGTCGCTGACCATAACCGGCCATTCGAAAAATTTATTGACAGTGGAAACCACATCAGATAGGCCTCTCTACTCAAGGAAACAATTTAGCAGGTTGAGCCTCCTCCCCTACCCTGTCAGCATCAGTGAGAATTCTAACTAAATGTAGGCAGTGAAAGGGACTGCATCTTTAATCAAAGAGGACACCATCTGGGAGGCCAGTCCCTAGGGCATCAGCATTTTCCGAGGCAGCATCTCCTCTAGCAATGGCAAGTAAAATTATAATTTTATTTAAAGATTTCTTCACCATTCTAGCTGCAGGCTCTAGGGAAACTCCCTTCATCATCACTGGCCAACTTTCCAGGAGTTGGTGTTGTTGAGGTCCTGGATTGGGCTGGTAGCTCTCAGAGACATGCAACCATCCTGAACTCTGTGGCAGCCCAAGAAGCAACTATGTAATGAGCTTCTGACTGTAAGATGTGGGATGGGGCAGAAGACACAGGGGCATCCATTGGAATAACCAGCCAAACAAGTTGCTGATGCAGTCGCAGCCAATGTTGGGACTTTGCTGGATTTGAGAAAATCTTGCCCAATAGTTTAGGTCAATGAATTTTTCATGAGAACAGTATTTTCATCATATTCTGTTTTTTTAGTTGTTAATTATGTGAGATTTATTATCCTTTCACTCCCCCAGAGAAGTAGGACTGGACTTTCAGCAAGATCAGGTCTGGAGGCAGGTGGGTCTGGAACTTCCTGCCATTGGCTGCTGTGCCAATTTCCTGGCACTATCCCAAACCTGTACCGTATTCAAGCAGACAGGGTCAGGTCAAAATAACTATCTGCTGCTGAGCAAACAGATAGCCGATAAATCAAAAATCAGAATCTATTATGAAAGATGTATAGCTTGAAAGCACAAAGTAGAATTTTCTCCTCATCAGAATGGACCTCTGCAATGGTCGAAACATTGCCAGGCGACACAGAGGTGGTTTTTCATCGGCAGGTCAGGTGACAACTCTTCACAGATATTTAAACCATATCCCCCCCACCATGCCTTTCTCTATTCCCCACCCCCATGCCAATATGGAAATATTATCACATCTGCAACCACAAACCAACCTCCCTCCATCCCACAAAAGGGGTGTCCCTACAGCTCTGGCAGCTGTTGTTATTCTTGACTATTCCAAAAGTGCTCAGAAGCTATGTTTAACTTGAGTGCACTGTCTCTTTCTCTCTCTCTCTCTGTCATGCCCACATCAGCAACTTATCACTCTCTTAACATTTGAGAGGTTCCCTATTGCCTCTGCAGTGCTAGGAGATCACCCATTATCCTTAATTAGACCCCAGCATAGCTTTTGGCTGTTAATTGGCCATTTTCTTTGAAAATGACAGCGGGTGGCTATTTCCCACCTTGCAAGATCAAGACCCTGATGTTCTCCTGGCTTTGGGTTCCTGAGCCCCATTTGAAGGTCAGGCTCATGGGATCCAATTAGAGTGCCCCATCAGTTTAGTTGGTGCAACACAGATCAGCAACTGCACAATTTAATTGTTGACCACACAATGATGAGCAGGGAAGGCTGAGTGGGTCCTGATAGAGGTGTATAAGATTATGAGGGGAATGGATAGGGCGTCTAGAAAGCAGTGTTAGTCAAAGAGTCAGTAACAAGGGGGCATAATTTTAAGGTGAAAGGCAAGAGGTTCAGAAGGGATTTGAGAAAAAATAAAATCACCCACCCAGAGGGTGGTCAGGGGTCTATAATGCACTGCCTGGGAAGATGGTTGAGATGGGTAACTTTGAACCCTTTAAAAAGTATGTGGATTAACAGCTGAAATGCCATAAGATTCAAGGCTATGGTCCTAGTGCTGCAAAGTGGCACAAGTGTAGATTCAATGTAGCTTTAGTGGTACAGACTTGATGGACTGAAGGACTTCTTCTGTACTTGATTAGTCTACGATCCTTATGAATTTGGAGTGAATCAGTTACCACTCTTTGAATAAAAACCAAAAGAACTGCGGATGCTGTAAATCAGGAACAAAAACAAAGTTGCTGGAAAAGCTCAGCAGGTCTGGCAGCATCTGTGAAGGAGAAAAGAGTCAACATTTTGAGTCTGATGACTCTTTCTCAGAACTTTGAAAGTTACATTGATTTACACGTTGGATTGTAATACATAAAAAAACAGAATACTTACCACAAAGCCATAATTAGTTGAAATAGTGATCTTATCTCCTCTGTGAAAAATAATTAGTCCTTTTGGGCAGGAATATGGGAAACTTGGAAAGCAGAAGTAATTATCCACTAGAACTTTGAAATTGTATTTTGGATTTTGTTCTTCCATTAGAATGTATGTGCAGTTTTCATAGAAATTATACGCCAGCCCATTGAAAGTTAGATAGTGTGGATCACCCCACACTCTACATTCACCTAAAATATAAGCAAAATATGGTTTGCCAGTATTTTTGTGAAGGGAAGTAAAAGGAATAACATTGATGGCATTCAGATATTCTAATGAAACAGTAACAAGATCAGGAAGGTGATACTAACAGCCACATTCCCAAGACAGGCAGCCACATTCATTTATTACTTCAATGGGCTTTAAATGGTTAGGACATTCAGGCTTCTCCTGTTTGCAGACTTTTTCAATGACAGTTTTTCCTTGCACACAGCTTTTAATAGCACAGTTTTCTTTCCATGTTCCAGTGCACTAGTATAAGAAAGAAAAAGATTTGCAATAAAATGATCAGCAGAAGTCTTAAATCATTTTCCAACCAATTAAATACTTTTGAAGTCTAGTCTCTGTTGGAATCTAGGAATCGCAACAGCTAATTTGAACACACATAACTCTCACAAACAACAATGAGTTCATGACCAGAGATAAGCTGTTTAGTGCTGTTAAATAAGGGATAACTGTTGACCAGGGCACCACTACTGTTCTTTAAATAGCATCACACGATCTTTTACATCTACTCAAGCAAACAGATGGGGTGTCAATTTCACATCTTATTCAAAAGATAACACTTCTGACAATGCAACACTGAACTGCAAGTCAAACTTGATTTTTGTGCTTTTAAGCCCTGGAGTGAACTGAACTGAACTCAGAACCTTACCAAATAAATTGACAATGTAGGTAAAAGTTCATTGGATTAGTAAACATGTGGATTGCTTTATTACTGTTCCTTTTAATTCATATACTTGGACGTGCTGTTGCAGGAAGTGTGACAAGGAAGCTAGATATGTTACAGGTTGAGGGAGGCCCTTTACCAAACCAAAATTCACCAAACATTGTAATGAGACATTCAGTCATGTAAATATATGACCATGGGCCATAGCAGCAGGTGAAGAATGTAGGAGATAGCAAGAACTGCAGATGCTGGAGTCAGAGTCAATACAGTGTAGAGCTGGAGAAACACAGCAGGTCAGGCAGCATCAGAGGAGCAGGACAGTCGATGTTTCGGGCCTGGACCCTTTATCAGGACAGATGAAGGGTCCAGGCCCAAAGTGTCAACTCTCCTGCTCCTCTGATGCTGCCTGATCTGCTGTGTTCCTCCAAGTCCACATTGTATTGTGGTGAAGAATGTAGTCTACTGGTTTAAGGAAGAATACCCATCAAATATTATCTTAAAATCGTCTGCTCAAAAGAAAGCCAGTGTGTTGTGTTTGCATTAAAAAAAGAATCAGGCCAAAGAAACTTGAATCTGTGTACAAAACTAAGCATCTCAGAAAACATGGTTCAACTACCAATGTCAATGTTACCAGTAACCTCTATTACAATGGCTGCAATATTCAGCTATCCAGTCTTCATGAAGAATTCAGAGAATCACCCCTATAATTTCTTTTTGCTGTTAATTTTTTGATCTCACCTCTTATTCTAATCTGTGTGTACGTGAGTTGCATTAATAATATTTTCATTATAAAATTCAAGGCAGTCTGGTTAAATTGGATTCTTTACAAATATAAGTTCATTGAATCTTGGAGAAAAGCACCCACAAGGGACAGATCCTTTTAAAATTAAGACAACAAGGTGCAGGGCTGGA
>NC_063354.1:46603288-46608311 GCF_021869965.1 Rhincodon typus | reverse complement strand
GGATTCTCCAGCATCTGCAGTTCCTACTATCTCTGATTCCCTTTTAAAATTAACATTGTTGCAAACAACGTGGATGAATAAAGAAGGGGAGTCAATTTACCCTCCTCACCTGAGAGTTTAACAGTTTGAAGTATCCCATCTGCAAGTGTCATGTATTGAGGAATTTTGTCGAGGATTTAGTCATAACAGTACATTGTATAAGTGAGAACATGCTGAAACCTTTGCATTGTGCAAGAGGACAGTAAATATTCTGACTAAACTCAGGTTTATCATTCAAAGAGTGAAGAAAATCTCCTTATGTAGAGAGTTTTAACAGAATAAAGTATTTGTAGTCAATGTTCCCTCTAATTTTTTTTCTGTTGTACAGGCTTCTGAAGAACGAGTGGCACCAGCTTCTGAAAACAGAAGCCAATGAATCAGCAAGTCAGCCAGTGTGTGCAGAATGGCCCAGTGGCTGTTTCAGCTCTGTTTTAATTTATACCTGTATGAAAATTTGCATGTATTGGAATTGAATGGATTGTGTGCAAATATCCAGTTTGGAAAGACAATGGACCCAGACCCGAAAATACACAAATGAGTCACATTTCAATCGCTGTTTTGCAAAGCAACAGGGTGCAAGGAAAAGTGAATGGATGTATAAAGAACTGGAAGACTCTTTTTCTCTCTCTCTCTCTCTCTCTCTCTCCTCCGCTCCCTCTCTCCCTGCCTCTCTCCCCTGTTTATTTTCCAACACAATTAAAAGCTAGTACTAACAATAAAATAAATCAGAGAAACTTCCATTCATTAAGAACTCAGGATTTTACAAATTTCACTACTGCAGAGGATACAAGCTATTGACTACAAGTGAGTCATGATCTTAGGTTCAACTACAACAACTCAAGAGCAGTAGGAACAATTTAAATAGTGTATTTTTCATCTTCCTACTATACTAGACATTCTCCCCTTTTTAAACATTAAACCTGTGCTTCTATGTGCCTGTGTTTGAAATTGTGTTCATTATTTTTATTTTGGGGTTGGTAAACAATAAAATTCCTCCTTAGCTCAGAAAAATCTTTAAGTTGATCATTAATTGAAGGCTCACTCCATTGATTCCAGGGACAAAGCGGTTATCTTATCTGGAAAAAATTAGACAGGTTGGGTTTGTGTCCATTGGATTTTAGAAGAACGAGAGGTAATCTTATTGAAACATAAAAGTTCCCAGGGAACTTGACAGGTTAGATGCTGAAAAGATGTTTTCCCTGTGGGAAGGAGTAGAATTAGAAAACATAATATCAGGTGTTTCCTATTTAAGATAGATATGAGGAGGGTTTTTCTTCTGTCATTGGGTCATGACTTTGTGGAATTCTTTTTTTCCGTGACTAAGGTGGAGGTAGATTCATTGATTATTTTTAAGGCAGGAGGAGATAGATTTTTTTATCAGCAAGGAACTCAAATGATATTGGGGTAGATAATAATGCAGATTTGAGGTTACAATCAGATCAGCATTGATCTTTTCGAATGGCAGAGGAAGGTCCTATGATTCGCATAAATAGTTATAGAAAGCATTAATTAACATCCCTAGTTTGAAGTTTGTTCCTTCAGTTCAATTGCTAGGTGAAGGACAAAAATTTAGGAAAATTCAATGACCTCTTACAGAATGCTGTGACATATTATTATGGTTGACTATGAGAAGTAAATTATCTTCAAAGAGGATATTCAAGTAGAAATATTATTCATAGAGTCATGGAGGTTCAAAGCATTGAAACAGGCCCTATGGCCCAACTTGCCCATGCTATTCAGTTTTCATAATTAAACTCGTCCCATTTCCCTGCATTTGGTCCATATCCCTCAATACCTATCCCCTCTGTGTACCTTTCTAAATGATTCTTAAATGAAAAATATTGTACTCGCTTCCACCACTACCTCTAGCAGCCTATTCCAGATACTCACCAACCTCTGTGTGAAAAAATTGCTCCTCTGGACCCTTTTGTATTCCAAACCCACCCCACCCACCTCCCCCCGCCCCCCTCCCCCCCAACATTAAATATATGCCCTCTAGTTTTATACTCCCCTACCTTGGAGAAAAGCAGTCTGCTATCTCCCTTAGCTATGCCTCTCACTATTTTATAGACCCCTATAAGGTCACCCCTCAGTCTTCTACACTCCAGGAAAAAAAAGTCCCAGCCAATCTAACCTCTCCTTATATCTCAAACCTTCTAGTCCAGGTAGCATCCTAGTAAATCTTTTCTGCACTCTTTCTAGTTTAATATCATGTAGTACTCCAAATGTGGCCTCATCAACGTCTTGTACAGCTGCAACAAGACGTATCAACTCCTGTACTCAATGCTCTGACCAATGAAAGCAAACATGCCAAAAGCTTTCTTCACCAACTTGTCTACCTATGACTCCACTTTCAAGGAACTATGAACCTGTACCCCTAGATCTCTTTGTTCTACGACAATCCCCAGGGCCCTGCCATTGACTGTGTAAGTCTTGCCCTGGTTTGACGTACCAAAGTGCAACACCTTGCATATTCCAAATTTAACTCCATCTGCCATTCCTCAGCCTACCGGCCAAGTTGATCAAGATCTCACTGTATTCCCAGATGACCTTCTTCACTGTCCACTGTACCACCAATCCTGGTGTCATTAGGAAAATTACTAACCATACCTCCTAAATTCTCATTCAAATCATTTTTATACATGACCAAAAACAGTAGACCCAGGAACAACTCCTGTGGCACACCACTGGTCACAGGCATCCAGTTTGAAAAACAACTCTCTACCACTACCCTCTGTCTTCTACCTTCAAGCCAATTTTGTGTCCAATTGGCCAGCTCTCCCTAGATCCAGTGAGATTTAACCTTACTCAACAACTATCCTGCAATAGCTTGTCAAAGGCCTTGCTAAAATCCATACAGACAATGTCTACTGCACTGCCTTCATCTATTTTCTTGGTCACGCCTTCAAAAAACTCAAGTTCGTGAGATACGATTTCCCATGCACAAAGCCATGCTGACAATCCCAAATGAGTACTTGCCTCTCCAAATGCCTGTAGATCCTGTCTGTCAGAATCCTTTCTAACATCTTACCCACCACAGACATTAGGCTGACTGGTCTATAGTTCCCAGGAATTCCCTGCAACCTTTCTTGAATAATAGCACAATATTAGCCATCCTCTAATCTTCAGGCACTTCACCTGTGGGTGTCAATAGTAAAAATAGCTCGTTAGGGGCCCTGAAATTTCCTCCCTAGCCTCCCACAAAGCCTTGGCATACGCTTCATCAGGTCCCAGGGATTTATTTATTTATCTTAATGTGCTTTAAGACTTGCAGCACTCCTCTTCCATAATGTGGACTCCCTTCAAGACATCATATTTATTTCCCCAAGTTCACCACCATTCATGCCTTTCACAACGGTAAATACTGATGAGAAATATTCATTTAGGATCTCACCCATCTCTTGTGGCTCTGCAAATAGACAACCTTGTTGAGCTTTAAGAGTCCCTATTCTATCCCTAGTTACTCTTTTGCCCTTCATGTACTTGCAGAATATCTTTGGGTTTTTCTTTACTTTATCTGCCCTATTCATGAATCAAAATTGTAAAGTTCATTTGTGCAGAACAATCTGCACTCTAAACTATTATCACATGCATTCTCGAGCAAAATCTTACCTGTTTACTTGCAGTAATGCTGCAAGGGCATGTTGTCGGGGTAGTTGTAGAGATACTTGTGGGGGTGGTTGTGAAGGTTGTGGTGGTGATTGTAGAGGGTCTTGTGGAGATAGTTGTAGAAGTGGTCGTTGGGGTCATTGTCGGGGTGACTGTAGAGGTGGTTGTCAGGGTAGTTGTTGGGGTAGTTGTAGAGGTGGCTGTTGACGTAGTTGTCGAGGTAGTTGTCAGGGTGGTTGTAGAGGTAGTTGTAGAGGTAGTTGTTGGGGTAGTTGTTGGGGTGGTTGTTGGGGTGGTTGTCGGGGTAGTTGTAGAGGTAGTTGTTGGGGTAGTTGTTGGGGTAGTTGTTGGGGTAGTTGTTGGGGTGGTAGTTGTGTTGATGGTTATACAACATACTCGAATTCTGTAGTCATGACACATGAAACCATTATCAGAAAGTGGCGGGGTGCATTTGAGTCCTTGCAGATCACATGTCACATTGTCAGCTGTCGTCGAGCCTTGCGAGCTGGAGGCATCAACACGTTCACACTGAATATTGTTAAACGATTCATTTGAATGACATAGATTCTCTGGTGATTCTTGATCTCCTCTTTGGAGCACATTTGGTGTAAATGTATTGCTCCATTCTGACCAATAACCTTGACAAGGCTCCACTGCAAAATAAAGAGAGAATGTATCAGCATATATAAATGCTTAATAAGTAAAGGGATATGGAATTACATTTTATCATGTCTTTCATGACCTCAAGACATCCTAAAGTGCACTACAATGAATGAAGTTATTTTAAAATGTAGTCATCACTTATCTACGAAAGAAACCATCACATTTAACACCATTAAATCCCACAGAGATAAAATAAATGGCTAGTTTATCTGTTTTAATTATTACTTGGGAAATGAATGTTGGGGAATGAATATTGGTCAGGATGCATAAAAATATCTCCCTGCTCTCCTTGAATAGTTCTTTAAAAACTTTTATGCTCTCCTTTGAGATATTGAGTGGGCTTTGATTTAATATCACGTTTGAACGATAGCATCTGTTCAGTGCAGTGCTCTCTCTTAATACAAAGAGGTGGCAGCACAGATTATATATTATATATGAAGTGATCAGTAAATTATTAATGCAATTTCTATGATAAAGCACTCAATAACCCTTTCCTTTTTAGCAAAGCTATACACTGCTATAATGAATTCTTTCACTTGTACTGATGTGACAGCATTTTGTTCAAAATAATTCACTTACAGAAGTGGGTTGGTTGTAGTTGTGCATCCTGAAAATGACAACTAGTTCATTTAATCATTACACCAACAATATATTTGGTTTTGTGTGTCACGTTCAATAACATGTCTTCAAAAATGGTTATGAAATTTGAAAG
>NC_063354.1:46598004-46602788 GCF_021869965.1 Rhincodon typus | reverse complement strand
GAACTTTCTGAGGAAGGGTCACCGGACCCGAAACGTTAACTCTGTTTTTTCCTTCACAGATGCTGCCAGACCTGCTGAGCTTTTCCAGCAACTTTGTTTTTGTTCCTGATTTACAGCATCCGCAGTTCTTTCGGTTTTTACTGTGAATGTAACTTGTTGTCTTTGGATTCCATTTCAAAACTATTACAATGCTGCAGCGCAGTGGGAATTTTTCTTTTATCCTGTCACCAGTGGAGGGGTAATGCTGGCTGGGCCAGGATTTATGATCCAACCTTAATTGCCCTTGAGAAAGTGGGGCTGGTGAGCTGCCTTCTTATACCACTCTGGTCCATGTGGTGTGGGGATATCCACAATTACAAGGAAGAGAGAGTCTCAGAATTTTGAACCAGAGACAGTAAAGGAACTATGACAGACAGATTGTGAATTTTAAAACAAAGCACACTCCCTATTCTCAACACATTGTCATGAACAGATTGCAACTTAATATTTCCCCTATTTAAACTGGGGCATATTTCCTCACTCCATCTGTTTGTGGGCTCTGATTTTTCAAGGACAGCAACACTGCGGTAAAGTTAAACTAGAAGCAAGGTTTATTTCACACATTCACATTTTCACAGACCTGCACATGGGTGTAAATTGCTTCAGTATCTGAGAAGTGGCAGATGGTGCTGAACATTGTACAATGAACAGTGAACACCTTCACTTCTGACCTTATGATGGAGGGAAGATCATTGATGGAACAGATGTAGGTGGTTGGGCTTTGGACACTGCCTGAGGAACTCCTGCAGTGATGTCTAGGAGCTGAGATGATTGCGGGAAGGCAATGGCCAGGTAGTATTATCACCCGACAATCAATCCAGATGCCAGCACTGATCTGACAACCTGGGTCTGCAACCACCATGGCAGATGGTGGCATTTGAATTCAATTTTAAAAAGCTGGAATTAAGAGTCTGATAACTTTTAGGGCTGTCATTTACTGGGTTGGGCCTCTTGAATTTTGAGGCGAACTGTAGAATTTCTATATTGCTGGATATGTACCAGTGTTTGAACTGCACAGTATTTCTAAGGGTGGAGCACACATCTCCATATTATTGTTAGAACGGCACCAGAGCCCAGAGCCTCTGCCGTATCTTGTGCATTCAGCTATTTTTTAGATATCACATGGAGTGAATTGAGTTGGCTGAAGACTGGCATCTGTGATGCTGGGGAACCACTGGAGAAGGCTGAGATGGATTATCTATTCAACACTTCTGGCTGAAGATTGTTGTCAATGCTTCAGCCTAGTTTTTTTTTTGCTCTAATGGTTTGTGCTCCCACATTGATAAGGATGGGGCTATATGTGGAGCTTCATCTTCACTTACTTGTTTGATTGTCCAACCTTCACAACTGTGTGGCTGGGTTGCAGAGTTTAGGTCTGATCTATTGGTTGCAGAATTGCTTAGCTTATTCTATCACTTGCTGTTTCTGCTTTTCAGCATTCAAGATGTCCTTTATTGTAGCTTCACCAGGTTGACATCTCATTTTTAGGTATGCCTGGTGATGCCCCTGGCATGTCCTCATGCACTGTATTGAACAGGGTTGATTTCCTGGCTTGATGGTAATGCTAGAGGGGGGATATATGCCCAATCCTGAAGTTACAAATTGCAATTGTTTAATTCTATTGCTGCTGATGACAGCCCATAGCCCTTCATAGATCCCTTGTGTTGAGTTTCCACAGGTGTTTGAAATCTATCCCAGTTAACAGGAAACAGAGTAGGAACAAAAGAGTCTTTTTCAGCATGACAGGATGCCATAGGTTGTATGTCACAAGGGTTGGTGCTGGGACTTCAACTCTATTGTTTATAGCAATGATTTGGATAATGGGAGCAAAGGTATGGGAGATAAATTTACCCATGACAAAGGGACATCAGAAAGTGAGTTGTGAAAAGGACATCAGGAGCCTACAAAGGGATGTAAATAGGTTCAGTGAGTGGACAAAAATCTAACAAATGGAGTATTAAACAGGAAAGTGATTTTTTTTTTAAATTCTTCCTGCCTCAATGAGCAGGGAGGCATGTTATTTATATGGCAATAGGATGCAGAGCTCTGAGATGCAGTCAGAACAGGACGTCCTAGTGCATGAGTCACAGAAGGTTAGTATGTAGGTACAGCAAGAAAGCAGGAAAGCTAATAAAATGTGCATTATTGCAAGGGGAATAGAATGCAACAGTCAGGATGTTATGATTCCTTTATACAGGACATTGGTGAGACCAAGTCTGGATTGTAACAAAGACAAAATACTGTGGATGCTGGAAATCAGAGATGAACACAGAACACTGGAGAAACTGTTTCTTTCCCCATAGATGCTGCCTGACCCTGAGTTGATGTTTTGAGTCTGGTACAACTTTCAGAACTGAAAGGTTTTGGAGAAGGTTCTTTTTTAAGCTTGTGACAGAAGCAGAGGAGGAGCAAGAGAGCAGATAGTGTAGAGGCCCAGTGCAAAAGACAAAGGAATTGTTAATAGTGAAGGAAGAAAAGATGTAAAAAGGTGGAAATTAAAGTGTAAGAGGGAGACAACTAGTCCTGGCTACTAAACAATATCTAAACACAATAAGGGGAGGTGGAGAAAAAAGAATGTAAGAAAAATGGAGAACAGACTTAAAGCAGTCAGTTTCTGAACTTAATTTCAATACTGAGACCTCAAGGCTGTAAAGTTCTTAAGCAGAATTTTTCCTTGAAATTGCATTGTGCTTCATTGAAACATTGTAGCAGGCTCAGGCAGACATATTGAAATGGCAAGTGACTGGGAGGTAGGGATCATTCCTATGGACAAAGTGGAGGTGTTCTGTAGAGCGTTTGGTCTTTCCAGTGTAAAGGAGACCACGCTGCGAGCAGTGAATATAGTTGGCTAAATTGAAAGAAGTACAAGTAAAATGCTGCTTCACCTGAAGGATGTGTCTGGAACTTTAGGAAATAGGGAAGGAGGTTGTTAATGGGCAAGTTTTATACCTATGATCGCATGAGGTGGTGTGTTGGACTGATGGAGGATTGGACCAGGGTGTCATGAAGGGAGTAGTCTACGCAAAATGCTGACAGTGGAAGGGGAAGATGTGTTTGGTAATGGTATATTGCTGGAGGTGGAGGTCATGCAGAGGGATGATCCTTTGAACGCAGAGACAATTAGGTGGAAATACTATGTTATTCTGGGAAGGAGGCGCATGATTGAGGGCAGAAGTGCATAATATGGGTCCTGTCAACCAGAATGGGCAGGAATAATCAATTAAGAAAGAAAGTGGTCATGTCAGAGGCAATTCAGTGGAAGGCATCATCATCCAAACAGATGTGACAGAAATAGACAAAGCTGGGGGAATAGAATGTAATTTATGAAGTGAAATCAAAGCCCACTAGTTGTTATGTTCTCCAGAACATTAGCCTAGCCTCTGGATATTACCAGTACAGAATCACCTTCTTCCAGATGATTTGAGGGCTTACAGATATTTAAGAGTCAATTACTAACAATTGCAGGGGTCTGTGTTGCAAAGCAGAAGTCGACCCCTGCCTGATAACTAAAACCGAAACACCAGAGAATCTTGCATCACCTCAATCTGTTAAAGGAAGTGTGAAAAGTGGTATGACCTGCCTCTCACCACATCCACCGCCCCCAAATCTATCATAAAGGAGAGGCTAAAATGTAACGAACTCCTGATAGTCACACTATAATCACAAGTAACAATTTATCTAACTCTAACAATGAACAAATTAACAGAACTGCTAACAAAGTGAGCAATTCCCCCTTAATACTAACTATTCCTGAATAAAACAACATTCCAATGATATGCTGTTCCAATAGATACAAGTTCCATTTATAAAAACAAAATAATAAATCAAAATTACAGCCAGGATGTGTCTTTTGCAATGTTCGGTGCCTTCTCTGCTGTTCTTCAGTCAGGAACACCTTTCTCCATCAAATTCTTTTGTCAGAAATATTAGCTAAGATGGCAGCTGACGGGGTAAGTACTGACTCTCCTCACACTTCGAGGCAGCTGGAAGTTCCTTTACAGGTAATACATTTTTTAATCATCTCAAGGGATTGGAGATTAATTTTCCAGGGTATTACAGAACCCTGCTACTTTTTGCCTCTTGCAGGTGATTAAATAATGTGCGTGGAAGAAGTGGGAGGAATGACTTGCTATGATAGAACACCAGCCATAAACTAATGGTTGAGCTCAGTTTCTCTGCTCATCTGTTTCAAGTGTCTTAAGTGCAGTGTTTTAGGATTCTGTAATATAAAATTGGCCTCTAGAAACACACATTTCAATAATATCAATTCTTGGAAGTCCTCTCCAATTATCTCTAGTCCACCCCAGGCAATTGGTCAAGTTGTGTTTTGAAGCAGAAATGTCAAGAGAATAGTTAGCATATTTTAAACATGTTTGGTTGTATGAATCGGAGGAATGTTGGGCAATCTCTCCATCCTTCTTCAAATAGTATCATGAAATTACTTACATCCATTTATCAGAGGATTGCGGTTTCAAACCCCTACAGAAAAATACAGAATTTCCTCAATATTGAATTGTCAGCATGGTTTACAGGGCTAAATGAGACTAGAGCAAATGACTTGCTTAATCGAAGATGCGAATGTGAACATCTAGTCAAAATGATATTTCTGCCTAATATCACGTTGGAGAGGCATTTCTGCATAATATCACGTTGGAGAGGCATTTCTGCCTAATATCACGTTGGAGAGGCATTTCTGCCTAATATCACGTTGGAGAGGCATTTCTGCATAATATCACGTTGGAGAG
>NC_063354.1:46576170-46597994 GCF_021869965.1 Rhincodon typus | reverse complement strand
ATTTCTGCATAGCAGTCATCTATCTGAGGGGCATAAATGTAGAAGGTTGACGGAAGCTAATGATTGCCACTGGGTGTACATGTCTGTATCCACTTCACACTGCATCAGCTCACTTTGGGCAGCTGCAGTCTGGTCCGACAGGTAACAGCAAAGACACTGGTGGATTCTTTGTGGTAAGAGCACAGATTCTCAGAACTATGTTGATGCACCACATAACTGCTGACACTTCCCAGGGCATTACCTCAATGATTTAAAAAATTTGCTGGCTGTCATATGTCAACATGTGGGAGATCTTAGTTCAAATCCCTGTATGAAAGAACACAATTCTTTGAGAAAACCTGTCAGCAAAAGAACGGCAGAGGAACTGGAGAAGGGAATACCAATGACCTCGAGGCCAAGGACCAATTCCACATCCTGGAAACATCTGCCAAATGCTGGAGATGAGGTTCTAGGATTGGGCTCATTAGCCATATAACAACCCACAGAACCTACAGCCATTAACATGGCCTTTCCTATATAGACAATAATCTATCAGTAGTGAGTGATTGCTGACAATGGCAATGACTCTAACTAGTCTGCAAGCCCTTTGAACACTGGTATCTGCAACCGTTAATACCAGCAGTCTGAAAGGCACTGACCATGAAGCAATGATCTCAGCAAGCTGTTTGAAAAGATGGGCTCCAAGCGAGAATCAGATTCCTCCATGCTCCTTGACTATAATGCAGGCTGGCTGACAGATATAACATTGATTGACAAGCCTGAGTGTGCATGCCCATTGTTCTCAGTATCCCACCCCACTGAAGCCCTCATCTGAAGCTGCCTATGACCTCACTCATTAACAGGTGAACAAAATCCTGTCCCCCAACACAATAGCCTGCAGCAAGTTCAGCACAATGAGTACAGCTCCCTTTCAAGGGGTGCAGGTGATTTGGAACATGTTCCATCCAGTATACTGCTGAGCCTCCTGTGGAGCATACAGGCAGCCAACAGCATGTTCTGCTTGGGACTGCAGGCTGAAATCATTGCACTAAGGAAGCAACATATCCTGCATCTAAATATAGGAATAATCACATTCTTCCCATAGTCCTTTTAGGAGAAGTCTGAGACAGACCTGACTGAATAATTGATATTAGTAGAAGTCTTATTACTTGGAAAAACAGGCACAGATTTTCAATATCTGTATTGCTATATTGACTGTGCCTACGTTGTTTCATAACTTTTCACTAAATTTGATACAATCTTACTAACACTAATGAAAACTATGCAACATTGCTTTAAATTCAGAATGGGTACAGACCATTTTATCTGACTCTCCAGCCTCATTTCTGGGACCTGCTTCTATGAACTAAATGTCCTTTAGATTCATGCCAATGAGCTCCTGTGCAGTGGCATTGGGTCTTAGTGGACATGGAGGAACTTTGTGTGGAGTGGATCTTACTCGAACATTGTCATTTGTACATCTGTAAACACGTGGGACAGCTGCTTCCGCAGGCTGTGCTTTTTATTGACTTGCAGACAATGTGTGTTAAAGACTTGCAAGCCTGGGTGACAGTCATGGATCAAAACTAGCAATCTCCCATCTGAGCCATCTGGCTTGGAGGCTCATGGAATCATGAGGCCAATTCCCTTCTGAAAATCTTGAGTGAATTCACCCTCACGCTCTCAAAACAGTACATTGCAGACTAATCACTTGAGTGAATCTGCCCTCACCACCCTCTTAGACAGTACATTCCAGAACTTAATTCTTTGCTCTGTAAAACATCTTTGTGTCACTGTTGGTTCGTTTGCTGATCACTTTACAATCTGTTGTCTAGCTCTTGAACCTTCTGCCAATGGACTGCTTTCTCCCTATTTGCTTTGTCCAGCCCCTCCATGGTTTTAATTAACGCTATCAATATTCTCCTGAGGATGACAATCCCAGCTACTGCAATCTGTCCACACATATGATTCCTTGTCACTGAACATATTCTACATCCTCTCCAGCACCTTCAAATGCTTCCTAAACTCCAGAATTGGACACAGCAAATTGGATGTTGTCCTCCAACTGAGGATGAACTAGTGCTGTGCAAAGGCTCACCACAATTTCTTTCGAATTGTGCTCTGCCTTGATTTATTAAGCCCAGAATCCAAATTGACATCCTGAAGGCATTTAACCGAAGCCTCGTTGTTTCAATGGGTAAAAGATGCCCATGACGTCACTTCAAGGAATAACAAGGCTGTTCTCCCCACATTCTGGGAGAAATTTATCTTAACCAAATTCATTAAAAGGATCTGGTCATCACCAATTTGCAAATTGGTTGCCATATTTCCCATGGATTAGTTACACCTCAAGCATAGAACATAGGTCGGTGCAACATTGTGGGCAGAAAGGCCTGTACTGTTCTATTATCCTACTAAGATCAAACTACCCTGAATACCTTACATTTTACTATCCTCCATGTGCCTATCCAAGAGTCACTTAAAAGCCTCTAAAGTATCTGACTCCACTACCCTACACACCCACTACTGTGTAAAGATCTTACCTCTAAAATTTAAAACAAATACATTTTATTTAAAAAACAAACAATGTGCAGATTTTTATATTCAAAACCAAAAACCAACATCACTTGACCAACTCCCACAATCATTATCATGTAGTGGGCATTCACTAAACATGTAGAACTGCAAGGAACAAAATGTGAAGGATCCTTCTGGGATGCAACTTTTAATAGCAGCACACCCATAACAATCTGAACCAATCCAGGCCTCAAACTGGACACCTGATGTTAGAGCAGAAAATTCCTCAAAGGATAACTCAAAGGCCATCAACATACACATCACACCCATTGGAAACATTTTACATCTTCATAAAAGACAGAAGTACATATAAAAAAGAAACGTTGAAAAATCAGACTAAGATGGTTACAAGCTTGATCTCTGATCAGCATGAAGTCAGTTACTCTCAGTATGATATATTAAGGTCACTTATAGTTAGACCCTAATACCCTTAGCCTTGGGAAGTGAATATCTGAGGGGTACTCATTTATATCATTGTCAGATAATTCTAGTTTAAAAATTCAAATTAAATATTGTGGGATGCCCTGAGGTCACGAAGCTGCTATAGAAATGCAAATGTTTCCCATTGGTGGTTGTTCAAAAGCATTTTAGCTCCTAATTGTCAATTCCCAGATCACAAAACCCAACAGCTGAACAATGATACATGGTGCATTGATGTGTAACCTTTATCTTCTGCCCTTTTCCCCTTTATTTTGTTAAGGCCTATAAAGAGCTTGCAATCTCTTCATTTGATGAAGACACTGTACTTGAAACATCTGTGACCTTACTTCTTACTGACCTTGTGCATTCCCACTATTTTTGTGTTCATATCAAAAGGCAGGTCCAGTGCACAGCAAGATTCCACAAACTACTAATTAAATAAGTGAGGAATTAATCCAATTCTCCATTTTTTCTCCCTTCCCCTCCATCAACTCCCCAATCTCTCCTTTCTCCTCCTTTCCTCACTTATGCATAAGTAATAGCCTAGTGGTATTATCACTAGACTATTAATCCAGAGACCCAGGTAATATTCTGGAGATAACAGTGTGGAGCTGGAGGAACATAGCAGGCCAGGCAATATCAGAGGAGCAGGAAAGCTGACATTTCAGAAAATGAGTTTATTGTTCTGGGGACCTGGGTTTCAATCCCATCATGGCTGACACTAGAATTTGAATTCAATAATAATCTGGAAGTAAGTGATTAATGATGACCATACAACCATTCTCAATTGTTAGGTAAAGCCCATCTGATTCACCAATGTCATTTAGAAAGGAAACTCTGCCATCCTCACCTGGTCTATCATACATGCAACTCCAGACCAACAGTAATGTGGTTAACTCTCCAGAGGCCAGTATCCCTTTATCAATGCACCCTTTATTTGCATATGGCTAGTTCTTGACTGTAGCTCTACCTCATACAAAGTCAGGTCCCAGAGTATTAGCAGCACTGCCGCTCACCCTTTTTATCAGTCAGCCAGGGTTTCCTGATTGGACTAGATTAACAGCCTCAATCAGGTTGCTCATATTCTATGAGGCCCACCTGGCTGACCTCGTTACAATCACTACTTCCCTCCCCCTCTGAGTTCAAGGACATAGATTAGTAGATTTTCTTGGAGAGCCTCCTGGGGCACTTTAAGCACCGGGTCAGGTTCCTCCAACTCGGTGTCCAATATGGGTGGCGTGTAATGCATGGGAGTTCGCTTCTTGCGCAAAGAGTGCCGCAGTAAAATTTCACTCTCTTCTTCCAATGGCAAAGACAACTGTCATATCCATCTCTGATTCAGAGCACTCATCAACATTTAGCAGAGAGGGTGAATCCATGGATTCCAGCAGCATTTCCGACTGTTCCAATGGGTAGGGCACGTTTTGCCCTCACACTGTTTGTGAATTCACGGCTTTCATATGGCCCCACATGCTTGTTCAGGGCCGACGTACCTACCTGAACTTTATCTGTTACCAACCCTGATCTGGCGTTGGCCATACCTCTTACCCATTTCCATGATTCTTACACCAAACTTTGTCCCCTGCCTCAAACTCTCTCTCTCACTTGGCAGAGACTTGTGTCTAGCATTGGCGGTCCTGATGCCGTTTCACTCCCCCCTCCCCAGGTCCAGGAAGATCAGACCTGGCCTCGTGTGGAGTCTTCTCTCTACTAGCAACTACCCTTGTAGTATAGGTGGTCCTATAATCAAACAAGGACACTGACATCTCCACAGCAGGCCAGGCAGCATTAGAGGAGCAGGAAAGTTGACATTTCAGGATGGGACCCTCCTCCTTCCTTTCTCCTCTTATGTTGCCTGACCTGTTGTGTTCCTCCAGCTCCACACTGTGTTGTCTCTGACTCCAGCATCCACAGTTCTTGCTATCTCTAACAGTAACAGCTTAGTATGTAATGAGCCTGTAGGCTGTTTCTTTATGTCTGCCTTCAGAGTTTAGACTGTTTTTTTTCTACCATGCCATTGGGAGATGGGTGGCATAAAGCTATCCTAATATGGTCAAATCCCATTTGACTTCAAGAAATAACCAAATTCTCTGCTGGTAAATGATGGCCCTTTATCTGTGAAAACTCTTCTGGGACTCCGTGTGTTGTAAAAGAGGCACGCGTTTTTTCTATTGTCACTCCAGTGTTTGACAAATGGACCCTATGCATGTCCGAACACATTGAGTGGGGGTCTACAATGACTAAGAACATTAACCCATGAAAGGGCCTGCATTGCTGATGTGCAACCAAATTCAAGGTTTACCCAGCCATTACCAGCGATGTTGAGAAGCTGCAAATGGTAATTTTTGTTCTTGTTGACAATCAGGACACTGGCCCAGCTTTGTCTACATCCGAGCCTGGTGACGTCTCGCCAACATCTACAATTTAGAGACCCCTGGATGACTCTGGTGTATTCAGTCAGTATTTGACGATGACTTTTGTTTGGGACAATCACTCTTGCTCCCCATAACAATAACCCATCCCCTACTGTGAGTTGGTCTCTCTGGGTCCAAAAAGGTTTCAATTCTAGCTGTGATGGTCCTTTGGTTTCCCCCATCAATACCAGTTGTTTCAGTTTTTATGCCCAAAGTCGGATATTGTTAGCAGTGACTGGGAGTGTGTCTAGAAAATGTAACATCATTACAGACTCTTCCAGTGGCGGTACCACTGGTGGTGTATCCGCTATTGAGCGGCAGCTCAATGCATCTGCATTCGTGACTTGGCCTTCTGAATGGTTTTCTAATTTATATATTTATAAGCATATTTATATTTATAAATATATTTATACATTTAGTACGAGAGTCTACTGCTGACAACGGCCCCAAGCTATGGGTGGCATGGCCTTGTTCTCTTTAAAAAGACCAAGAAGGGGTTTGTGGTCTGTGATTATCACAAATTTTTCTCCATAAATATACTGGTGGAACTTCCTGACTCCAAATATGACACTAATCCTTCTTTTTCAGTCTGGGTGCATTTACACACTGCATTATCCAAAGTTTTGAATGCATAAACTATTAGGCATTCCTCTCCATTGGGCCACGTATGTATCAATATCACATTGATGCCATATGGTGATGCATTGCATGTCAATACTAGATCTTTCTTAGGATCATAGTGTGCCAATACCTTAGAGATTGATAGCTATTTCTTTACTTAATTAAAAGCCAGGACTTGTCTATGGGACCATTTCCAAGGCTGACCCTTGTTTCAGGAGTTGATGCAACGGTGCCTCATTAATATTCAGCTTCCTACCTTACCAAATGCACCAAACAAGCTAGATGTTGAGAATTATAGACATGGTATTCTGAGTTGGTACCTGGGTGTCAGGTTTGCTGCTGACACCAAACCTTTGAGCACCAAACAGCATCTCAGTTTCCAATCCGTGCGCACTAGCTACACATATTCGTTCAAGGACAATTGCATGAAATATTTGCCAACCCCTCAGGACCATCATGACACCTCACTGATCCACTGACATTACACACAGGAAGTACAGATTTGCATTGCGGGATAGACTAGCAACTAGATTTGAAAGGTTGCAGCGGGGACATATTGTGCAGGGACAGGCGCCCAGTTTGCGGATTGGACCAGGCTGCATCTCAACACTGATCACTGCTCTGTTAGTGCTCCCTCACTCAACAGCTATTTGCATGCTCACAGCATCCATGCCTTGCTTTGTCAAGCTGTGCCTGTTAGCCCATTGGTGCTTCAGCCAGAGACAAAGGCTATCAGTACTGCCATGTTGATGGGCTGTTTTGCGCAGACACACAGGCTGCTTGTCATGAAGGATCAGTCTGACGGGTCGGGATGATGTCAGAAGGGTATGGAGTTTTAGTGGGGAATTTTTCATTGTTACCACACACTGATACTTCAGTTTAACACCTAAAGCATGTGCCAGCTGCCTGCATGGCAAACACACTGCACGTTCATTCAACCAAACAGACATGTCAGAAACTGAATGGGAGATAGAGTTCAGTCCAGTAAAGGGTGACAGGGCTGTTGGTCAGGGTGGTCTTAGTACTGTCAGACACGGTCCGCACACAGTCTGGGCTTGGCCAAAGGCAGTGATCAGCTTGATTGATTGATTTATTTATTGTCACACGTACCGAAATACAGTGAAAAGCTTTGTTTACAAGCAGTATAGGCAGATCATGGTAAGCAAAGAATGTACAGATCAAAAAATACTTAGAGGCATACAGGTTACATTGTATAGGGCGTGCGCTAGGTGACATCAACATTAGCAAGATCAATCATTATTTGAGGTTAGAGAATCCATTAAACAATCTGATAATGGACAGGAAGAAGCTGTACCCGAACCTGCCTGTGAGTGTGTTCAGCCTTCTGTATCTTCTGGGGTGTGATGGGTCTTTGATGATGTTGGGCACCTTTCCGCAGCAGTGAGCTGTGTAAATGGAGTCTTATGGTTGGAAGGTTGGTTTCTGTGATGGTCTGGGCTGAGCACACCACCTTCTGTAGTTTCTTACAGTCCTTGACAGAGCAGTTGCCATACCAGGCCGTTATGCACCCGGACAGTTTGCTTTCAATGGTGCACTTGTAGAAGTTGGTGAGGGACCTTATGGACATGTCAAATTTCCTGATCCGCCTGAGGAAAAAGAGCCATTGTTGTGCCTTTTTGACTGTCACATCTACGTGGGAAATCCAGGACAGATTGTTGGTTATTGTCACTCCAAGGAACTTGATGCTCTTCACCCTCTCAACCACAGTTCCATTGATGAAGATGGGGGCGTGTTCTCCTCCTTTCTTTCTTACGTCAATGATCAGTTCTTTAGTTTTGCTGACGTTGAGAGGCAGATTGTTTTCATTGCACCACATCACCAAGCCCTCTAGCTCCCTTCTGTAGTTTGACTCATCGCTGTTAAATTTCCATCCTACTACAGTGCTGTCATCAGCAAACTTATAGATGGTTTTTGTTCAGAATTTAGCAACACAGTCAAACATGTACAGGGAGTACAGTAGAGGTCTGAGGACACCTCCTTGGGTGGCTCCAGTGTTGCGTGTTATTGTGGAGGAAGTGCAGTTACCTATCCTCACTGATTGCGGCCCATGGGCCAGGAAGCTGAGGAAGCAGTTGCAGAGGGCAGATACGAGACCAAGGTCACAGAGTTTTGAGATCAGTCTGGAGGGGATAATGGTGTTGAAGGCGGAGCTGTAGTCAATGAGCAGGAGTCTGACGTAGGTGTCCTTGTTGTCCAGATGTTCCAGGGATGACTGCAGGGCAAGGGAAATGGCATCCTCTGTAGACCTGTTACATCAGTAGGCAAACTGTAGGGGATTGAGGCAGGCTGGGAGACTGGAGTTGATGTGGGCCGTGACCAGCCTCTCGAAGAATTTCATGATTATTGAGGACAGACCCACTGCCAGTAGTCATTAAGACAGACTGTATGCACTTTCTTCAGTACGGGGATGATGGTGGGGACTTCGGCTTGTAGGAGGAAGAGGTTGAAGATGTCGGTGAATACCTCGCCAGCTGGTCCACACAGGATCTGAGTGCTCGGCTGGGGACACCATCCGGGCCTGTCGCTTTCCTTGGGTTGACTCCCAGGAAGAGGCCAATCTGATGTCTGAAGTGGTGACAGAGGGAACAGGTGTGTCTGGGGCTGTCGGGGCAGGTGTTGCCACGCTGCTGGCATTCTGCTCAAACCGAGCATTGAAAGCATTGAGCGGGTCAGGGAGGGACACTCCTGATCAGGGATCTGTCTGGCTACAGTTCAGAGTGTGGTCACTCCTGTGGAGTCAGCAGCAGCAGTCATGGGCATCATGTGTCATCAGTTGGGGAGCTTGAGAAACAGTGGTCAGGGGTCTGGTCAGTCATGTCTAAGGGCTGCTCATTGAAGTCAAACAGAGTCTGGGCCTAATTCAGTCTCGGGGGTCCTGTCTATTGATCATGTGGGAGGCTGCAAGGGGCTTCAGTAGGAGCACTGTTAAAAGGGTGGTGGAGGGTGTGGGGGAAGCAGAGGCATTTGTGGATGTGGGAACACAGACAGTTATAGGAGGATTCTCGAGATGTATATGGGTAGGAGGGGCACAGTGCAGTCAGAACAGAACTGGAGAGTATGAAGGGGGCTAATATCAGTGATGATGACCATGACCTCCACATGGAGACTGGAGAGGAGCAGGGTAGGTATCATTAAAGTGTCAAGTCATTGCTCAGGGGTCAGGAAGGACAGTTGGAGGCAAAGTTCAGTGTTGGCGGAGCGGTCTGTACACGGGTTGGGGGAGGGGGCAATAAGCGATTAGGTTAGACAATGGAACCTCTAACCTCATTTAGGCTTTGGTGAGGGGGTGGGGGAGTGGGGTACCTGGCGACAAGGAAGAGCCCAGTACTGATGTGCCCTCATGAGCTGTATTTCCTGCCATCACTTGCCTTTCTCTAGATGCAAGATGCTACTAGAAAATGGCTGGGCAGTGCCCATGTGAATAGAGTCAGTGTCAGTTTGGCAGGGGATCCATGTTTGCTGGATGTTAGGACACTGAAGGGGTAAATGCATGAAGCAGGGATTTTCAAACTCCGGCCACATTTACTTACAATCATTTCTTCGCCGGTACACAATGCAGAATAAACACGCTGATGTGTCAGATGCTGGTGAAAGGCAGATTGCACCAGGCCATTGGTGCAGCTAAACTAACATTGTCATCTCAGAGATGCAGGAGTTAGTGTTAATGACTCAAAAGGAGGTGTATTTGGGGCAAAAGAATCGCATCACTAGTGGAATTTCCAAAGAAGAACATCACTGTGAGCAGTAAATATACCAAATGGACAAAGCATTAAACATTAAATTATTGGAGAGTGTTACAAAGACAGTACAACATTTGTAGGGTATCAAAACTTCAGATAGACTGGATCAATCGAATTGGTGATGGAGGTCTAGAAAATGAGTTTGTAGAATATTTTGTGACAGATTCCTGGAGCATTACATTAAGGGACAGATGAAGCGATTTTAGATTTAATATTGTGTAATGAAGGCAAGGTTAACATGTAAGGATGACGATGGAGTGTAATGAATGCAGTGGAACGTGGAATGATTAAGGAGGTTCTGGGATGGGAAGGGGGTCAGAGAGCAGCAGTCACTCCCTTCTTGATGCAATGTGGTGGACACTTAGCTGGAATGGCACCTTCACCAATTTGGTGCCAATGCTGCAGCCAGGGCTGTGGTGGAGCAGATGGTGAGGATGTTGAAGGTCTGTTTCCACTGTTTGTACCAATTGGAGGTGCTCTTCAGTATAGTCCAGACAGAATGTGCCACATCATCCCACTGAGCTGTGCTCTACACAATTGGGGCAGAGCACAAGGTGATGTGACAGATGCTAAGGAACTGGGAGAACAGAAGCAGCCATCTGAGGAAGAAGATGAGGACACAGGGTGGAGGAGGCTCTTCCAATTGGATGCCAACTAGGTGTAGAAGACCAGCATGGAATGTCAAGGTCAAGGTGCCAGCATTTGATTGTCATCGAGGGTGTAAACTGCAGCCTTTAGTTGTTTAATTTGTGTTTGCTTTTGCTGGTTGTCATTGTCCACCGACTGAACAATGACAAGATCTAAGCGACCACATTGGGAATAGAGTAGCGAGACCTCATAGATTCAGGCAGGACGTATTTAAGGGCTGGGGAAGTGTGTGGCCTGGCAGCTTCTGTGAAGTGAAAACAGAGTTAATGTTTCAAGTTCTGTGACCCTCCGGCAGCACACAGGGTCAACTGCACTCAAATCATTAACTCTGCTTTCTGTCCACAGATTCTGCCAGACCTGTTGAATTTCTCCAGCAATTTATGTGTTTGTTTGTTTCAGATCTCCAGCCTCCAGTATTCTTTGTTTTATTAAATTGAGTGGCCTGGTGGCTAAAAGTTATGGCTGCTGTGCAATTTCACTGCTGGTGAGGGGCAATGTTGACTTGTCAACATTGTTTTTGGGTGCACAGTGGCCTTTTGAAGATGGTGTGAGTGCAAGGGAGTTGGTCTTTTGTCTGATATCCACGAAGTGGTGGGTTGATTCAGGAACAGGTTATAGCGTAAGGTTAAAATTGGACTTGATAAATGTCATAGGGATGGGCAGCTAGTTAATGACATGCATTTGGTAAAATATTCTGAGGGATCTTGCTAGGTCTCACAGCAAGAATTCCCCCCCAAAGAACTCAAATCAACTCACATTTCACCAAAAACATAAGGTTCAGCCGATACAGCATGGTAAAGAAAGAGTAGCCGTGACAGTAAAGGATGATATAAGGTCTTTTGAGGGCAAGGATTTGGTCTCAGGAGATCATGTAGTAGATTCTGCATGATGAGAATTAGGAATTGCAAGAGTTAGGAAATACTGATGGGAATAGTTTGCAGATTTGTGAGCAGTAAATATACCAAATGGACAAAGCATTAAACATTAAATTATTGGAGAGTGTTACAAAGACAGTACAACATTTGTAGGGCATCAAAGCTTCAGATAGACTGGATCAATCAAATTGGTGATGGAGGTCTAGAAAATGAATTTGTAGAATATTTTGTGACAGATTCCTGGAGCATTACATTAAGGGACAGATGAAGCGATTTTAGATTTAATATTGTGTAATGAAGGCAAGGTTAATTAGTAATGTTGTAGTAAAAGATCCTCTGGGAAATAATGATTGTATTATAAGTTAATTCCATTTTAATTTTGTAAGTAATATAGTCCAATCGCAAACTTAATCTTGATTAGTCTTAAACTTACACAATACAATTATATTTGCTTGAGGGGAAAACTGGCTAAGATTATTTGGGAAATTGATAACAGGGAATGGCTCTAACTAAATGATAGACAACATTGAAAGAACAATTCAAAATGTTCAATAAAACTATATTTCATTGAAAAACAAAAATTCAGTAAGGAATATCCGTTCATCATTCACTAGGAGCTTGAGAGTAGTTTGGGATCTAAATGGTTTGTAATTTTGCAAAGAACAGTCTGAGGATTGTTTTAGAAATGAGCAAAGAGCATCAAAAATGTTGGAAACAAGGGAAAAATGGAATATAAGAATAAATTGGCCAGGATTATGAAATGCAGCTTCTAGCAAAAGCAAGAGAGTAGCTTTTGTAAACATTATTTCCATAGAAGTAGACAGTGGAAATTTTTGTGGAGCTGAGGACATGATAAATACATTGTCTGTCTTCACCATGGAAGATGCAGATTTGCATTTCAGAAATAAAGTATAACCTAGGTGCTGAAACTGCTTTAACAATACACTGAGCAAATCATAATATGATCAAAAAATACAACTTGTTTTTCTGAAAGGGAAATCATGCTTGATAAACTTATTAGAATTTTTTGAGAACGCAACCTTTAAGATAGTTTAAAAAAAAAGGAGCGAGTAGATATCATATACCTGGATTTCAAAAAGACATTCGATAAATTGCCTTCTGTTGTGCTGGTGTTTGCTGGAATGCAGCCAGCCATTGTCTGCACTTTTGGTTGCTGCCAACAGAACAAAGGTCAACTGACCCTCACCTGTTGGGGTCAGGGCAGTTGAGACTGAATCCCTCCTCACAAGGACGCTGAGTTATTGAGACAAGAAACCCTGGCAGATTTCTACTCATATAATGGGGAGAAAACAGAGTGAATATTTTGAGTCCGGTGCCTCTTCATCGGATCAGATTGAATCCAAATTTAATGCCCAGAGCAATAACACAGTCAGCAGGGAGCAGGAGCTGGGAGCTGTGTTGTTAAGTTACACAGTGTCTTTAATAACTGAGTTATTGAAGAGAGCTGCAATTTCTTAATATTTAATGAAAAATCCTTCATCCTGATGTGTAGATATCACATTTTACTGTTCAGAGTTCACCCAGTAAAGGACCTAATTACTGTTGAATTATTTATTACATTGAATTCTACAAAAGCCAAGCCTCCTGATTGCAGGAATCCTAGTTAACTCCTGGAACTCCTGGATCATCCCTGAGTTTCTTTGCTTGGGCAAATGTACACTGAATCCAGATTTTTAAAATAATCTGTGAACTTTCCTATAAGTAACTCCCTGTGAATTGGGTGAAAGGCACTAAATAAACTTGCATTTCGATCTTTCCCTACATCTTCTTCATATGTTTAATTTTGTTTACAAATTTAGCAGACATTAACCTGAGCACAATTCCTGACAGGAAAATTCATACTGTATAATTTGAGCAAGACAGCCCTTTCAGACAGTGACTGGCATTGTCACTATTTGCATGCATGTGTTCTCAGCTTTAAGCCTTGTACATTTCTATGATCAAATGTCATTGTATGGTGAATCCAAGTAATATACTAGATTGGCCTGAGAGACTAGGAAATCTGAATCTTATTCCAGTACCCTCCTCCTTCTCAGGCAGTACCTCAGGAATAGGAATGAGCTGCTTCCACGGCAGTTTGCTGGGTACTCTGAAGTCTGATAAGATCACAGCACAACTTATAGACATCTGGGGCTGGAAGGGTTGGGTAGATGGACTGTTTGGGTATTTATGTGTTACTCTGATGCTTCGATTTTATCTCTTTGAATGTTTTCAGTGCCTTACCAAATGACCTTCTCCACTTTAGGCGGTCACAGGAAAAGAAATCCTTTCTGGAGAGCCTTCAAAAACACCCAGAAAGTGTTTCTACTGTCCTCATTGGTGTCTTCTGCCATGGCTGAATTCTGTGCAGGACAGTTGTTTTCAAATGACATGTCCTGCCCAGTGCAGCTGGTTTTCATTGGCTGATATTGGCCTTCCTGAGAATGTGGAAGATCTTGGGAAGGTACTGCAGATGGAACTTCTCCAAAGCTCTGAGGTACCTGCTGTGGGTTCTCCAATGCCATATAAGAATGTGGGGGACAACTCTGCCCGGGAAACCACGACCTTAGTCTCAGGTTTGAGATCCTTATCCTCAAATACTCCTTTCTTCACTCAGCCTAATCAGGCACATTGGGGGCCTGGATGAATTTTGTCGTGTTTTCTGCCTTTAGCAAGAGGAGGTTTCCAAGATACAAATTTAGGAAACAGGGGGAAGCATTGTTTTGTGAAAGCTGATTAGAAGAAGTCATGGTGTTTACTAAAAAATCCATTCTCTCATCCATTTTGGAGGCATTAACGGAACTGGAATACAGTTTTTGAGAGAATGCACACACAGAAACATCATCCACACACTGAAGCACAGTGATTGAATTGGAGGGATTCTTGTTTTTGATTGTAAGTGCTATAAACAGAATTGTTTCCTGTTTGTTCTGTAGATTATTACCATGCCTGTATGTACATTGCTGGAGCTGAGGTGCAGCTTTTCAGCAAGGGAAATGGAAAGGAGACTTGGTGCAAAATGACACCAACTTGTCTGACCCCAATCTTCACTGAGAGAGGGTTTGTGCTGGTTCCATTGATGAGTTTGCATGTCAGTACTGAGTAGGCAGACAATGGAGACAAATTAGTGAGGGCAGCCACATTCAAGAAGATTACCAAAAAACCTCTGTGGTTGGCAGTCAGAGGCTTTTGTGAGGTCAAAAACAGCCATCAACCATGTACTGGTTGATATCATTTGTTGCATATTTCTTGAATTTGTTGCTCAGCAGTCCCTCTCGATGGGGTAAAGCTGCACTGCAACTCTGGAAAAATGTCTTCAGTCACCGGGAGGAGGATCCTCACAATGATCTTCCCTGTGACAGGCATCATGCAGATCATGCTGTGGTTACTGCAATCAGACTTATAAGAACATAAGAAATGAGAGCAACAGTTAGCCATTCAGCCCCTCAGACTTGCCCTGCTACTCAACAATATCATGCCTGATCTGCCCCAGGCCTCAATTCCTCTCTTGTGCTAGCTCAAGGTAGCCCTTAACTCCCTGGCATTTCAAAAATCTATTTAAGTAATTTCTTTTTATTCATTTTGTAATTCAAAATGGTGCTGAATTGTGGCGACAAAACACTTTTCATTGTATTTTCCCAAATACATGTGACAATAAAATCATTTGTTCATTCACGTCTTCTTTAAATACTTTTAACAATCTAGCCTCCAAAACTGTTGGGGGTAGAGAATTCCAACTATTCATTACCTTCTAAATCCCTTCTCATCTCATTTTTAAACGTGTGTCCCTTATTCTGTAACTGTGTCCCCTAGATTGAGATTTCCTGCTTAATGGAAACATCTTCTCAACATGTAATACTATCAAACTCCCTCAGAATCCTATTTGTTCCAATAACTCTCATTCGTTTAAACTCTAATGAATAAAGACAAACCTGTTCGGCCATTCTTGATAAATTAACCTCTTCAGCCTAGGAATCAGCCTAGTGAATCTCTTTTGAACAACCTCCAAATGTCAGTGTATCCTTTCTCAAGCACGGGGACCAAACTGTACCCCAGGTACGGCCTCACCAACACCCTGCACAGTTGGAACAGGTCTTCCCTGTTTTAAATTCAAACCCCTAGCAGTAACAGCCAAAATTCCATTCACCTTCACAGTTATTTGCTGCATCTGTATGCTAACTTCTTGTGTTTCATGCACAATAATAGCCAAATCCCTCCGTACTGCACATTTTGGAATTTCTCTCAATTGAAATAATAGCCTGCCCGTTGATTCAGGACATTCAGCCCATCAAGTCCACTCTGCCACTCTATGAGGTCATAGCTGAACTGAAATCCTTAACTCCACTTTTCTGCCTTTTCCCCATAATCCTTGATTCTCTAACTGATTACAAATCTGTCTACCTCAGTCTTAAATTACACATTGACCCAATCTTGACAGTACTTTGTGATAAAGAACTCCACTGATTCACAACCCTCTGAGAGAAGAAAGTCCTCCTCAACTCTGTCAAAAATGGATGGCTTCTTCCTCTGAGATTATGCCCTTTGGTCCTAGCCTCTCCCACGAGGGGAAACCCCTCCACTTCTACCCTTTCAACTCCCCTAAGAACCTCCAGTCAGGTTGCCTCTCATTCTTCTGAATTTCAATGAGTACAGACAAATCTACTCATACCTACCCTCGTAAGAAAATCCTCCCATTTCTGGGATCAACCTAATGAATCTTCTCTGCACTGTCTCCAATGTCAATACATATTTCGTTATTTAACTGTTGACAGTATTCTATTTGAAGTTTGACTAACACCTTGTATAGTTTTAACAAAACCGCCCTTTACATTGATGACTGTATCGGCGCCGCCTCGTGCTCCCACGAGGAGCTCGAACAGTTCATACACTTCACTAACACCTTCCACCCCAACCTTAAATTTACCTGGACCATCTCTAACACCTCTCTCCCCTTCCTGGACCTCTCTGTCTCCATATCGGGCAACCACCTCGAAACCGATATTCATTTCAAGCCCACCGACTCCCACAGCTACCTAGAATACTCCTCCTCCCACCCACCTTCCTGCAAAAATGCTATCCCCTATTCCCAATTCCTTCGCCTCCGCCGCATCTGCTCCCAGGATGAGGCATTCCACTCCCGTACATCTCAGTTGTCCTCGTTTTTCAAGGACCGTAACTTCCCCTCCTCGGTGGTCGAGAACGCCCTCAACCGTGTCTCCCACATCTCCCGCACCTCATCCCTCACACCCCGTCCACGCAATAAAAACCAAAAAAGAATCCCCCTCGTCCTCACGTACCACCCCACCAACCTCCGGATCCAACGCATCATCCTCCGACACTTCCGCCATCTGCAATCCAACCCCACCACCAAAGACATCTTTCCCTCCCCACCCTAATCTGCTTTCCAGAGGGACAACTCTCTCCGTGACTCCCTTGTCCGCTCCACACTCCCCTCCAGCTCCACCACACCCGGCACTTTTCCCTGCAACCGCAGGAAGTGCTACACCTGCCCCCATACCTCCTCCCTCACCCCCATCCCAGGCCCCAAGAAGACTTTCCACATCAAGCAGATGTTCACCTGCACATCTGCCAATGTGGTATACTGCATCCGCTGTACCCGGTGTGGCTTCCTCTACATCGGGGAAACCAAGCGGAGACTCGGGGACCGCTTTGCAGAACACCTACGCTCAGTTCGCAACAAACAACTGCACCTCCCAGTCGCGAACCATTTCAACTCCCCCTCCCATTCCTCAGACGACATGTCCATCCTGGGCCTCCTGCAGTGCCACAACGATGCCACCCGAAGGTTGCAGGAGTAGCAACTCATATTCCGCTTGGGAACCCTGCAGCCCAATGGTATCAATGTGGATTTCACAAGTTTCAAAATCTCCCCTCCCCCTACCGCATCCCAAAACCAGTCCAGCTCGTCCCTGCCTCCCTAACCTGTTCTTCCTCCCACCTATCCCCTCCTCCCACCTCAAGCCGCACCTCCATCTCCTACCGACCAACCTCATCCCGCCCCCTTGACCTGTCCGTCCTCCCTGGACTGACCTATCCCCTTCCTAACTCCCTACCTACACTCACCTTTACTGGCTCCATCCCCGCCTCTTCGACCTGTTTGTTTCCTCTCCACCTATCCTCTCCTCTATCCCTCTTCTATCCGCCTCCCACTCTCTCCCTATTTATTTCAAAACCCCCTTCCCCTCCCCCTTTTCTGATGAAGGGTCTAGGCCCGAAACGTCAGCCTCTCTGCTCCTATGATGCTGCTTGGCCTGCTGTGTTCATCCAGCCCTGCACCTTGTTGTCTCGGATTCTCCAGCATCTGCAGTTCCTACTATCTCTGATTCAATAATCCCAAACTAAACTAGTTCCACCTTCCTGGCCCATACCCCTCCAAACCTTTCCTATTCGTATATCTATCCAAATGTTTTAAATGTTGTAATTGTACTCACATGAACCACTTCATGTGAACCATCCTTTTTTTAAAAAAAAATTGTCTCTTCTCTCTCTGCTCTCACTTTAAAAATGTGCCCCCTCGTCTTGAAATTCCCCATCTTAGGGGAAAGACAACTCCCATCAACCCTATCTATACCTCTCATTATTTTATAAACTTCTATTAGGTCACCTCTCAACCTCCCATGCTCATGTCTGTGTCCAACGACTTTAATCAAACTACAGACAGTGAGAGCTAGAGAGCTCGCTTCCCTCTAGTTCAGAACTGCCTGCAGTTACGATGAAAAATGATTAGAACATTGATCTCAAGAGCTGTACTCTTGCTCACTCCCACATGGTGGCACTGGAGTGCAGCAGAAAGTGGCCATTACTTGAGTCCTCATTTTCACTGTTTCTTGTTTGTCCCTTGTCTCTGATTCTTTCTCTGAAAGCTAGTAATGCTTTGCAATACAGTTTCCAATTTCCCATCTCTCTTGCTCTTCATTTCTCTCCTCATATTTTTTAGCGCCTTCCTGTTTTTCATCTAAGTGCGAAAATGGGAAAGTTTCATGTAGAGAAGCCTGCGGCCTACCTTGCTCAGAAATCACATTGGATCAGATGTCCAACAGGCAGCTGATCAGCTGTTGGCAGGGTTTCTGTCTGAATTATAAGCCTGGACTAGGAGGTCTTGCTCACCTGGGGGTACCGACCAATCAAAGGTCGGTAACTTTGAAGTTTGACAATTTTAAAAATGATTTCACTATACATGGGCATTTCATTGCCTATTTCTAATTGTCCAGAGGGCAGTTAAAAGTGAACCACATTGGTGTGGGTCTGCAGTCACATGTAGGCCAGACAGGGTAAGGCCACCAGATTTCCTTCCCTAGACAATTGACGATGCTTACATGGTCATCACTAGGCTAGCTTTTTATTGATTTCAAATGTCACTATCTGTCCCGGTGGGTTTTGATCCCATATCCCTAGGACGTTAATCGGGTTTCCGGGTTACAAAAGCAGTGATATTACCAGGTCATCACCACCTCCACCCAGAGCCAATGGCTGCTGCTAACCCCAGGTCCGTAGGCTGAACAATCAGAAGCGACACAAGTCAGTGTTGCTTGGGAGCTGCTTCTGGTGTTAGGATCATGGGGAGTGGATGGGTGGGGGCATGGGAGCTGAGAGCTCAGAAGAGAGGGCAGATAAGTGGCACTCAGAAAATATTCCCACTAACCTGGGTCCAGTAACTCAATCGTGCACAGATTGGCAGAGTAGTACAGATACTCTCATGTCAGATTGGCATGAACATGGTTAGGACAGAAATGAGCAGCAGCGGATTATCACAGCACATATCAATGTGGGAGCAGGTAATGGAGACAGTGATGGTGTGGAGATGCGCCTTTTTTCAAAGGAGTGAGCACAGGCCCAGCAAAGCTCAACTTCACCTGGGTGCTGAACTTCAGAGTTCATCAGAGAAGCAAATGCCCTAGGAAGTGTGTCAGATTGGCCTGAGGCTGTTTGCTCACCTTCATGCACAAGTCTCTCTTTTCATGAGTGTCTCCCTGTCCCTGGTGTATAGCTTGTCGCCTCTTGCACTGAGAGACTGGGGACCCAGAGGGAGAGCCACAAGTAGCTCCGGCCTCCACAGTGTGTTAGCAACATTCTTAATGCTGAGTGCTAGAGAGGCAAGATGGACCAGGGTTCCAGAGCAAATGTCTTATTCTTGCAGAGAATGTGGGCAGCCATGAAAGAATTGAGGAACGGATGCTTGAAGTGTCTCCTGGGCCCCTTACACGGTGACATGGGACCTGTTGATAGAGGCTCCACAATCTAGAGTTCTGCACAGGGGCCAGATGCACTGGAGTGACCAACCTGCCTCCACAGCTGTCTGGCAGAAAGCAGAGAGTGGGGATAAAAGGGTCTTTCTCAGGATGGCAGCTGGTGACAAGTGGAGTTCCACAAGGGTCAGTGTTGCGGCCACAATTTTTCACTTTATACATTAATGATCCAGATGAAGGAACTGTGGACATTCTGGCTTAGTTTGCAGATGATACAAAGAAAGGTGGAGGGACAGATAGTATTGAGGAGGTGGGCACGCTGCAGAAGGATTTGGACAGTTTAGGAGAGTGGCCAAAGGAGTGGCAGATGGAGTACAACGTGGGAAAGTGTGAGGTCATGCACTTTGGTAAGAAGAATAAAAGCAAGGACTATTTTTTAAATGGGGAGAAAACTCAGAAGTCTGAAGTGCAAAGAAATGTGGGAGTTCTAGTCCAGGATTCTCTCAAGGTAAACTTGCAGGTTGAGGTAGTAGTCAGGAAGGCAAATCCAATGTTGGCATTTATTTTGAGAGGGCTTGAATATAAAAGCAGGGATGTACTCCTGAGGCTTCATAAGGCTCTGGTCAGGCCACATTTGGAGTATTGTGTGCAGTTTTGGGCCCCATTTCTCAAGGAGGATGTACTGGACCTGGAGCAGGTTCGGAGGATGTTCACGAGAATGGTCCCAGGAATGGAAAGCTTAACATATGAGGAACGTTTGAGGACTCTAGGGCTATACTCATTGGAGTTTAGAAGAATGAAGGGGCATCTAATTGAAACTTACAGAATACTGAATGGCCTGGACAGAGAGGATGTTGGGAAGATGCTTCCATTGGCAGGAGAGACTAGGACCCAAGGGCACAGCCTTAGAGTAAAGGGAAGACCTTTTAGAACTGAGATAAGGAGAAACTACCTCAGCCAGATAGTGGTGAATCTGTGGAATTCACTGCCACAGAAGGCTGTGGAGGCCAGGTCATTGAGTACATTTAAGACTGAGATTGATAGGTTCTTGATTATCAAGGGGATCAAGGGTTATGGGGAGAAAGCAGGAGAATGGGGTTGAGGAAATTATCAGTCATGATTGAATGGTGGAGCAGACTCGATGGACCAAATGGCCTAATTTCTACTCCTATGTCTTATGGTCTTATTCAGCCCATTGAGTCTGCAATAACCCTCTGAATAACATCCCACCCACATCCATACCTCCACTCTATACCTGTAACCCTGCATTTCCCAGCACTAATCTTGCAAATCTGTCCATCCCTGGACACTATGGGGCAATTTAGCATGGCTAATCCACCTAACCTGCATATCTCTGGACTGTGGAAGGAAACCAGATCACACGGAGGAAACCCATGCAGACACAAGGAGAATGTGCAAACTCTACACAGACAATCACCCAAGGCTGGAATCAAACCCAGATCCTTGGCACTGTGAGACAGCAGTGCTAACCACTGTAGAGGTCACAGAACTGAAGAGTACAGAGCATAAATTTAAGGTGGGGAGTAAGTGGTTTAGAGGAAATCTAATGAAACCTATTTTCACCTAGACACCCAGAGGGTGGAGGAAATATGGAACATGCTGCCTGACAGGGTAGTGGAGGCAGGTACTCTCACAACATTCAAGAAGCATCTGCATGAACATATAAAATGCCAGGGCGTAATAGGCTATGAACCAAACGCAAGTAAATGGAATCAGTGATAATAAGAACTGCCGATGCTGGAGTCAGAGATAACACAGTGTGGAGTTGGAGGAATACAGCAGGCCAGGCAGCATCAGAGGAATAGGAAAGCTGATGTTTTGGGTCAGGACCCTTCTTCAGAAATGAGGAGGGGGCAATAAAGAGAGAGAGGAGGGGTGGAGCTGGGGAAGGTAGGCGGGATGGTGATAGGCGAGTACAGGTAGGGAGTGGTGGGGATTGGTCAGTGAGGTGGGAGGAGCGGATAGGTGGCAGAGAAGATGGACAGGTCAAAGAGGTGGGGATGAGAGGGAGGGTTGGTCATGGGCTGAGGCCGGTGGTGGGGAGATTTTGAAACTGGTAAAAATCCACGTTTAGGCTATTGGGTTGTAGGCTTGTGAGGCGGAATATGAGGTGCTGCTCCTCCAGTTTGCGGGTGGTGTCAATGTGACACTGGAGGAGGCCCAGAATGGACATGTCTCCCAGGGAGTGGGAGGTGGGGAAGTTAAAATGGTTCATGAACAGAAGGTGTAGAGCTGGATGAACACAACAGGCCAAGCAGCATCAGAGGAGCAGGAAGGCTGACATTTTGGGCCTAGACCCTG
>NC_063354.1:46564848-46575670 GCF_021869965.1 Rhincodon typus | reverse complement strand
AGGAAGGTGGGTGGGAGGAGGAGTATTCTAGGTAGCTGTGGGAGTCGATGGGCTTGAAATGAATATCGGTTTCTAGGTGGTTGCCCGATATGGAGACAGAGAGGTCCAGGAAGGGGAGAGAGGTGTTAGAGATGGTCCAGGTAAACTTAAGGTTGGGGTGGAAGGTGTTAGTGAAGTGGATGAACTGTTCGAGCTCCTCGTGGGAGCACGAGGCGGCGCCGATACAGTCATCAATGTAACGGAGGAAGAGGTGGGGTTTAGGGCTGGTGTAGGTACGGAAGAGGGATTGTTCCACGTAACCTACAAAGAGGCAGGCGTAGCTTGGGCCCATGCGGATACCCATGGCTACCCCCTTTGTCTGTAGGAAGTGGGAGGAATTGAAAGAGAAGTTGTTGAGTGTGAGGACGAGTTCGGCTACCATCTCTCAGACTGGTTCAGAAAAAATAAATCATGACTTCAGAAATACTGACAAGTTGGTCACTAAACCCCTTCTTACACACAGACCGAAACCCACATACACTGTCCAAACTCCAAACTCTAAAATAAATAATTAAATCACACATTTTTACACTGTAGTTTCACACACAGAGGGACTTACCACCTCCAATACTTGCAGTGTTTCATGAAAGTTTGGTATAAGCAAGTATTTAAACTGGTTAAATTATTGCTTTGTGCTTTAATTACATTAATTGTGGGAGAATTATTTACAAAGAGGGGGAGGCTGTTTTGCATGCACACAAAGAGAAAATTCCTCTAAAAACAGAGTTGGGTAAAACGTACAAATACATGACCCAGGCAGGAATAAAGATAAGCAGGGAAATCCCATGCGTCACTGCAGGAAGGAGGGAAGAGGAACTTTTAAAGGAAGGATCCCAACTCAACTTTCCCAACACCTCCAAAACTTGCCCATTAGATGTTTTGGTTGTAATCCACCAAAATTCCACAGATTTTGGAAAGGTTCAAGTGGATTAAAAAATGTGGAAAATAGGAGGAGGCCATTGAGTTCGCTCTGCCATTCAATATGATCATGGCTGATCCTTTATCTCAATTCCATACTTGTACTCTCTCCTCATATGTCGTGAACACCTTTATCCTCTAGAAACCTAACAATTTCTTTGTTAAATCCCTCTTATTCTTCTAAATTCCACTGAATACAGTCCCCATTGACACAATCTCTCCTCATATGATAAGCCTGCCATCCACATCCCCAACTTTTTCTCTGATACATCACTGCTGTGAGTCCTGCTTCTTGATCTCGTCCAGAATTCAGAAGGTTAATCTATTTTGCCTCCAATTTCCATCTTTCTGCCATCGAAACCTGGTCAATATTTAACTCTTCCCTTCCCTCCCTTGACTTCACTGTTCCGTTTCTGAGGATAGCCAGTCCATCAATATCCACCACAAAGCCTCCCACTCGTGCTGTTACTTCAAATACACATCCTCCCAGCCTGCTTCCTCTAAAGGATTCCATTTCATTTTCCCAGCTTCTCTGTCGCAATGTTCTCTGTTTCAATAATGCTACCTTCCACCAGACTGCCTCTGACATGTTCTTTTTCCTTCCCCCTCCTCCCTGTGGTTGAAATGGCCCTCAACTATTTATGACCCATCTCCTGCACTTCTGCCTTATCCTCAATTCGTCTCCTTCCCAGAACAACAGGAGGTTTCCACATATACTCAATTTCCATCTCACCATCCTCCACATTCAAATGATCACCATCCATCATTTCCCCCACCTCCAGCAGAATACCATAACCAAACACATCTTCCTCTTCCCTCCACTGTAAGCATTCCACAGTGACTGGATCCTCTGTGACACCCTGGTCCACTCTTTCATTGCTCATAACACATCTTCTCTTCCCCCACAGCACCATAGCACCTTCCCATGCAATTGCAGTAGGAGTAACACTTGTCCATTCAAAAACTCCTCACTGCCCAAGGTCCCAGACAATCCAACAGGTGAAGCAGCATTTAACTTGGACTTTTCTCAATCTAGTCTAATCCATTGGCAGCTCACAGTACGGTCTTTACATTGGCGAGACCACACAGAGTTGGGGTGGCTGCTTTGCGGAACACTTCCATTCTGTAGAAATAAGCCCAACCTTCTAGTTGTTTGCTATTTCAACAAACTATACGCTGTCATGCTCACAATTCCATTCTGGGCCTGTTGCAGTGTTCCAATGAAGCTCAGTGCAAGCTGAAGGAACAGCACCTCATGTTTTACTGAGGCACATTACTGCTTCTAGGATGAACATTCAGTTCCACAACTTCAGAGTATGACCTCTGTTCTCTATTTTTCTTACATACCCAGCTCTGCCCCTGCCCTGTCATGTTTCTGTCTTGTTGGCTTTGCTCTCAGCAGCGCAGATCCATTTTTTTCCTTTCCACAGCTAACATATAGAGCTATTCTACATCTCTATCTTTCCTTTACCACCATTATCACTCCCGTTACCTTTGGCTCTGGCCATACTCCCATCTATTCCATTTGGTCTTCCTCTCCCTTATAATTAACATACAAACCTTAATTTTCCATTTCCTTTCAGATCTGAAAAAGAGTCATATTGGACTCGAAATGTTAACTGTTTCTCTATCCGCATGTTCTACCAGATCTGAGTTCCTCCAGCACTATGTTTATTTCAGCAGCAGTCAGAGCTTTAAACTGAAAGCAGCAGCGCTATGTAACTCTTTCAGTGAAATAGTTTGAAAAGACCTGATAACATTTCAAATATCAGTACTCCTAACTGATTCCAACTGCATCTCAAATATATCTGAGGTTTTCATATCCCATCTGTGGCTATCTGCTTTTAGGTCTCATTGACAGGAATCCAAAGGAAATGTGAGAAGCCAACCCATTTTTGTCACATGATTTCACCCCATGACCCACAAGGGCATTGTGTTGTTTCGTAACCCCTAATAGCTGTTCAGAATCCTGTATGTCTTTGTCCTATCTGTGCATGAAAATGCGTGTGTTTTGGGATTAACTGGACATAGTTTTGTTCTTTATAGTAGGTTGCTTGATAACCAGCTTGTCACTTGTTTGAAGAATACATTTGCCTGTTCTAGTTAACAGGAATAAACCGAAATAAATTTATTATTTTTGGTGATTGAATAACCCAATTACACTTTTGGTATGATTCAGAGTAATGAGGCTTGATTTCCAGTGCACTCTTTCTGCCAGAGTCGTAGCAACACTAATCTTCTTCAATGCATCCTTCTCAATAGACCCTTGGTTCCTTCCTGGCATTTTTGGGAAATATATGTATCTTCAGTGAAGACTGAACTAAAGCAGTTGCTTAATTGCTCTGCTATTTCCTTATTTTCTATTATCAAAACTCCCATGTCAGACTTCAAGGGACCTAAGTTTACCTTCACAAATCTTTTTCTTATTTTGTACCTATAGAAGCTTTGACAGTCAGCTGTTCTTTTCCATACAGATTTACACTCATCCTCTATTTTTATTTTGATCAAATTCTTGGTTCTCCTTTGTTGAAGTCTAAACTGCTCACAGTCCTCAAGATTGCTCTTTTCTCTAGCAACTTTATGAGACTCCTGTTCTGGATCTAAAACGAACCTCAATTTTTCTTGCTAGCCATATGTGAGACTTTCACTGTTACAATTTTGCACTAAAAAGGAATATTTAACTGTTGCAAAACATGCATTTATTTCTTAAATATTAAATATTAGCCATTGCTTATCCACTGCCATATATTTTAACAATATTACTCAACCTATTGCAGGCAACTCACCCTCATACTTTCATACTCCCTTAGTATAGATTTAGGACATTAGTTTCAAATTGGACTATAGCACTTTCTACCTAATGAAGGATGCTATCATATTATGGCCATGTTTTCCTAAAGTACCTCAAACAAGATTATTACACAATACCAAATCTAGGATAGCTGTTCCCTAGTTGAACAAAGAAGAACAAAGAGCAATACAGCACAGGAACAGGTCCTTTGACCTCCAAGCCTGTGCTGACACATTTTGCCCTTCCATACTGAAACTGTCTTCACTTAAAAGATTCATATCCCTCTATTCCCTTCCTATTCATGTATTCATTGAGGTGTTTCTTGAATGCTGCTATTGGGCCTGCTTCCACCACCTCCTCTGGCAGCCCATTCTGGACACTCACCACCCTTAGTGAGAAAAATTTGTCTTGCACATCCCTTTTAAACTTTTTTGACGCACATTCCCCCCACCTTCACTACCCCAGCACCATGGACCTCTGTCCCCTGGTAAATAACTCCTCCACCCTGTGAAAAAGCATCTTACTTTCCATTCTATCCATGCCATTCATAATCTAATAAACTTCTATCAGGTTGCCCCTCAATCTCCTGCGTTTAAGTGAAAACAAACCCAGTCTATCGAACTTTTCTTCATAGCTAAAATTCCCCCATACCAGGATGGGGTAAACCTTTGGCAAACCTTTTCTGTATCCTCTCCAAAGCATCCACATCCTTCTGGTAGCGTGGTGAACAGAATTGTACGCAATATTCTAAATGTGGCCTAACTAAAGTTCTATAAAGATGCTTGCTTGCTTATCTTTATACTCAATGTCCCTTCCAATGAAAACAAACATGCCATCAGCCTTTTTGACTACCTTATCTACCTTCAGTGATCTGTGGACCTGCACACCCAAATCTCTCTGCATATCAATACTCCTAAGGGTTCTACCATTCACTGTATAATTTCCACCTGTACTGGGCCTTCCAAAATGCATCACTTCACATTTCTCTGGATTAAACTCCATTTGCCATTTTCTGCCCATGCCTCCAACTGATCTATATCCTGTTGTACCCTCTGAAATTCCTCGCCACTGTCCACAACTCCACCAACCTTTGCATTGCCTGCAAACTTACTAATTAGACCAGCAATGTTTTCCGCCAAATCATTTATGCAGATCACGAACAGAAGAGGTCCCAGCACTGATCCCTGTGTAACACCACTAGTCACAACCCTCCATTCTGAAAAGCATCCTTCCGCTGCTACCCTCTTTCTGTATGACTAAGCCAGTTCTGTATCCATCTTGCCAGCTTAACCTTGATGCCATGAGACTTCACCTTTTTATATCTGTCTGCCATGAGGGACCTTGTCAAAGCCTTTACTTATGTCCATATAGACAACATCAACCACTCTTCCAGGCCAATCATCTTCGTCACCTCCTCAAAACACTCGATCAAGTTAGTCAGGCACAGCCTCCCCCACACAACCATGCTGTCTATCGCTAATAAGTCCATTTGCTTCTAAATGCATATAGATCTTGCCCCTGAGAATCTTTTCCAATAATTTCCTGAATACCATCGCAAGGTTCACTGGGCTATAATTTCCTGGATTATCCCTGCTACCCTTCTTAAACAATGGGACAACATTGGCTATTCTCCAGTTCTATAAGACCTCACCTGTGGCCAAAGAGGATAATAATGTCCATCAATGCTCTGTTGCCTCCCTCAATAATCTGGGATAGATCCCATCAGGACCCAGGGACTTATCTACCTTAATACTTTTGAAGACGCATAAGATTTCTTCCTTTTTTAATAGTAATTTGGCTTAGAAACTTGACACTCCCCTCCCTGAGATCATCCTCCATCAATTCCTTCTCTTTGGTGAATGCTGACACAAAGCATTCGTTTAGGACTTCACCTACCTCTTCTAGCTCTGCACATCGACTCCCTCCTTTGTCCTTGAGTGGACCAAACCCTTTCCTTGGCTACACTCTTGCTTTTTATATATGTATAAAAAGCCTTGGAATTTGCCTTGATCCTGTTTGCCAATGGCTTTTGATGACCCCTTCTAGCCCTTCTAATTCCTTGTTTAAGTTCTTTCCTATTTTTCTTATATACTTCAAGGATTCGTCTGTTCCCATCCTCCTAGACCTTACATATCCTTCCTTTTACTTTTTGATCAAATTCATAATATCCCTGATCATCCAAGGTTCATGTAATATTTTTGTACCTATTCTTCATTCTCACAGGAACGTGATGCTCCTGAACTCTTATCAACTGCCATTTGAAATACTCTCACGTGTCTGATGTGGATTTACTCTCCAATCAACAGCTGCCTCCAATCAACACTCTCCAGTTCCTGCCTCACATTATTGTATTTCACCTTCACCCAAGGACAGCTGTTATCCTAATCCATGAATATCTTAAAACTCATGGTATGACAGTCACTACTCCTGAAATGCTCCCTCACTGAAACTTCACTCACCAGGCCAGGCTCATTTCCCAAAACCAGGTCCAGCATAACCCCTTCCCTGGTTGGACTGTTTACATATTGTGTCAAGAATCCCTCCTGAATGGTCCTTACAAATTCTGCCCCATCCAGGCCCCCAGCACATAGTGATTCCCAGTCAACATCGGGGAAGTTAAAATCACCCATCACAACAATCCTGCCATTTTTACATCCTTCTAAAATCTGTCTACATACTTTGTCCTCTATCTCCCAATGGCTGTTGGAAGCCTGTAGTACACCGCTAGCATTGTGATTTCACCTTTCCTATTCCTGAGTTCTACCCACATTGCCTCGTTACATGAGTCCTCTGATGTATCCTCCCTCAGTACAGCTGTGAGATACTCCTTTACCAGAAATGCAACTCCCCCACCATCCTTTACCTCCCTTTCTATCGCACCTGAAACGTCTAAATCCTGGGACATTCAGCTGCCAGTCCTGTCCCTCTTTCAGCCAAGTCTCTGTAATTGCAATAATGTCACAGTTCCAAGTACTGACCAAAGCTCTGAGTTCACCTACCTTGCCTATTATACTTCTTACATTGAAACACATGCACTTCAGACCACCTCCCCTGCTCTTTACAGCAGCTTTTCCCAGACTGTTCTTGTCACTCAACACACTGGTCTAAAAAATCCATCTTATGCACAAGTCAGGAATTTATCCACTGCAGTATCATGTGGTTTGTCCCATCTTTATGTAGATTAAAGTCATCTGTGATTACAGTTTATTTCTGAAAAGGATATATGTCAAAGCTTTCATCTTACACTCATCAGTATGTTTTTCAAGAATACAAATTCAAGGGGATACCCAACATTTATACAGCATGAAAGAGTGCTTGCTAGTTGACCAGTGGACTCTGGTCAAGGTTTTGCCATGGAAAATTCACCTATTAATGCTGAATGACAGTTAACAACCAGATTTTGTTTAGATTTTAAACCAGGCAGATTGACTCAGAAGGGCAGGGCCTTGCTCTGAGAAATGAACCAGCAAATGGTTGGCATCTATTTTGTTGAGTTGAAACAGGTGCAGTGTGTACGTAAAATAAAATAAAGACCTGGAAATGTGCAACAGAAACAGAAACAAAAATGGCTGGGGAAAAATCAGCAGCTCTGGAAACATGTATGGAAAGAAAGCAGAGTTAATGTTTCAAGTCCAGTGACACATTTTGTTGCTGTGTAGACATGTACTTTCTGCCTCAAAATGCAGTGTCCTGTGTATTAATACATGTGGCCTCCAGTAGCTGCAAGGCCATTACACTGTATGCCTGACTGGCAATTCTAAATTGGTTGTCAGTTTAATTCCTTGCACATTCAGGACTGTCCAGCACATGTTGACCAATTGTAGAATCATATCTAATGTTAGCTGCTGGGTTTTGAGTTTTCTATTGACCGTCTCGTTGCGTAGAGTCAGTAGCCTGCAGGTCGTAAACAGTATATATCAAACAGTATGTCCCTTCAGCTATTTGGCATTGGTTCCATCCTGTACTAACAACTGTACTTCATCTCCCTTTCCTTTTTGCCTGGCCTACCTAAATATTGAATCCCTTTAGATATTCAGTTGCATAGGCCTGGTCAGTATTGAACCTACTCTCCATAATCACATTGTATCATAACCATTTACAACTATTTATGTTGAAATTATGTCCATCTTTTTGTTCTGTGCATTCATGTACAGTACTTTCAGAATAATATTTTGACATTTTACACATCTTATGATCTCCAGCCTTAACTGTTCTTAGGAACAAAAACAAAGTTGCTGGAGAAGCTCAGCAGGTCTGGCAGCATCTGTGAAGGAAGAAACAGAGTTAACGATTCGGGTCTGGTTACCCTTCCTTAGAACTGTTCTTAGCCCTAGTTTCCTGTCATCACTTTTCTCCTGTTCTAATTTTCATTTCCATCTTTGGTGATCCGGTGTTAGTTGGTGTCACCAGCAGTGACCAGTATGTTTAATAATAGCTCCTGTTCCAACTGAGAGGCTGAGCTTCACTCGTGCTCTTTTTGTGCCGTGTTCTTCCTGCTGTTTGATTTCTGTACTTTTGCTTTATGCTGTTCACGATGCTGCCTCAAACATGCCCATTCAGTGTACCTTTTCTTTCCCCGCAGTTTCTGTGCAGAGCTTTTCTTATACCAGCAATTTGCTGCTGCATGACCTGTTTTTCTAAACTGATGAGCATTGGTGTTCATCTCGCACCCCCCCTTTTGTGAGTTGTCATGCTCGACCTTAGCTGTTGAGCTTCCTTGGCTGCTATTTCCAGCATTGGCCTTAAGTCTATGGTCCTTTCCATCAGTGATCTCTGTGGATTGCTTCACATCTTAAACCACACAGCTGTAGTTTCTTATAGCCTTGTGTCACCAAATTTGAAAACTTCTGCTAACTTTTTAAAAATTGCTAAAAGCTGGGAGATAGATTCACCATCATGTTGGTTTTATGTGTGAATCTGAATCTTGCAGCGTTCACCAGTGGTTTTTAGTGGAAAACGGTTCTGGACGATTCTACTATTTCTTAATGTTTGGGACAGGCTTCTCTGGCTGTACCAGACTCCTCGAAGAGGTTAAAAGTTTCTCCCCTCCATAATACTCAGGGATGCAGGGACAACTATATCTGCTTCAATAATCAAATCTCTCTGTTTAGCAGTGCTAGCTCTCTGTATTTTCACATTGTGACCTTATAGCACCAAACATTTACACCCTTTTATGTACTTTTTCAATAGAAAGGGCTACATAGTACAATGTCCCAAAAGAAGTTTAGCATTTCCTTTTGTTTTTCCCATTTAAAACAAGGTAGTCCTGAGGCTGCCTGTTTTCTTCTGAGTCTACAATCCTGGCTCAAAACATTTCCCTCAGTGTAGAATACTCATTATTCACAGTGTTCCTACAGGTTGGAGAACATGGCAAGCTGCTTCTGCACTGTTAATCTCAACACTGGGTGATTTTTTTTTTTGTTTGCTGACTACCTGCTTCAGTGCAACAATGGTGTCTTTTGATTTCTTTTCATCTTTTTATCAAAGATTCTCCGCAATCTGTAGGGAGGAGCAATGGATCAGTGGACCTAATGGATCTCTCAGAAGTTTTTATCTCATCCTTGTCACCAGAATTCTTCTTGTGTTTCTTTCCAAGAATATCTAGGAGGCCAAAGTGTCAAACAGCAGGAGCTTTATCAAGGAAGTGTTCACTCTACAGGTAGCAAAGTTGGAGAGAGCTGTTTTCTGCCTAAAATGGCCACTGACATTGTCAGTGATTCTTAAAGTGCCATTTCACCATACTTACATAACAAATGTTACCACCATTAATAAAAAGGAAGGTAATGGTGTGGAGCCATTCTTCCAATCACAGGCTGGTTCTCTCTGATAGGTCCACTTGTGAGCCTATCAGCAACAATGTAGAAGAGCACTGACCTGTAATTGGAGGAGCAGCAGGTAGCTAGAAAGTGAGTGCCAGCAGTGATAGAGTTGTTGAGGCAGAGTGGAGAGGCAAGGGTTGAATCCCAAATTCAGAAGGTAGAGCTAGGGAGGTCTGGGAGATAGCTGCTGCTTTGCCAAGGCTCTGGTGGAGGGGCTGGAGAGTAACCTTTCTGCACTGAAGGGAAGAAGGAAGCCATGGGGATACTGAGGGTAAACGGAACTGGAGGGCTGCAAGGAGTCTAGGGGACAACTGGGGCTACAGGGGAACCGGGCAAACCAAACGCACCTCAGGAGTTCAAGAAAGCAGTTCCTCACTACTCTCTCACAGGCAGCTAAGAGTGAGGAATAATTGCTGGTCCAGCTAGTGCAAACCACTTTCAATGAAAAAACAAAAAGGCGTCCACAAGTGTACTGATAAGGAGAGACAGAGGGCCTCAAAAGTGCATGGAAACACAGAGCTGTAGTGAGATGGGAGGCTGTAAGATGTTGTGAAAAAAACAGCAGACTGCAAAGGAAGGGAAGAGAGAAAGAGCTTACAGAAAACAGTTTCAAATTAGTGAGCAAAGAAATACATGGCAATTTATAAGAGAAAGCTTGAAGTCATTGAGATAATGAATTACTTGTAAAACGGCGTGCCTTTTCCAACTTAAGGCTGCAAATGTTTAGAGGGGCATGGGCTAGAATATCTGGTCAGCATGGACAAGTTGGACCGAAGAGTCTGTTTCTATGCTGTACATCTCTATGACTCTGTTCAGGAGCTACTCTATGGGGAAGATTATTGTGGATGCTATTGGAATGAACCTTGTCTCTCTCAAATATAAATCTGAGATGCAGTAAAAACACAGAATTTTTTCAAAACACTTGCAGCTTTGTGAGTATGCAATGGAAATATATTAGATGTGACCTCATCAGTCTTCAGAAGGTATGTTTAGCATAATGATTCTTTGTGTGTAAAAGTGTGAATGCATTATTTTCCAAAATTTGCGCTAATTTATGTCTGTTGTCTTGTGTCAATTTAAAGAGTGTGCTGTCTAGGAAATTAAAGTTTTTTTTTCTTGTTAAGTCGTGGTTTTACGTCTATTGAAACATTGGTAATTGTTGATGATATTAACGCATTTTTCTAACTCTGTGAGTCCAAATACCCTATAGTCAATAAATGTGGAGCTAGAAAAGCACAGCAGGTCAGACAGCATC